>NC_142593.1:8183022-8486453 GCF_965207765.1 Zootoca vivipara | reverse complement strand
GCCTGGATTAAAGTTGCATGTGACCAGGTAAATGGCATTCCCAAAGAAAAGACCCCCATGAATTTTCCATTATGTTCAGAGATTTCATTGAAGCAAAGTTCTCCCAAATCTCTTTCAGACCACTGTTCGGGCTAGGGCCCAAACTTATCATTTATCTGTTGAGTTTTTAGACAATTCTTCTTCACCCAATAGATTACACGGTAGTTCACAAAACAAAACCCCAACATCAACTTTAAAAAAAACCAATGCCACTCAAGTTTAAATCATGAAATCTGAAAACTATAGCAGCAGTACACCACAGCAAGACATTAAATGCAAGACATTCAAATGCCTTGACCAGACATTTGAATCCCAAGAATGTTGGGGGCTCATCTGTTCTTACAACAGAACCAGTCATTTCTAAGAAGAGGATTCTATCCCAGTAAACCAGTATAAAAGTCTTGTTACACTATGAGTTGCTTGATTCTTCAAGCCTGTATGTAAATGTATTGATAGCAGAAATGGATAGCTTAGATCAGACTTCCCCAAACTATGGCCCGCGGGGCTCATTTATGCGACCCCCGCCACCGCCGCCTATTCTTACCGGCGCAGCACGGCTGCCCACTTCCGGGTCGCTGGAGCATCAGAAATAGCTTGTGCGCATGCGCAAGTGTCATTTCCAGCACACTTCCAGGCTGGAGAAGGCCCATGCGCACAAGCTATTTCCCGTGTTCCAGCGACCGGGAAGTGTGCCGGAAATGGCATGTGCACACGCGTATGGGCACGTGCTCCTGCGCGCTCCGGCCCACAGTGCAATCAGCACTGGCGGCACCAGCCCTCGGCGAGGTAAGTTTGGGGCCCCCTGGCTTAGACGCTATCATCTGAAAGGATCAAAAGAGCACAGAGCTGCCAATTCCCAGGGAGAAAAATGACCCAGAGAAACATACAAAAAGTTAACAAATTAAATGTGAAAACAAGCTAACAGCTACCAAAGACTAACACTCATCCTGTTGATATGATGGGAGAAGATATAAGGAAACTTATTAATAAAGCAGCACTGACGGAGAATGGACAAAGTTCTAAAATGACTAAATCCCTACTGCTTTTTAGTTAATAACTATTCAAAGCCCCTTTTCACCATTTCGAGAGGGGCAAAAATGAACATAGTGTGACTTCAAGAGATATCAACCTAACCTAAAGCAAAGCTTAGTGGAATGTGATTTGCATGGAGATCTGCTTCCAAGGTTCATTCTGCTGTGGTGTCATGGTTACTGAGTGTCCAACTAGGACCTAGGAGACCACGGTTTTAATTCCCACTTGGGTTGAGAAACTCACTGTGTGAACTTGGGCCTCTTGGCCTAACCCACCTCACCAGGCTGTTGTGGGGATAAAATGAGGAAGGGTATGTCACCTTGGGCGCTCAGTGGGGGGCGGGGCGGGGCGGGGCGGGGTGTGCTATAAGTGCAACAAATAAATAAATATTCAGTTCAACAGTCTTGTGTAGCAAGTCTCAGAAACAAGCTCTGCCAGGGATTCTCAACAGCAGCTGCCGATCAGAGTCAACTGTGCTAGGCAGCTCCATAGCCAACATTAGCATGTATATGACACAATTAGCAATAGGGTCATACATTGTGGAAAGGGGAAGAACAGATCATAATCCTGCAGATTTTGGACAATGTTACCGGTTAGGCCAAGGGTGAGAAGCCTCAGGCTCAGCGGCTGAATGTGGCCCTCCAGGCATCTCTCTCTAGCCCTTTGAAAACTCCACAGAGCCACATTACCTCATAAGCAACTTATGCAGTTTTTTGCGTGGCTAAAATGTGTCCTTGCCGTCTGATAATACCTATTGCTTGGCTGGAAGCCCTTCACTTGTGGGTTGGGGGGTTGTAACTCACTGAACAAATATTAAGAGTGGCATCAGCTGCTCACTACCAGCCTCCAGGACACCCCCCCCAAGTGATCCTTAGGCCAAATAAAGTGTTCCACGCCTCTAGTTTACACCCTAGACAGTTTAGGCATTCACATCTCTAAAGAGGAGTCTGTATACTTTCCCCTTTGTTCTTCTGTGGAACAGTAAATTTAATGGAGAAGGAAGCAAGGACACTACAGACATGATAAAATGTTCTCCATCTGATCTGCCGGGTTCAGATTTCCACAGAGAATGTGATGTGTGACCATTTACAATCAACACACGACCACAGGCAGCTGCACCAACTCATGTTATTGTGTGACAGATAAACTGTGCTGCTGTGATGAAACAATTGCCGTAGTCCATGGATATCCCATCTCTCTGCATATGTGTGTCTGTAGGGAGAAACAGGACATATGAAGATTTTGGGCAGCTCCTCCAGTCCCAAGTACAAACTGGTTAAGAGTCAAGATATAGAAAGTGAGAGACTGGGGACACCCAGCAAAAATACATATTGTGTACATAATTTGATCCAATATGTACAAGACATATTCTGAAGTATGAATGAATGTCTAACACCCAGTTTTTACATTTCAGTGACCTGCTAAACCATTCTGCAGTGCATTTTTTTTACTTAAATCTTTACATCATGAAATTTTATATTAAGCTGTGTGCAGTGCATATGCGTATTAGGTTTTACTACACTAGTTATCCCAAGCTGCAATGTTTTTCAAGTGATTAACAAGGCACACATTTTTGTTCTGGATTAAAATTGGAGACAGATTCACAGAAATACATGTATTTGTTCATCAGCAGTACTTGAGGGAGGGAGCACCTACATTTGCTTGCCTGGGTCTTGAAATCTATGGGAAAGGCCCTCTGCATGGCTCCACCAATGGCTACAGCCTTTGTGGCAACACACGATAGCATGTTATCTGAGGTGGCACCCTGCCTGGGGAACTCCTTTGCATCCTTCCCTTCGAATAATGCCATTACTGTATTCATAAATTGGCAAGTGAGGGTGGAAAACACATCAATGTTTCATGGGGCAGCCCTGCTCTGGGAATCGTCAGGTGTCCAATGTTTTAGCTTAGGTTCTCAGCACAATCCAGGCTTCCTAGTGGCACATGGGTTGGATACAACTGCCCCTACTGCCTCATACATTTGTATCCTGGCTCTTGCACAAACCGAGTTGTTCACAAGTCACAGAAGCAAACTCCTAGGGGCAGAGGTCCCTTCGGCCCCTCCAATACAATATTGGAGGGGGATCATCATCCCAAGTTGGATGGGCATTACCATTCAAATTGTGTGTGTGATCGATTATCTGCCCCCTCCCCCACCATTTTTCATTCAAGTTGGCACTCCTGCCACAAGTGCAGTTTGGCATGCAAAGAGCAAGGGGACAAAAACTTGATTGGACCTGCGTTTTCAAAGCCGGTTTCCAAACCTTCAGCTCAAGAGCAGCAAAGAAAGCTCTCTAGCAGGAGCACCCCTCGTTTCGGGTACTGCTGAGCTCAGGGCTTTGGAGATCGGCTTCAGCCCCAAGGAATTAAGGAGCCCTGAAGGCAGCCGAGCGAGCCCTTTTTGACAGCTCGGCGTCAAGCGACTTCCCCCCGACGGAATTAATTGGGGACAATGCCGGGCGGGGAGACTCGCAGGCTCTTGGCGCCGGCCAGCCCGCGGAACGAGAACGGGAAGGCGGAGCCCAGACGCGGCCGCAACTTTTCGCCCTCATCCCAAGCGCCGCCCGACGCCACAATCGCCCGCCTTGTACGCAGGCGGCGGCCCTGCCCTTCCGCAGCCGGCAGAGTCGCCCACGGCCCGCGCAGGGAGGAGTCGGAAGCCGACCACGAGGTGAGCGCCGGCGCAGCCCTCCTGTGCGGAAGGGAGCGCCGCTCGCGCTCGCCTCGGGCGAGAGGAGGGCAGGTGTGCCGCGTCGGTCCAAGCGGCGATCGCCGGGGCGGCAGCTGCTGCGCCTCCATTAATTCGAACCGCACCTGCTCTGCTCCAACGCCCCCCCATCCCGTCCCAATGTCATTTGCAGTCGCGAATCCGGATTCTCCTTATCCCGCCCCGGCCCATTCAACCCAAAGGGCTCCCTCGTTTAAAGGGCGTCGCGGGCAGGACAGCCGACCCAAAGCCCGAGCCTAGGCGCGCTTCCTCGGGGGGAGGTGGAAGAGGCTCGTTCCCCAAGGCTTCCCCACCCCTCGCTAGGGAGGCGCGCACGCGGCGCCCTCCCCGTCCCCGCTCCTGGTCCCTTCCCTACCGGGCACTGCTGGGGGGCTCTCCGGCTGCAGGAAAGAGGCGCCTTTGCGCTCCTTCTGGGATTCCCTTTTGGCGGCGGCGGCGGCGGCAGCGGCGGCTCCTCCCGGGCCGGGCTTCCTGCCGGCCGGGGGGGCGGCGGCCGCCTCTTCGCGCTTCTTGCTCTGCTGTTTGCGCCGCTCCGCCTCGCGGAGGATGTCGAAAGGGTCGGACTCGTCGTCGAGCAGCTGATGGAAGCGGTTGGCGACGGCGCAGCCGAAAGTCTCCTGCATGGCTGTGGCGTGGGCCACGGGGCTGGCCAGCGCGCCCTTCATCATTGCCGTAGCGGCGGCGGCACCGACGGCCGCCCCTTCCCCGAATGCGACAGAAAGAAGCGAGCCGGGCTCAGCGCGGCCCAAGTAACCACGCCATGGCCGCTCGCCCGCCCAGTCCGACTGTACTGCCCAATCGGCGCGCCGGCGTCGGCCCCTGAGGCGCTGGCCGCCGACCAATCCGCGCCCTCCGTGCCTCATGGTCCTACCCAATAATGCACCTCGACGACATTCAGAGCCACCGGCCAATCAGGGAGCTCGTGCCCTCCCCAGCAGACCAATGAAAAGGCGGAATCCCTCCCTCCGCTCGCACAATTTCCCACGCCGCTGGCTTATGACGGAGAGCGTCTGTGGCGTCACGTGCCCGGCTTTGAAGCAAAAGCAGTGAGGGCCGGGTTGTTTTTTTAATGTCATCGATAGGACTACACCGGGGGATGTTTCAGTAACTGTTAATTTCTGTACATGAGCAAATGAACTAGAATGGCTCCACTAGAGTTGATGGATAAAAATCTATCAGAAATCCTCCATGTGGTCTATACAATATTTTTCAGTACAACCGTAGGAGACAGCTTGGATTTAAAGTGCTAGTGTAGCAAATTATAACTAAGTTGATTACTGTAGTTGATTTCCCTGAAGACTGAAGACCATTGTGAATAGGAAAATACTATAAATACCATTCATTTATCTTGGTGTTGTACTCTACACTCCTGACAGCAGCTCTCTGTGGTGTCATGCTGGAGTCTTTCCTCAAGCCTACTTGTAAATGACAGGGATTGTACCTGGAACCTTTCACACACAAAACTTGTGCTCTGCTGTTGAGCTACGGCTCAGCCCCTCATGCCTGAGTGGGGCTTTGAACATGGGAGTTCCCAATCCTAGCACTTCTATACTATTTAAGTTAGTATAAACACTTGGTATAACCACCTCAAAGGAAGTCTCTAATGAAAAATTGCTGGACTAGAGTTTATCAGTAACTTTCAATTATATTTGTTTAGCCCTGGCTCATGATAATTGCTTCCCATCCATTTCAGCTGTTAAATTAACATTAAAAAGCTATGAAAAATTATATCATAAATGAACGCCATTGTAAATAGACACTGTGTTAACTTATATACACTTTTACATTGAATATCACAAACTGTAGCTCTTGCATTTCATAGACATAGGGCTTCATGGCTTACAGCAGGGTCCCCAAACTACGGCCCCCGGGCCGGATGCGGCCCAATCGGCCTTCCAATCCGGCCCGCGACGACCCCCGCCGCCCGCTCGCGCAGCGACGATCTAAAGAATCGGCAAAAAATCACCGAAAATCCTTTGTGCGCATGCGTATGGGCCTCTCCCGACCCGGAAGAGGTCATTTCTGGTGCACTTCCGGGTCGGGGGAGGCCCATACGCATGCGCACAAGCGATTTTCGGCGATTTTCCCCCCGCCCGTGTGCGTGTGCGCATGCGCACGGGCACGCACTCCCCCGCCCTCCGGCCCGCTGCGCGCGCACTCCCCTACCCTCCGGCCCGCCGCACGGTAAGTCTGGGGACCCCTGGCTTACAGTTTCTCCCCACTATGCCTATTTATCTGCCTACTAAGAAAAACCTTCAGTCATCTGATTCTCTGATCTGAAAAAACAGATACCACAATAAATTTGTTAATCTTTATATGCCACAAGACTTGCTTTTGCTGCAACAGACTAGGGATTCCTCCAAGGCTTGGTCCCTGAGGTATACTCAGTATTTCATAGACTCTAGTTTGCTGTAAAACCTGGTATATACCAATGCTTGACATTGACATTGGCTATGTGGTGAAGGTGAAATAAGAAACAATTCCTAGGTTCAGTTGCAGTCAGCTAATGGTAAGTAAGGTCTCTGTTATAATATATGGAAGGGAGACTACAGCCGGATCTACACTGATCTGGAAAACGCTATTTAAAAATATAGCTTCCAGTGCAATTTCCCATTGGCCACAGATCGCTGCTCTACAGCACTCTCCGGTGTCACATTTTTATAATACATTTTAATGTTATAATTCACCAGTGTAGATTAATCCTACAATCTAGGGTAAAAAATCTGCCTCTCCTCCTTACTGCTCCATATACTTCAACTGCTTCCCAGAACACCTGTGCAATACTGTACTATGTTTCTTACTTCCATCCAGTCTCATTTTGGAACCCATCTTTTCTATGATGCCTTTTCCTTACTCCTCTAGTTCTCATGCCCAGCATGTATTAAGCCAATATAGGGCTTGTATCCAACAGTGGCTTTGCATTAGAAGCGCTTCCACTTCTGCACCTGATTGTTGCTGTCCCCACCTACCAGCATATCTGCTTGTGCTCCCTAAAACCTACTCCTAAATATTTGGTAGCTATGACACAGGGGACAGCAAATGGAAAAGGAGGACTGGTAGAAGTGTTGTGTTAGCAGAAGTGCTTCTGCTAATACAAAGTCCTCATTGGATACCACAATGCAAAAATAAGTAGGCTAGAGTGCATTTATAAGAAATATGAGCTTAACTAACACACTCCATACTATTTATTTGATGCAGAACATGTTTTGTAACTTGGGGTTAAAAGAGTACAATTTCCTTTCAGTCAGGGAGAGGGGGAAATCCTTCCCTAAGGGTGTGGAGGATGACAGCATGTGTGAGCCAATGTATTGTTACTAAGGCTGCATGCCACCTGCAATCTCTGCAACAGGGTTGTGAAATTGGGAAATCGAGGCACAGCATAGCAATGTTAGAAACTGAGATATGAAAGCTAGAAGCTAAATGGCACCTTAAACCTAGGTTATGGGTGAAACAACGGAATGTCTAGGCACACTTTTTTTAATAACAAGAATACAAAGCTGAAAATGAATGAAAGGCAGCTAAAATCTTATATTCATTTTTCACATGGTCTAGTCTTCATATGAAAAAACAAACCCATGCTTCCCCTGCCTGCCCCCCTAATAAAGAATTGGGTCTCTTCTCTTCAGAGAGGTGCTTGGAGTGGGGAGGGAGAAAAAGGTCCTCCCTTCATTCCACTCTGCAGTTTTAATCTGAAATCATAGGCGCAGTACTGCTCCCAGAGCTCAGAAACTGCTCTCGCTAATGAAATTCCTTGTCTCAAAACACCCCTAGAACAATGGGAGTTTCGAACGCTGCAGCATAGACTAGTGCCCTTAAGAAATACTGTTTATTTTAAAGATATTTACACCTAAAGCCTTCAATGGATGGGACACAGAATATTGCACCCCAAGAGTGCCCCCCATTGCTCATGTCCTAGCTTCGGTGAGCTTGGGTCCAAAGCAAAAGGCAGTCATGGCCTTCAGTCTCTCAGCGGAACCTCCTCCTCCAGCCAGCAGCACATGAAATTCTTTCTACTTCATCTTCCTTGTTCCCAGAACACCTTGCAAAGCGCAACACCTCCCCTTCAGTTTCCTCGCTCCTCTTCTCCAGACCTGCTTTCCAAAAAGGACACATTTTTCCTGTGTGACATCACACCTCCTGCAGCCTCTTCCAACTCTGTTATAACTAACACACAGCTGAGGTGGAAGGACAGGAGCTGGGTGGTTCTTTAACGGCCCGCTACTTAGTTCTTATTGTTTTCTTTATGTCACCACTAACAGCAATCTCCTGAACAGGAGAACTGGTTCGGCCTGTATTTTGAATCTAGTGTCTGGCACTGTTCCTTCATACTCCAAAAATCAGCTAAATTCTACCCCTTTACTGATTTCTAACATTCACTAACTCTAGCAGTTCCGGGTTCCCTTGCACCCTCAAACTTTGGTATCCCAGATCTGTATGAATGTTGCCTATTCAATTAAGTGCTGCCAGATGTAGTAATAAATCATAGACCAGTAATTGTTATAGGTTAAAGAGAGTTTGTTACTGTTAAGGGAACAAAGGGAGTGGCTCTGTGCCAGAGAACAAATGGGGGGCCTCCCCCACTCACCTGTCTGTTAGTTCGAAATGCAAAAGGTCAGAGTTGAAAGTTGAGGTATGTCATTTAGAAATTGAATGCAAAAGCTGCCAGTTCGAAAGGCAGAGAGAGAAAGCTGTGGCTATGGGAGAAGCTTTATTTGGGTGTTAATGCTGTGAACTGTAGGTTCAGATTGTATATACAGGCAATACTTGTTTTGCACAGGGGTTCTGGACCTCAGCGCACGTCGGTAGAGCATGCGGAAGCCTGTTCTACCCCTTTTCATAACATCTTTATGGCATCTTGGGGCTACTGGGCTTAGTGCTGTGCATGAAACCACCATAAAGTCACATAAAGATGCAGCTTTCCAAATCACTTGCTACCTACCAGGCTAATGAACTCCAGTAGGCATCTGTAAAAAGCACATGGCTTCCTCACTGCCCCAAGACAGATATAGATATATATAGATATATGTCAGATATATCCCGACAGAAATTTAAAAGTTGCAGCTTTCATAATAGCTTCCTTACATACCGGTAGGAATGTATGTGAATGATAGTGGGGGCGGGGGGCGGGTAGCAGTGTTAGACTAGGATTTGGGAGCCAGGGTTTCAAATTCCCATTCAGTCATAAAGCTCACCTTGGACCAGTCACAATCAAAGAATGTAAAAGCCTGCTAGATCATGTTAGCGGCCCATTTAGTCCAGTATCATCTTCTCATGGTTTCCAACTAGGTGCCTATGGGAAACCCAACTAGTAAGACCCGAACACAATAGCACTCTCTCCTCCTGTGCTTTCCAGCCACTGGGATTCAGACGCATACTAAAAGCTGAGAATAGCCATGGCAAATAATGATTGTCTAACCTACCTCACAGGACTGTTCAGCATATAAAATGGGGTGCGGGAGAAACATGCCTGTCACCTTGAGTTCCTTGGAAGAAATGTAGAATATAAATGTGATGGTTTTAAACATAAATATTTAATGAATTTCTGCTTGGCTTATCCACAGAAAGGAAATGCAGTAAATATCCAGACAATACTGTATTCACTGCTA
This sequence comes from Zootoca vivipara, assembly GCF_965207765.1. Taxonomy (NCBI): domain Eukaryota; kingdom Metazoa; phylum Chordata; class Lepidosauria; order Squamata; family Lacertidae; genus Zootoca; species Zootoca vivipara. The sequence goes on along the minus strand of NC_142593.1, from coordinate 8,477,048 downwards.
TTTTTCTAGAAACAGGCGCAGGAACTCATCACAAATGCCTCCCTCCCTCGTTCTCTTATAATGGCAATGGTGCCCAGTTGAGAGGTGCCGCAACTGAGTTCTGGTGAATTCCAGCTGAAAAAAAGCAATGGCTGTATTCATTTTTAAAAAAGCCTTTACAAATACGCCTCATAAATCCTAAATTCAACTTTTCTTATACATGACTATAAGAGTGTATTGTCCCAGCAACATATAACCAAGAGCTGACAGAATCGTGGCTGAGCAAGCTAGCAAATCCCTGGCTGCAATAGATGGATCTTTGGTTTGATCCAACTGGGCTGTTAGCTCGGGCCTCTGCGATGACAGGACTTTGGCACACAATTTTCTTCTAGGTTTGGGGAATAATTCCACTCTATTGAGAACCAGGGCTTTAAAGCCCAATATATTAGACTGGCACGACGTATTTCGTTGTTTGTCACAGTTTTAGCTAATAACATAAGCGCTTTTTCCGTCCAACTGCACATTTTCTTATTCTGATTCACTAATTACATTTAAATAAGGAGGTTGTCACGTGATAAGCGCTCAGGTGGCTTCTTGCTTAGCGCGCCTAGAGAGCTGCGTCGGCAGTCGTGATTGGCCAGATACCTGGGACTAAATAACGCGCCAAACGCGCCCCAAACCTGTTTACTGCGCATTTACGGTAACCGCCAGCGACAGAACCCGCCTCTTTCCAGCCCACAGCCAATCAGTACCAAGCACAATTATTCACATGAGGACAGCCGGGGGCGGGCCTTGGTGGGATGCCGGCGGCCCACCCACCCTACGAGATTTTCGAATTCTGTTGGCCGGGGAGAGCGAAGGGCCAGCCAATGGCTGAGCTCTGCTACGGCTAAGTCCCACCTAGCTGCTCCCTTTTCGCAGCCGCCCGCCTTTGAAGTGAGGGAGCTCGGCGCTTTCCCCGCACGTCATTGGCCGCGGCAGCCCGCCACTCTCCTGACGTCCACGCCAGACTTGGTGATTGGTTCCGCCCAGGCGCGAAATGTAACGCGGGAAAGTCTTGGATTCGGTGGCGGCGGCGGTCAGGGTTGCGGCCGCTGCTGGGTGACAAGCCGCGTGTGGGAAGAGGCCGCGGCTGCTTCGGGAGCCGGAGCGCGATTGCCGGCGTGCGGCGTCCCTGAGGGGGAAAAGCTCTGCCTGCTTCCCTGCCATGCACCCCTGAGGTGTCCCCTCCGGGCACCGAAGAAGAGTCGAGGGCGGCGGCGGCGGCCGGGCAGCGGATCGCACCGTGCGAGAGGGCGAGTCCCGGTGTAGGATGTCCGAGCGGCCGGGCCTCCCCTCGCCGGTCATCATGTGCCCGGGCGACTCCCCGAAGCGCGTCCTGGTCTCGGTCATCAAGACCACCCCAGTCAAGCCGCCCCGCGGAGGGGACAGCCGGGCTCCGCCGCCACCGCCCATCCCCACCAGCCCGGGCTTCAGCGACTTCATGGTCTACCCGTGGCGGTGGGGGGAGAACGCGCACAACGTCACCCTCAGCCCCCCGCCGGCCACGCCGCAGCCTCTCCGCGATGGCGGAGGAGGAGGAGCAGGGGGCGGCGGCGTCCGTGGAGCCGCGGGGCGCTCGGGCGGAGAGGACGAGGAGGCGGGCAGCCCGGACAGCGGCATCGGGGGCGGCGGGCACTTGAGGGTGAGTGCGGCGGCACCGAAGGGGTTAAGAGCCCATGGAGGGGGCGGGGCAGGGAAAGGCGCGCGGCGGCGGTTGAGGGGAAAGGGCTCCCAAATCCCTTTTTTTAAAGGGTTCTGGCCAACGTCCGGCCGGCCCCGCCCCCTCGAGGCGCGAGGGGGCTCTTTTTGGTGTATATGTGCAGTTAAGTCACTTCCGCGGGTGATTCACGCTCTGGGTGACGACACCTCCGCGCGCCAAAAGCGGGAGTGTTTTGTTTTTTTTGGTGTGTGTATGGAGAGGTCTCCCCGCGCGCGCGCCGCCGCTTTTTCCCGCGTGGTAGAGCGCGCGCGCGCTCGAATTTCGCGGCTGGGCGCGCAGGATCAGCTCTCTTTGGGCTCTGCGGTGCTGAAGGGGGCGCGGGCGCGCGCTCTCTGCGCCCTTTAAATAACAACAACAATGACAGCAGCAACCTCGCCTCCTTATGTCCGGTCGATACAACTCCTAAATAAACGGCAATTTTCTGCTTCCTGGATATTTTGTTTATTTTTACATTTTACATTTCTAACCCATCTAACCCAGACCTCCCAGGTCCTAGCCTGATGCTCTCTTCTTTCTTCTTTGGCGATCACTCCTAGCCGAGTAAGATTGTCTTCCATTAAAACAGTCTTAACAATGAGTCCATAAGTTATTGTGGAGGCCAATTCTGGATCCACGACACGTCCTTCCATAGTGGGGAAATTGGTTTCCAGGCAGGAGTTGATCACGGTGTGGATTTGCCAAGCGTGCCTTCCTCTTAGCACGTTTCTCCCTTGCTTTGTGTGTCTTGGTCAAGGCCGTTCTCCCATTGGAGCGTGCGCAGGCCAGTGTTTCCCAGTTGTTGGTGTTTTCAGGCATCCCCAAACTTCGGCCCTCCAGATGTTTTGGGCTACAATTCCCATCATCCCTGACCACTGGTCCTGTTAACTAGGGATCATGGGAGTTGTAGGCCAAAACATCTGGAGTGCCGCAGTTTGGGGATGCCTGGTGTTTATACTACATTTTTTTAGATTTGCCTTGAGACAGTCTTTAAACCTCTTTGTTGAGCACCAGCATTATACTTTCCATTTTTAAGTTTGGAATAGAGTAGTTGCTTTGGAAGATGATAATCAGGCATCCGCACAACATGACCAGTCCAACAAAGTTGATGTTGAAGAATTATTGCTTCAACACTGGTGATCTTTGCTTCTTCCAGTACGCTGGAATTAGTTTGCCTGTCTTCCCAAGTAATGTGTAAAATTACACCACACCAGATTGATAGAGAACACGCTTCCTGAATATGTGGCACACACATACCCCCGGACAGTGGTTGCGAACGCTGCCGCAATTTAATACTGCTCTCCGCTCTTTTTCTTTCAAGATTCGCAGAAAGGCAGGGATAAGGGAGTCACACAATGACCTAGGCACGAGCATCTTCACAATGCCAGGTCCTCCAAGTGCCCCTATATTGGAGGGTATGGAGATATGTAACCCCCGAACTAAGGAGATACAATTCAACCTGTTTATTTAACTAAGGGGATAAGTAATGCAACCTGTGGCGCTGTGGGTTAAACCACAGAGCCTAGTTGCTCAGTCCCAGCTCCTATCCACCTAGCAGTTCGAAAGCATGTCAAAGTTCAAGTAGATAAATAGGTACTATTCTGGCGGGAAGGTAAACGGTGTTTCCGTGGGCTGCTCTGGTTCGCCAGAAGCGGCTTTTTCATGCTGGCCACATGACCTGGAAGCTGTACGCTGGCTCCCTCGGCTAATAAAGCAAGATGAGCGCTGCAACCCCAGAGTCGGTCACGACTGGACCTAATGGTCAGGGGTCCCTTTCAGGTGCTGACAAAAATGCCAGTGTTTTGGGCTCTAGCAGGTTGTGATTGGTGAATACATTGTTTTGTGCCAGAAAATGCCTGCAACAGCTCCACTGGCCTATGAGCTGAGGTCTAGTAATCCACCACCTTTTATATAGTAGTTCTTGGGAAGCATTTGACAATGGCCTGTTTATTCACCAGGATGGGACTAGAAGAGGTCGACCAAGAGCAGACACCGTCCGAGATCTAATAAGCGAGGGAGAGCACTCTTCAAGCAGGATTCGTTGTAGTGTTTGCAACAGAGTATTCCCACGAGAAAAGTCTTTACAGGCCCACAAAAGAACTCACACTGGTAAGTGGAACAAGTCAATAAGGGGGGAAATCAAGCATGGATATTCTGTCAAAGCATGGGTCTTGGAGAAAAATAGACTAAAACATGATATCGTCTGTTTGCAATAGTAGAACAATCGCATTGCAGCTATAATTTGAAATCCAGGTGAAGTAGTCTTGGAAGTATTGGTAGAGTGAAGGAGAAAGGGGGCATTCTGCAGGTTCTTGTTCCTCCCCTGGCATGCCCCCAACAAGCCTCCTATCCGGCCTACAGCATCAAAGCTCTGACATATGTTGGACTAACAGGCTTGATATTTCAGCAGAACTCCCTGCAGTGTCAGATCTCTGGCACCCTCCAAAGGGCTATAGCAGGGATCAGCAAACTTTTTCAGCAGGAGGCTGGTCCACTGTCCCTCAGACCTTGTGGGGGGCTGGACTATATTTTGGAGGAAAAAAATGAACTAATTCCTATGCCCCACAGATAACCCAGAGGTGCATTTTCAATAAGAGCACACATTCTACTCATGTAAAAACACGCTGATTCCCGGACTGTCCGCGGGCCGGATTTAGAAGGCGATTGGGCCGGATCCGGCCCCCAGGTCTTAGTTTGCCTACCCATGGGCTATAAGATTGTCCTTTCAATGGGAGAACTTTAAACCAATGGGACTTCAAAGAATATTAACTTTGAATAATGCCCATTCTGTTGAATGAGGAAATATAGGATGCATGGGCATAACCAGCCCGGGATGGGGATAAGGACGGACAGCTGCTCCCCCAGCAATAAAAATAGCAAACTGAGGTTCTCTCTCCCCCCCCCCCGACAATACTCCTGGCTACGCCCATGGTAGGATGTACCTTTTGCAGTAACTTGGAAGCAGAGACTGTATATCAGAGAGATTAATTAAAGGTGTGTAGTCAAGTAGCATGCCAGCTAGGGCATCGCACTTGGTCCACTCTGAATTTTATATAAATCTTTGTTGTCCCTTAATTGTATTTCAAAGCAACTAAAAACATTTTAAAATTTGACAGCTTTACAATACTAACAAAAATAACACTTTTCAGAATAAGTTTTCAGCGCTTTTATTTCTACAAATACCGTTTTCAACCCTATGATTGTTTTCCCCCCAGGTGAAAGGCCTTATTTGTGTGACTACCCAGAGTGTGGGAAAGCTTTTGTTCAGAGTGGGCAACTTAAAACGCACCAACGTCTCCATACAGGGGAAAAACCTTTTGTGTGCGCAGAAAACGGTGAGCCAAGACAGAATTACCTTTGTTCAAATAAACTGCTGTGAATACAATTGGGAATAAGACGTGCCTGCTTCTAATATGTATCATATGAGAGGGGAGGAAGATTATGTGTACTGTTAGTTTGAAAAAATAACAGTATTAACAGTCAAATAAAGTGCTTTAAAAATCCATTGAAATCTGTGGGAGAGTGTTCAACTAATATTTAATTCCTCAGCTAAAACTGGTGATACTGAGTGCTTTACATTGCCTGGAATGCATCATGTAGTGCAGGCATCCCCAAATTGCGGCCCTCCAGATGTTTTGGCCTACAACTCCCATGATCCCTAGCTAACGGGACCAATGGCCGGGGAAGATGGGAATTGTTGTCCAAAACATCTGGAGGGCCGAAGTTTGGGGATGCCTGATGTAGTGAAGCACTGGGTGGGGGGGGGTTGGGATGGCTGAAAATGGTGAAAGCTGAAGTTGAATGCTTGAATACAGAGGTGGGGAGTAGGTATTTTGTGTAGGCCCCTTGCTTCCTTAGAAGGGGGAACCTATGGGGATTATGTAGCTTGAAAGGGGGAAAGCCATTTCATGGCCATTCAGCATGTGTGGCCATAGGGCAGTACATCCCATACATCTTTGGAATAAGTGGGGAGGGCATGCAAGATAAATTTGGAAAGCTAAAAGGGCCCAGAACCTGGGAGTTTTATACACTGATTGGAACACGTAAGCCAGAATTTTGGTTGCCAAGCGCTAGTGTCCACTTTGTAACACTTAACTACAGGAAAACTCCACTTGGTGTATGTTTTTAATGTTATGTTTTCTGGGCCAAGCAGCGTTTGTGTTTTAAACATGGGAAGATAGTAGAATGCCTTTCTTTAAATGATTGGTATGTCTGCCTTGTCTTTTTTAATAAGGATGCGCCAGCAGGTTCACACATGCAAACCGTCATTGTCCCAAACATCCATATGCAAAGCTGAGGAGAGAAGAACCAACAGACAGACTGAATAAAAAGCAAACTGCAGAGAACAAAGCTGTTGCTGAATGGCTGGCAAAGTAAGTTATTTCATATAAAATGCAAAGCTGTTACATTTATTATTATTATTTTATTATTATTATTATTAAAATACTTTGCGACGTTTGAAAGCATTTTGTAAATGAAATAAGTTTAAAAGCATTGAGAATTGAGAACATTTTGTCATGTCACGTTGTAAGAATGGCATTTCAAACCACACTCAGCTAGTTTTTTATTCCTTCTTACCTCACAGTCGTCTTTGCTTTGAATGAACCAATCCTTTCCTTAGCTTAATTAAATGAAATCCAAGGGACTATCAGGCTACAGTGTTTCAGTTGCTATTTATAATGCTAGTATTCATCTTTACTGATAGGTACTGGGAGATGAGAGAACAGCGCACTCCTACATTAAAAAGCAAAACTACTCATAAGCCTGACCAGGAGCAGCAGGATCCCATGGAATACCTTCAGTCTGAAGATGAGGAGGAGGAGGAAAAAAATATTGCCCATTCAGTTTCCTGTAGCCGCCTCCAAGAACAGCGCGAACGCTTGCATGGAGCACTGGCACTCATTGAGCTTGCCAACTTGGCTGGGGCACCATTACGACAGTAATTGAAGATCTGGACCTGCTGATAAAAAGTACTGCATTTTGGTACTTAAAACCAGTTAGCTCCTGGGCATAAGCTAAGCACCTTATTTGCTTCTATAGGCTGCTATTCTGTAGAATTTATGAAGAATGTTGTTGCCCCAGAAAATGGGGTGAGAGAATTGCACTTTTTTTTGTATGGGAAAGTCAGATGTAAAGCTTTTTAAAGTATTTTGTAAATAGGAGACTGTATAATGCAGAGTGGGAATGCTCATGTTATGGAAAGCTCGTTTTGCCAAGTTAGGGCTTTGCTCTTAATCACAAGTATGTGGAAGTGAGTCACTGCAATCAGTGGAGCTTGCCTCTAGGTAAAAGTGTGTAAAGTCAGAATTCCTGTCATTCTTTGATACAGTTTTCACAGGAAGCACTTTCTGAACTCATTAGATTAGAATAATGGTACATATGTTCAAAGAAAATAGTTGAAACATTTTCTAAAAAATTGGATGTAAACAGTGATGCAACCATGGTTTTTCATTGCTAGCATTGCTCGCAAGAATGCTAGAAATAGCTGTTGTAACCTTGTAGCCGCATAGAATAACTTGGTAGTATGTCGTTCAGGATCTTCACTGTGACTACTGACATGGAGACTGACTTTCCTTTTAGTAGGCTGAGGTCTCGGCAGTCTCTTGGTTGAGTAGCACTTCTTGTTCCCAACAGAATATTGGGAACATTTGCACATTGTTGGACTCACCTATAACTGAGTGATTACATCTTGCAAATTCTAGGCATCATGGTAACATTCCATCAATTGAGGATTTCTTTCAGATTTAGACCCTATAACAATGGGATTTGGTTTTGGTAATGGGGATATTTACAGGGTAGCATTGGTTTTTAGTAAAAGACAGCAAACACTAATACTGCTTCAGAAGATTTTATTGCAGGTAGATATTTCTTGCATAACGCCACCTTATTGCTTCCATTTGAAACGTTACATACCAAGTTTTGTGTTCACTAGCTAGTACAGTTACTGATAAAAGTATTTGCTATACAATTAGTAAATTAGGCTTCCAGAAGTAGTTGCAAGTGTGAGATATATGGATTAGTATTTTATTCCCTTTCCCCCCAAATTAAGATATAGGGATAGCACTTAGTGCTCTTGAGCACTCAACGGAAAAAAAGTTATAGCCTTAATAGTTTTAAGTTATCATATGCCAGGCATGTGCCTTTTATAGTGATTTGTGATCAAATTGAGTAGAGGTGCATAATAGACTAAGAGAATTTTATGCTCCTGTTTTTAGAAAAAAATAAAGGCTATTGGCATAAAAATATAAACTATGTGATACTTGTCCGAACAACCACCTATTATTTAAGCATTTGTTGGACTTCATTCCTTCTGACCACAACAAATGAGCAAAGAATGTTATTTCCCAATATAAAGTTTTAATTACAGATGTCTTGTCATTGGCAAGATAAAAATCCATTTCCAGGGTTATACTTATACAGTGTCAAAGTCGTTTTTGTATATCCTTAAGAATTATGTATTAATGCTGGCAAACAGCTAGAAAATGGGGAAGGTAGTGCAGTAGATGGATTTAAATTACACTGTCACTTTTTGGCTTGCTAATTTCTTATGTTTGTTTGCCACCTCTGATTCTTTAAAGCAAAGCACTTCAACCTGGATCTTTTGAGTACATAAGAATTGACATGAAGTCATTGGGGGGGAAAGGCTAAGGACCCTCAAATGGCAACTTTGGTGCTTTCCCTGAAAGGGGAAAGACATTTTGCACTTCATGGAATCCAACTGATAACTTAAAGGTAAACTTACGACTGCAACATCCGGTATTGCGAGTGAGGCCTAATTCATTGTTACACACAAACACATTTCCTTTTTTCAATCTATATTTACACAGAATGCATATTGAAAATATGCATTTAATTATTTTTTTTTAAAGAAAACCCTGCATACTGACTAGCTCTGGGCTAGTTGAGCTGCTTTACCAATTATGTATAAAATACATCTTTGGGGGGGAAAAACTCCAGAATAAGTTACATTTGTGAAAAAGATTGGCTTTTTGAAATGGTGGTTCAAGAATTCTCTGCTTCATATGATTAAGCTGTACTTTTGGCATGAATCAAAATGCTGTAATTCTAATAAGCTTTGAATAAAAAGTTGCCTGAGTTTTAAAACTTTATGATGATACTCTTGCTTTGTATTGTATCCTAGAAATCATATGCTACATTCACAGGTTCTGGTACATGCACAATGTTTCTGTGTGTCTGACTCTTGTACGTTGAAGAACTGGTTGGTACAGTTCTCTCTCTAATTTAAAAGTTTTTTAACAGGAAATGCAAAACACCTTGTGTGCATTTGAAACCTTGACTAATAAGCCTGTTCTTCTTCATATGCTTTCTTAGGGGCTAGCTTATTCTACGTAGTACTGGAAAATATTTACGTAGTACACCCTTACTACTTCCATAGGAATTAAGAGGCTACGTAGCAGGCAGGGGTTGCTAATCCAATGGCCTTACTTAATTGCTTAATTATCAGCAGGTGTAGTTTGTAGTTATCATTCTTGAGCTCTTCAAATATTAATCCAAGTCTGAGGAGGCCTGATTTAAAGGCTATTATATTGATTATAGCACTGTTCTCTGTTGGTAGATACATAAAGCAAAATCGTAGTTCGTGGAGCCAAAAGCACTGAGATCCAAGAATCACAGCCTGACATTTTAAGGAAATGTATAGAAGAGGGGATTCCCAATTCCCGTTGTCATCAGTGAGCATGACGAAGGATTAAAATGGGTGATAGGAGATGCAGTCCAGCAATATCTGGAGAGCCTGAGGTTCCAAAAGTTCTGGTACAGAAAGCAATGCCCAGTCACTTTGCTGTGCGAATTTAATAGTTTCCGCAGGAACATCCTCATCTTGACTGACATGGGCATAAGGTAAAGGTAAAGGGACCCTGACCATTAGGTCCAGTCGTGACCAACTCTGGGGTTGTGGCGCTCAACTTATTGGCCGAGGGAGCCGGCGTATAGCTTCCAGGTCATGTGGCCAGCATGAGAAAGCCGCTTCTGGCGAACCAGAGCAGCGCATGGAAACGCCATTTACCTTCCTGCTGGAGCGGTACCTATTTATCTACTTGCACTTTGACGTGCTTTTGAACTGCTAGGTTGGCAGGAGCTGGGACCAAGCAACGAGAGCTCTACCTGTCACGGGGATTCGAACCGCCGACCTGATCGGCAAGCCCTAGGCTCTGTGGTTTAACCCACAGCACCACCCGCGTCCATGGACAAAGTTAGGATTTATTTTATGGGGGCAGAACCCTGTTATCTGCCACACAATTGATCAATTAGTTAAGTATTTTACTGTATTTATTTGCTGGCTACGCTCATGTTGACGGAGTCAATAAAACGGTGGTGGTGGTGAGGTTGAATCCATCCTAGCCTCCAACTTAAAACGGCTCTCCTCTTGCAGCTGGAAGCCAAAAATGGGTCCCAGTTCTGACTTTGTTTGGAGTCCCCTGAACACTTGCCAGGGGCATGAGTGACGCACAGGGCCAGATTTAGGTTTGATGAGGCCCTAAGCTACCCTACTGAAAGTAATGGGGCCCTTTATATGTCCAGCAACAAATTGTTGCTGTTTTTTTGTGTTGAATATATGCTATATGGTTAATTTTTGGACCTAATAGGTATCTAAAGCCATTTGCACATAACATATAGGAGCCTGCACAACACAAAATACTGTTGCTGTATGTATGTTTTATTTTGTTTTTATCTTATATTTTGGGTTTTTTCCCTTCCTTGAAATTTCTTTGGGGGGGGGGCAAGAGAGTGGGGCCCTCTAAGCTATAGCTTGTTTATGCGTAAATCCACTAGTGCGTTAAATGCCAGCGTGCCGTAACCCGAGCGGCCTCCGCTCTGTGCTGCTTGGAGAGACGAAAGCGGCACCAGAGGGCGCCCCAAACTCAGCGCTGCCGAGAAGTTTCCGCGGGAGCGAAAGAGGGCGCGTTGCCGCCGCCGCCGCCGAGTGGGTGGGGACGGGCAGGCTGGCTGGCTGGCGGGGCGCGATCTCCTTCCTGTTTGGCTCGGCTCCCTCCGGCTGCGGCGGCGGGGATGCCGCGCGGAACGGCCAAGCGCCCGGGTCTCGCCAAGAGATGAAAGGCAGCCAAGAGGAAAAGCCGGAGCCGGCTGCTTCTGCCCCCGCCGCCCCTTCCCCTCTGCTCAGGCTGCTTTCCGCCCTCTTCTACGGGATCTGCTCTTTCTGCATCGTCCTGGTAAACAAGGCGGTGCTGACGGCTTACAGGTGAGAAGGAGGACGAGCACCTGGACGGCCAGCGATCCCGCGCACCGTCGGAGGTGGGGGGGGGACACAAACCCCCAACTTCCCCCTCCGATCGTGGATGTGAGATCCGGTTCCTGCCCCCGCCCCATTCAAAACCTACTTTTCTACCCAATACTTCCCTTGCAGCGCCCGTCACCGCCGCCTCTGGGCATCGATCCTGCTAACTCGACGGCAACAACCCACCCCTATTTGTCCCGTAGTTTCCTGGCTGGGGCACAAACATTCACCGGTGCCTCTCTTTCACCCCTCTCTGCAAATAATGCCGCCGCCGCCCCATCTCTTCTTGAACTCACACATGCATTTTGCAAGGTGTTTGGTGACTGGGAAGCTCAGTGGGAGAGCATCAGGTCTCCTGTTCAATCTCCAGGTAAGGCAGAGAGGGAGCCGTGTCTGAAACGCCAGAGAGCTGCTGCCAGTCAGTGTAGACAACATTAAGCTAGATGGACCAACGGGATGACTTGGTATAAGGCAGGTGGTGTAGTGGTTAGAGTGTTGGGCCAGGCGCTGGAAGAGACCAGGTTTCAAATCCCTGCTGGGCCATGAAGTTCTGTGGTGACCTTGGGCCAGCCACTCTTATCTCAGCCCCGCGGGGTTATTGTAGGGATTAATGAGGAGGCAGAGAACAATGTGTCCCTCCTTAGAGGAAAAAGTGAGATATAAAATTCAATAAATATCGTTCGAAATTTGGGCAGCTTTTGCTCTGGTGATGAAAGTTGAACTGAGCTCCAGAGTTCCTTAGTCCAAAGTTCGTGCTCAGCCTTTTGCTTTTTCTGGTGGTTAGCCAACTTGGGAGAGTGGAAATGCAGGAATGTGTTTCATGAATCATATGCATACAGTCAAAACTAAGAGCTTTCATGGTTCAAGAATGCATTCTTAAGGAATTTCTCTTTTTTACTTTATTTATCCATACATTTCTAAACTCTTAAATCAAATGCAAAAAAAGCTTCTCAAAGCATTGTACGCAGGCCACGTGGCAAGGTAAGATTGTGCAAATAAAAATGTTTTAAGCTGGTATCTAAAACTAAGCACATTCCTGAATTCCTCAGTACATTACAAACTCAATTTCTTTTAGCTGTCAAACTCATATATCACACAGGACAGTTAGCAGTGCTTCTCCAGCAGATCACAAAAGACAGGCAGGCATGTATTAGGGCTGCCATACTTTCTGGTTTTTTCCGGACTTTACTGGGATTTCAAAGGCGGAATTGACATCCAGGGAGAATTTCCAAAAGGTGGCACTTTGTCCTCGATCTTAGACAAGTCAATAGGAAAATCACTTTGGGGGGGGGGCTCAGCAACTTTGGGGTGTCCTGGTTTTTACTTTTTGAAAACATGGCAACCCTAATGTTTGGATAAAGGTGGTCCTTCAAGTAGGCTGGGCTTTATATGTGAATAGTTACCTCTTAAATTTTGCCCGAGAGCATATTGACTGCCAGCAGAGATCTTTAAGCAGCAGTGTCTGGACCACTAAGGCTTTGGTCCAGGAACAGCTGCAGCTGTTGCATCAGCCGGAACTGATAATGGGCATTCCTAGCCTCAGGGGGCACCTGCATCCGAGGCGACAAAAGATGGATCAAGTAGCAGCCCCAGAAAGTGGAGCTCTCCTACAAAGAGAGTGCAGCCCCATCTAGAACCAGCAACAGGCCTATCTCCCAGACATAGGAGCCACTCAACCATAGATCTGTGTGGAGAGGGGCCTCGGCCCAGTATACCCGAAGGAGCGTCTCCACCCTTATCGTTCTGCCCAGACACTGAGGTCCAGTGCCGAGGGCCTTCTGGCGGTTCCCTCACTGCGAGAAGCGAATTTACAGGGAACCAGACGGAGGGCCTTCTCGGTAGTGGCACCTGCCCTGTGGAATGCCCTCCCATCAGATGTTAAAGAAATAAACAACTATCTGACTTTTAGAAAACATCTGAAGGCAGCCCTGTTTAGGGAAGTTTTTAATATTTGAAGTTTTATTCTGTTTTTAATGCTCTGTTGAAAGCCGCCCAGAGTGGCTGAGGAAACCCAGCCAGATAGGCAGGGTATAAATAAAAATTATTATTATTATTATTATTATTATTATTATTATTATTATTATTATTTTGAAAACTAGAACTTCCTATAGGGCAAGATGGCTGTTGAATAGTCCTGTGGTTGCAGTTGATGGGGAAAAGAGTCCATCTCACACAGAACAGCAGGAGCTAGATGGGGGGGGGGGAGCTTTCCCCATAGGGACAAATGGTCCTTGGAAAGCCCCGTGGTGGCTGCTGGGAGAGGGAAAGGCCTCCTCAGTTGGGATATGGGAGCTGGACATGATAGATCGCCAGATTCATGATTAAACTCCCATCAGCTCCAGCAAGCATGGCCAATGGTCAGGGAAGATGGGAGTTGCAGTTCAACATCATCTGGAGGACCAAAGGTTCCCTACTTCTGTAACATGTAAACTCCACTGGATCACAGTCTTGAGCCTGTACAAGCAAAATAACTCCTGGCTTTGGGGTCACCTTCCATGTGCAAAACTCTTCCCTCGAGTCAGAAATAGCCCTTTTGTGAGTGGAAGAGGCTTTCTGCTAGTAGAAGGGCATCTTTGCATCCCACCCTGTAACATTTTATTTATTTTTATTTCTAAGTAATGATAAATAGTTTTGCAGCTGTGGTTTCTTCCCAAGGCTTGCTGGGAACTATAAAGTTCTATGAGAAGACCACATCTCTGTAGCAGGAAATGTTCAATGCGATCACAAAAGTACGATTCCAAGCAGCTTCTGAAAACAATGAAAGTTCTGTAGCTTCAGAACCAGGCAGCTTTTTCATCTTTCTTTGCCAAAGGAAAAATAAAGTCCTGCCAGATTAGAGAAATAGGTTCATATGCTGTTGGTGAGAATTGCACAGAAAAATTGCCAAGTAATCTGTCCTGGCAACTTTTGCTTGTTTGTCTTTCAATTCTCATGAAAATATTGCATTGAAAAGCTCACTGTCCCCCCATTTGCACGACCCTTCTTTTAAAGGGGTAAGCCAATTTTATTTTCCTTCAAACAATATCAGAACCTAACATGAAAAGCTGTTGTATTTTCTTTTGTTTTATCAACATCTTCAAGAGCTTTGTTTCTTTCTGAAATAAAAAAAGAGTTGTCTAACTCTTGTTTTGTTTTGTTTTTAAATTGCATCTGATACAGTTTTCTTTCCTTTCTAGATTCCCATCTCCGGTGTTTCTTGGAGTAGGACAGGTATGTTCAAAGATTAAAAGGTTCTAAATGACAGGTAGCTTAGATGATTAGGCTAGTTCCAAAATGTTGCTGATGTCAGTGGCTTAGGATTTCAGTGTTGCATAGGACTTCCAATTCAGGTTTAAGGCCTATTGACGCAATTCTGTAACTTTGGGTGGGAAAGGGCTGAAGCTCAGTGGTAGAGATCTTGCACACGGGAGATCTCATGTTCAATCACTGGCACATCTCCAGGTATAGCTGCGAGAAACTCTCATCCAAAACCCTGGAGTGGTGCTGGTAGTCAGTGTCAATCCTGAGCTACGTGGAGCAATGGTCTGACTCAGGACGTGGTAGTGTCCTATGTCCCATCATGTGAGATAGGAGAGCCCAGACAGGGCCCCTGGAGCTTCCCCTATATTGCACCACCATCTCTGGCTTTATCACCTGATCAGGATCTTGAATCACATGTCACATTTCATGTGTCAAGAAGGTGCATGTCTGTGGCAGGGACGTTCTCTACTCTTGAAAGTTCCCTGCTACAGACATGCATCTTCTCGACACATGAAATGTGACAGTAATGTGGCAGAGGGGACAGGGCCAAAAATAGTGCCCCAGCTCTCCGCACTTACATGACTGAAATTGTGTGAGGGGAACACCTGAGTAGTATGTTTATTCACCTCCATCTTGAAATGGATGAAATGCAGACTGGCTGCTTCCTCTTGAGTACAGTCGTACCTAAGAAGTCGAATGAAATCCGTTCTGGAAGTCCGTTCGACTTCCAAAATGTTCAGAAACCAAAGCACGGCTTCCGATTGGCTGCAGGAAGCTCCTGCAGCCAATTGGAAGCCACGGAAGGCCTGTGGGATGTTTGGCTTTCAAAAATAGTTTGCAAACCGGAACAGTCACTTCCGGGTTTGCGGCGTTTGGGAGCCAAAACATTTGAGAACTAAGCTGTTCGGAAACCAAGGTAGGACTGTACAACCTAGTCACTAATGTACAACTTGAGGTGTGCTCCAGCCATAAAGTTGGGATACATTGACCAATAGTGGCATGTAACACTGAACCATGTATTAGCGCTACATGCACGCACGAGCTAGAATAAGCAGAAGCAAAATCTCAGACTTACACTTCTGCATAGCCAGGAAAAGGACTTCTGCAATGTTTAGTTTCACTTTCGAGGAATGCTGATTTAGTGCTGAATATGAACCATGGTTTAAAACAAACTCCATTTACTTTCTAAGCAAGCCAATTTCAATCCATAGCCTTGTTGAGTCACAAGAGTTTTCAACCATGATTTCCCTTTAACTGGAGATTCTTTGAAAGCAAAACTAAACACCGCAGAATTCAGGCCATATGCTTTGCTCGGACTCATTCTAGCTGAGGCTTCCTCAACCTCAGCCCTCCAGATGTTTTGGCCTACAACTCCCATGATCCCTAGCTAACAGGACCAGTGGTCAGGGATGATGGGAATTGTAGTCTCAAAACATCTGGACATTTGGGGGTCACTTCTGGGTTCGGCGCAATGCAAATGTGCACGGTCACACACATATCAGACACACCTAAAATGGTTGCTGCCTATCCAAGGTTAGGATCTGCCTCCACTGGTGAAGTCTGCAAACATGGAATGCCTGTTAGGGTCACTGAAAGGAGAACCGACTCTTGCTGTGCAGCAATGCAGCTTCTCTGCAGACTAACAGAGAAAGTGTTTTGTGATTCACCCACCCGTATATTTGAATTTTGTTTTTTTAGATGGTAACCACTATTCTGATCTTATATGTGTCAAAACTGAATAGAATCATTCACTTCCCTGATTTTGATAAGAGTATCCCTATGAAGGTAAGATGAAGTGCATAATTTTAGAAAGTGAAAATCCTAATCTGATGCTGTGTTCTATGTTGCATAATATAATCAGTGCTTAAGGATGCTTGATAATCAGTACTTTGGAGCCTTTTTGCCCCATGCTTGTGTAGCCGCCATAGGGAGTACTGGGTTTTCCTCTCCAACAAAGTATGTAATGCTAAACCATGGTTTACTGCAGGCATAGGCAAACCCGGCCCTCCAGATGTTTTGGGACTACAACTCCCATCATCCCTAACCACTGGTCACAGCTAGGGATGATGGGAGTTGTAGTCCTCAAACATCTGGAGGGCCGAGTTTGCCTATGCCTGGTTTACTGCTATGTGCAAGAGTTGGAACAAGCCCAAGCAATGCCTCAGGCTTGCGAGCTCCCCTTCCTTTGCTAGCTGTCAACTACTCAGAATGAGTCAACAGTATTGTTCCCTCTTTATTTGACACTTTTGCTGTGAGTGCTGCTGCTTATGTAGCCAAAACCGCATCAGATACAGTCGTACCTTGGCTCCCAAACGCCTTGGGAGTCGAACGTTCCGGTTCCCACACGATCGAAAACCTGAAGTGAGTGTTCCAGTTTTTGAACAGTTTTTGGAAGCCAAACGTCCATTACTGAAATATGCAGGACAAATTAAATAATTTGAAACCTAAGGAAGAAGAGGACTTTGAGTTCTAAAAAAGGGGGCAAATGTTTAACGCATATCTTTAAGATTTGAGTAGAGATCTTTGCATTAGTATAACTTTTAAAAGTCACTTGTAATAAGATGAAGAAGGTTTTAAAACTGGATTGTTAAGAATACAGTATAAGGTTTTATGGATGTGCATGAACAAGGGTAAACAATGTAACCAAGAGAAGTAGTGGAGGGAAGTCAAGCTAAAAATGATGGTTTAAAAATTTGTTAATGATTTTTCTTTTTTGTTATTTTTGAAAAGTAATAAAATTATATTAATTAAAAAGGAAGCAAATATCCGATGGGGTTTCTGCGGCTTCCAATTGGCTGCAGACGCTTCCTGCAGCCAATCAGAAGTTGCGCTTTGGAAGTCAAACGTTTCGGAAGAAGTGAGGTTTGCGAGAACTGAGGTTACAGGGGACCAGGCAGAGGGCCTTCTCGGTCGTGGCGCCCGCCCTGTGGAACGCCCTCCCATCAGATGTCAAGGAAATAAACAACTACAGTGGTGCCTCGCTAGACGAATTTAATTCGTTCCACGGGTCTTTTCTTATAACGAAAAATTCGTCTAGCGAATCCCATAGGAATGCATTGAATTTTTTTTTTTGCCCATAGGAATGCATTAATTGAATTTCAATGCATTCCTATGGGAAACCGTGATTCGCTAGACGAATTTTTCATAAAATGAATTCGTCTAGCAAGGCAACCTCCACTCGAAAAATCCTTTCGTTAAGCGGAAATTTCGTTAAGCAGGGCATTCGTTAAGCGAGGCACCACTGTATCTGACTTTTAGAAGACACTTGAGGCAGCCCTGCTTAGGGAAGTTTTTTAAGTTTGACGTTTTATTGCGCTTTTAATATTCTGTTGGGTGTCGCCCAGAGTGGCTGGGGAAACCCAGCCAGATGGGGAGGGTATAAATAATAAATTTAATTTTATTTTAATTTTTTAAAGTCGAACGGACTTCTGGAACGGATTCTGTTCAAGTTCCGAGGTACGACTGTATATGAATAGCATCCTTGCTTCTCCCTGTACCAATTCTTATATAGCCAAAAAGGCAGCACTCGCGTGCAAGTGCAGAGGGTAACAGCTTTTCCTCTCTCGCGCTCCTATTCATTCAATTAAAGAGTGAACTTTGTGTTCAGTGCTGCCTCTGAATTGGCTCCCACCTGGCGAATTGTGGGCCATGTAGATCCATATTTTTCAGCCCAGATGTTGGGCTGGAAATGTTAGAACAAACATAGGCTGCAATTCTCTACAGTCATCTGGAAATGAGCCCCACTGAATGTGAAGTGTTCCAAGTAAACATCCATAAGATTTTTAATCTTTCAACTTGATCCATGTTTACTGAGTCTTCATAGCAGGGGTGTGGAACCTTTGGTCCTCCAGATGGTGTTTGACTCCAACTCCCAACAGCCCTAGTCAGTGTGGGATGATAGGATTTGGAGTCCCAACAAGTTCTCCACCCCTGCTTTATAATGTGAAATGGTTGCCTTCCGCTGCCCTCATGTTAGGCTTAAAGGTAAAGGTAAAGGGACCCCTCACTGTTAGGTCCAATCGCAGATGACTCTGGGGTTGCGGCGCTCATCTCGCTTTAGTGGCCAAGGGAGCCGGCGTTTGTCCGCAGACAGCTTCCAGGTCATGTGGCCAGCATGACTAATCCGCTTCTGGTGAACCAGAGCAGCTCACGGAAACGCCGTTTACCTTCCCGCCAGAGCGGTACCTATTTATCTACTTGCACTTTGACGTGCTTTCGAACTGCTAGGTTGGCAGGAGCTGGGACCGAACAACGGGAGCTCACCCCATCACGGGGATTCGAACCGCCAACCTCCTGATCGGCAAGCCCTAGGCTCTGTGGATTAGACCACTGCGCCACCCACGTCCCTATGTTAGGCTTAGTGGGGTCAAAATTTTGGTTGGTGTAAACATGATGTGTTGATTTTTTACTTTATTTTATTTTCATGGTTTCTGGTAATCAGTTTTTATAAGATCAAACTTCTTTTATTGAAACAAGCAGGGCCTGGAATGTTGTATAAAACATTGCCAAAGTTCAAAAGTGGCAATCATTTACAAAGTTTGCTGCTTGCTGTATTTCCTTTTTTATGTCTGTGCTAGAGTGTATGAAGTAACTTGAATAGAGTTCTTCCTCAGTTTCGGGTAAAATACTGGTTTAAACTAAATGGTACCCTCATTTTGTTGCAGCTGTTTCCACTTCCTCTTATTTACGTTGGAAATCACATAAGTGGATTATCAAGTACAAGCAAGTTAAGGTACAGCAAAAGCTGGGTTGTTGCCGGGCAGTTTGGTTTTTATTTAGCCCCTGTAAGTGAAAATGTTTTGAGACCATTAAACAGTGCTGTAGCTACATGTTGATTGAATGAGAGCCATATTGCCACATCCACATATTGTTTTTGGACAACACACTGAGTAAAATTGCTCTCTGTGTTGTGTGAGGCAGATAGAAAGGATTAGTACGTACCTTCCATTGATTTATTTTATCTTATTATTTATTTATTTAAAAATATTTATGAACCTTCCACTCAAAATATCAAGGCACTGTTCAACACTATATACAAATGCAATGAAACATAAGCTATATAAAGCAATAAAAATAATCGTAAGAACAACTGACACACACAAAAAACAAAACCACTGAATATGCCTATCAGTATAGCGCAGTCGGTAGAGCCTGAGACTCTTAATCTCAGGGTTTGAATGATTCCTGCATTGCAGGGGGTGGGGCCAGATTAAGGTTTACCAGGTTTTTTTCAATGAATCCGGGGACACTTTAATGAATAAATGAATGAATTGCTACACGTTCAGGATGTTGATGCTGCAGTGATGGCGGTGGCCGAGGGGCAGCCACCACCTTGACCTCAACCGCCACGTTTCCCCTTCCTCTGAGGCTTCTATCTCCTTTCTCCATGAGCCTGGACAGCCCCTAAGTTGTTGGTTCTTTGGTGGTGGTGGTGGTGGAGAAGCGGTGCATGGTGGGTCAGGCATGGAAGGCGGAGAAGGAGGGCTGAGAGCGATGGTGAAGTTCGGGCAGTGCGATCAGAGCAGCCCCAATCCCATTCCTGCTTGCATGCAAGCAAGCAGGAGGGGGTGGGGATCCCTCAGCTGAGAAGGGAGGCTTCCTGTTGCCTAACTGAGAGATCTCTGCCCCTCCTGTGAAGAGCCTTGAAACTGGCCTTGTAGCATATGTGTAACCAGGTGTAGTTCTGACTCCACATGTATGTCCACCACCTATGTGAACCCAAAGTTAGGGTGGCCAGAGTTTGAAGAGCAAAAAAAGAGGGTGCTATGGTGGCCGTTCAAAGCAAATAAATGCAATTTGTCTCAGATTTTACCCCTGAAAAAGAGGGCGGGTTCTGGAAAAAGAGGACGCATGGCATGGCAACCCTACCGAAAGTACAACTCTGAGAGGAATTGAATCTTTTATTTGGAGTCATTGCGCACGTCCCTTGAACCTTATGCCCAATAAAGATGTTCACACACCAGGATGTAGATGCAAGATGCAAGATGTTCACACACCAGGATGTAGACCAGGATGCATGAAAATAAAAGAGACTGAGCACATAGATGCTCATTCAGGCTGCTACGTGGATAACACCCAGGCAGCAAATCGCACAATACAAACATAGAGCTTAATTGTAAAGTGCAAAGTTACCTCAGCCTGGAGAGTGGGAGTATCAATGTGCCACAGGCCCATGCTAAAAGAAAAAAGGGAGGCTGTACTAGGTCTTGAAGCAAGCCTAATGCAAGTCAGGGATAGAGATCTATGCCTTCCATGTGAGTTGAGCTCTCTCCTTCCGTATTCTATGCCAGCAAGGCAGCAGAATCTCTCGCCCATTCTTTGATTTGCGGACCAGTGAAGTACAGGGATAACCCTTGGGATCATAGAGCAAAGAGGGAGGGAGGGAGGGAGGGAGGGAGGGAGGGAGGGAGGAGTGGGGAAGAGACCAAAATATGACCTCCAGTAAGAGAACATGGGTAGCACTGTGGTCTACACCACAGAGCCTAGGGCAGGCACCCCCAAACTCTGGCCCTCCAGATGTTTTGGCCTACAACTCCCATGATCCCTAGCTAACAGGACCAGTGGTCAGGGATGATGGGAATTGTAGTCCAAAACATCTGGAGGGCCAAAGTTTGGGGATGCCTGGCCTAGGCCTTGCCGATCAGAAGGTCGGCGGTTCGAATCCCCATGATGGGGTGAGCTCCCGTTGTTCGGTCCCAGCTCCTGCCCACGTAGCAGTTCAAAAGCACATCAAAGTGCAAGTAGATCAGGCATCCCCAAACTGTGGCCCTCCAGATGTTTTGGCCTACAACTCCCATCATCCCTAGCTAACAGGACCAGTGGTCAGGGAAGATGGGAACTGTAGTTCAAAACTTCTGGAGGGCCGAAGTTTGGGGGTGCCTGAAGTAGATAAATAGGCACCGCTCCGGCGGGAAGGTAAACAGCGTTTCCATGCGCTGCTCTGGTTCGCCAGGAGCGGCTTAGTCATGCTGGCCACATGACCCAGAAGCTGTCTGCGGACAAAATCCAGCTCCCTCAGCCAGTAAAGCGAGATGAGTGCCGTAACCCCAGAGTCGTCCGTGACTGGACCTAACGGTCAGGGGTACCTTTACCTTTTTAAGAGAACCTAGATAATCAATCAGCTACAGGGATCCCATTAGAGCTGTGAGCTACCTGACCATTGAAAATTTGGTGTTTAATTAATTTGGTGTTTAATTAATTTGGTGTTTGACCAAACTGCGGGAGGCAGTGCAAGACAGGAGTGCCTGGCGTGCTCTGGTCCATGGGGTCACGAAGAGTCGGACACGACTAAACGACTAAACAACAACAGGTTCCACCAGTGCTTTTTTTTTCTAAAAAAAATGTTTAGGGGTACTCTCATTTTTCTACTCATATAGAAATACTGCCCCTCAATGAGGCCAAACATTGATTCACAAAATATTTAGGGGTATGCATACCCCTGTGTCCCCCCAGGGAAAAAAGCACTGGGTTCTACTGTAATCTGTGGAGGGGGGGAGGGGATTTCCTGGGTGAGTGAATACCACAATACTTTAGTCATTTGAACCATTGTTTATTCCTGTTTACTGAGAAAAGTTTGAAGCGGAAGGGACACAGCCTTAATTTCAGGAAGACCGCATGGTTATCCATACACTTCCAGAATCATAATTTTACCCTTGAAAGAAGATTTTTTATCGTGTGTGTGAAGCCTGTTTCCTACGTACGAGAGGGTGATGATTAACTTTCTGGTGACTTCAAGTTTAGTGTGCCGATGTTTCCTGTAAGCGTTAACGATCATGATGTTTGCTGTCCCTTCCTGGCCACGTTTCAGATAAAAGCTGGTGTTTTATATTTGATTCATGCTAGCTCCATGATCTCCAGAAATAAAGCCCATAAAAAATTGAGACTAACCCCCATTGTTACACGTGGGCGGCTGGTGCAGATGCTTTAGCAGAGATATCACATGCTGTCAGACGCCTGAACTGTGTTTATGGGAGCTACCGCCTCCATCTTTCCATCCAACTCCATTTATTGGCGCTCCCCCTGCTCACAACTACATTTGGTCACTGGCCCAGGGCTTGGGCAGCCACTCCTGAATCAGATGAGAAATAAAGTTTATGCATCACTAGTGTATCCAAAACTCACCATGCTCCAAAACTCCTAATGACCATATCCAAAGTTGTCTTGGTATGGGTTTGTTGTTTTTGTAGGAGTCTTTTAAACAGTGTAGGCCAGGGGTCCCCAAACTAAGGCCCGGGGGCTGGAAGCGGCCTGCACGCAGGGCAGTCTTGAGCAGGCTGCGCGCCCTGGCGCTGAGGGGCGGAGATCGCTCCGGCGCCCTCGCCCTCGCAGGGCGCAGCATGGCTTCCGCGTGGCTTTGCCGCGCAGCGCCCGGCCTACCGGCCCGGCGCCCCGGCACCCCGCGCCACCGGGACTCTACCTAGAGCCGGCCCTGCCTGCACAAGCCAATCGTGTCGCCCCCGACAACCCCCGCTGCCAGCCACTCTTATCGGCGTGCCGCGGTGCGGTTGCCCAGCTCCGGGTCGGCGGCAGAAATAGCTTGTGCGCATGCACGGGCCGGAGGGCGGGGGGACGTGCTCCCATACGCACACACACAAGCTATTTCTGGTGCTGTGCCGACTCGGAAGTGCACCGGAAATGACGCATGCGCAGGAGCCATTTCCAGCACCGCACCGCGCCAGAAAAAGCGAGTGTGCGCACATATGGGAGCGCGTTCCCCTGTGTGAACCTGTTCAGTGTTCTGGGGATTTTCTTTACAGTACAGTTTGTTTTGGAGAAATGGGTATGCTGTTGTGGGGGATGTTTTCGATGGCATCTCTCTCCAAGTGTACTCATTGTCTTCTAGAATGTGCAGGATTATGTGGTGTTCTTGGTTGGTGATTCTACGTTGGGGATTCCCCATCCTGCTTCTGAGGAGGGGTGGTGCGGGTATCTGGGGCTTATTCGCTGCTTTTTGTGTGAGAAAATAAACAAGTGTGGTTTTTCCCTGCCACTTCTGGAGTTGGGGTGGGGGAGACCCTACCCAATGTTGATGTTTGTCTTCAGGGACAAAATAGAGCCTTGTGGAATCTTAAAGCACCTGTCAGGACCCCCAATACTGCTCTCCGGACTCTTCAGTGCAAAGAGGAATGAAATCACTGTAATACAGTGTCCAGTACCCATCCTGCATAGCTGCCAAGTCTCCCGTATTCCCCGGGAAATCCCCGTTTTTCCAGCTGTTCCTAGCTGGAAAAAATGGATTTTTTTGTTTTTTCCTGGTTTATTCTGGCGTGACGGCCATTTTGGAACTGGGCGGAGAATGCTCAGAAGTGACTTTTGATGCTGTTCCGCCCAGTTCCAAAATGGCGGCAGCACTACTTCCGGTCTGCTACTTTCGGCCCGGTCCCTTATTTCTCCGACAGCAACTTGGCAGGTATGCCCATCCTGAGCACTCAGGCCAGGAGGATACCATAGACAGTGGTCTCAAAAGTGGCTGAAAGACATGAGTGGCACACCCTCCCTCGATAAAACCATCCATTAGGGCAACCAAGGCTGATTCAGCCCCGATACCTTTGGCAGTGACTGCCCTGATGCCTTGGCCTGTAGCTAGTGATTGGTGGGAGGCAATATATCATTTACTTATTTATTTAACAAGAAGCATAAATGAATTTTTTAAAAAAATCTTTTCTTAAATGGTTTGCTTAAAAACCTTAATTGACTCATTGCTTCTTATTCCTTGCTTATAATTTGCTCTTTCTCGGAACGGAGTGGCTAAGAATGGATGCAATAAACAGCACAATATTAAAAAAGAATTCGTTGGCATGAAATACAATTGCAGGCATTGCAACAAAGCCATCCTCGTGGTGCTCCAAAAGCCAATGGAAATAAATAAATTCACTTTAACTCGGCATCTGACATCCATAGAATGTGAGGGACAATCGGAGATCTGTACTGGGAGGGAATTCCATGAATGGGGTGCAGCCACTTAGAATCATTCTGCTGCATGTTATGAGCCTCCCCAGCTGATCTTAAAGCCCTCCTTGGTTGATGCTATGACTTTTTCTTCATTGAATATTTTGCTGTGCAGGGGTCCAAGTTTTGCTTTATTTTTTAAATGGTCACTTCCAACTATTCTGTTGTGTATTTGGCCTGTTGGGGTCAGACTGACATTTGACCGCGACAGAGACTTAGAATTTGTTCAGGCACTTTTCTTAATTGGGGGGGGGAGTATCATTAGCAGAGACAGAGAAGCATTAATAGTAATAAAAAAACCTTGCAGCTGACGTGGATATTTCCCCCCTCTCTTTCTATTTTAAAAAATCCAGTTTACCAATGTTTACAGTCCTTAGGAAGTTTACCATTCCTCTTACATTACTGCTGGAAGTGATTGTTCTTGGGTGAGTATTTGCCTCCCATTTTTGAAATACCACTGCAGTCTTATCAGCTAGGCTATGTGGCCAGAATGCATGGATGAGTTGTTCCTGTTGGCTAGTTGAATTTTGACGATAATATTCAGGCTCCTCGGAACACTATGCACTGGGTACAAAGCAGACACCATTTAATCGATGAGCACTAGAAACTTGCAGCAAAAGAATTGGCAAACTAACAAGTGAAGTTCAGTCCTCTACCCCAGTGTTTCCCAACCTTGTGCCTCCAGCTGTTTTCGGACTACAATTCCCATCATTCCTGACCACTGGTCTTGCTAGCTAGGGATGATGGGAGTTGTAGTCCCAAAACATCTGGAGGCACAAGGTTGGGAGACACTGCTCTACCCCACAATACCCCGCTGGTTTCTTGGCCCAGCAGTAGAATGACAGCAGAAACCACATCTTCTACAAAACTCTCAAAGGTACTGTGCAAATCTGGACCTCATAACCATGTCCTCCCAGACTTTCCTTATCTTCTCCTTCTCATTGGCTCCTCATTTCTCCATGCCCCAATCACATATTGTTTTCCAGATTGCTTGCTTCATTTCATTTCCTTTACTTACCTTGACCTCCATGTATTCCATCTTCTCGAACCTTTTTCGGTAACCTGTTTTCAGTTCATTGCCAGCATGACACCTTTCATCTTCCCTTTCCAGTCAGTAGCCTGCCTATAGTGCTTTTCCTGTTCCTAGGGCCTGGGAAAGATGATCCCAATGAAACTGACAGCTGTGCTCCACCTCACAGAATTTGGATCACAAAGATTCCTTGCTTCCAGAGCATTTGGAATATTTGTGAACATTATAACATCACACCATCTCAGCCAGTCTGTGTCAGAGGCTTTCCTGTCACAAGCACAATACAGTAAAGATTGCAATATGCCTTGGAGTCAGGTTCCTTAATGGCTGGGTCATAAAGGGGGTTTCTCCTATTAATGTCCCAAATTGAATTTATTTCACTCACATATGAAAGGAAAAGGATTTCCCTTTTCTGTGGAGCATCAGGCACTGCCACAAGCAAGATGTTAGAGCTGCAATGCTCTGCATTCTTGCCAAAATCAGATGAATCATGTACAAGTTTGGAATGTAGATTATTGGGAATTATTATGGGAGTTCCCAAATGCTTTCATAGTGGAGAGGGAGGATGTAATCCCAGCTTAGCACTGAGCTTTTGCAAGAGGCCCAGTGCATTGCAAGAAGTTCATTGTAAAACCAATTAGCAATTTACATAGAGTATTTTCAGGATTCTACATATACTCTTGTCTTACTGCAGGTATCAGCAAACTTTTTCAGCAGGGGGCCAGTCCACTGTCCCTCAGACCTTGTTGGGGGGACGACACTATATTTTGAAGGAAAAATGAATGAATTCCTATGCCCCACAAATAACCCAGAGATGCATTTTAAATAAAAGCACACATTCTACTCATGTAAAAACACGCTGATTCCCGTACTGTCCATGGGCCGGATTTAGAAGGTGATTGGGCCGGATCCCGGCCCCCAGGCCTTAGTTTGCCTACCCATGTCTTACTGTAACTGTCTCTTGTCACTGAATCATTAAGTATACAGTCCTATACACAATTGTCTGTGACTATGTACCATGGGCCATAATTGTGAGTAGACCAGTCTCAGATTTGCATTGTAAGATACAGTTTTACCCTACTGATGATGTCACACTCTGTCGAGTGTGAGATACTTCATTACCCCTTTCCGTGGCTGGAGTTTCCCTCTTCTTTGAGCTATCCCCTGGGAGTTCCACAAAGCCATTGGAGCTTGTGCATCAGAAACAAATCCCTGGAAAGGCACCACAAATGAACCCTGGCTTTGACTGACCTATTTGTAAGACAGAATGGGAGCACAGGCCTTGCACTGAGCCAGACCATTACTCTATCTAGCTCAGCATTTTTTGCTCTGTTATCCAGGGTTTCGGGTGGTAATATTTCCCAGCTCTTCCTGAAGATGCCAGGGATTGAATCTGGGATCTACAACCCTTTTTAAAGGAAGCTTCAAAATATTTCAGAATGGGGGGAAATTGGAATCTTGTTGGCCTGCAGATGCTGTATGATTAAAAGAAATAAACCTAACTCTTTTGTTTCATTCTGCTGTATCACAAACCATCCTAATTATAAACTGGATGGGATCAACCATATGGTTTCTCTTTACAGGAAGCGCTATCCACTGAGCATTGTAATTAGTGTGTTCGCAATCATCCTTGGGGCTTTCATAGCAGCAGGGTAAGATTTTAAAGTCCTTTCCTTTCATGTTGGATCATTGTTTCTTGAGTGTGTACCACAAGAATGAAACCCATTTTGTCAGGAACTGGCAGAAGAGTGCAGGAGATGGCTGGTGCAAAATGCTTTTATTCCGCGGTTCTTTACATCACATAATGTATGAGCCACATGCGACCCTTTGGCTGGTGTCCATGTGGCCTGCAGTCCCCCTTCCCAGCTGGTTCTTTCCCCACCCTGCTGCCCTTAGTGACCGACTTTGGGCTCTCAAATTTCAGCAGCCCTAAAATTTGGCACATCTCCAACTCTCGTGCTCAGTTTTGCAGCACTGTTGTGTTGTCCCCTGCAGCACGGAGCCCAGTGCGGACGCACACTGCACACTGCTCAGCTGCACTCGGCACTGGTCCGTTGATTTCCTCTCCTTTGACAGCGCACTGCCATATAAAAACTACAAATAAATCTCTCTTCAGTTCCAAAGAATCATAGACATTGAGAGACAACAGGACTGCTCAAGATGCCCCAAATATAAAATTGGAGAAACTGAGAGAGATATAGCCGCTCCGGCAGCTTACCTCTTCTTTCTCTTAGCCAAAAATGCAAGAAGGGCTTTCACGCTTGCCAGAAGCTTGGCCCTGCCCACGCCTGTCCTGGAAGGATCTTACAAAAAAGTTCCACATACTCAAAGACTGTGCCTGTTCATTGGGGGAAATAGGAAGCCCAGAGCAACTTTTCTTTAGATGTCCCTTCTATGAAGAGGCACGTAGGGAGACCTTGGATCCCATACTGGGGAGGCTAGTCGACCTCCCGGAAAAGCAAAGATATGACCTGCTCCTGTTAGGCAAAGACCAGAAGATAACCCAGACGGTCGCCAGATTCTGTGCCCAGATCTGCAGACATAGACCTTCCCCTGAGACAAACCAGCTCATTTGAAAGCCCCTAATTCCGGTTCCCCGAGCAACCCAGGGCCAGTCCTCTGTGGCAGCCCTGGACTAGATGATAGGTGTGGTCCCTTCCAACCCAACAAGTCTATGATACTCATAAACCAATAAATTGCTGACAACTTGTTCGTGAGGTTTGTACCGCACAAGCTCTGTCGAAATGAACAGGGGATATTTAGCTGTAGCACTTGTTAAAGTCGACTCATGGCTATTTCCTGCCCATCTCTTTTGAGAATTAGTCTGATTTTAGCTGTTGGTTGCATAGATCAGCCAAGTCACCATTGGAGAAATTGCCTGGAATGAAATGTTATCTGGAACGGTCCAGCTGTTTTGTTTCAATTAGCTGTTGTCTATACTGCTACGGACTTCTGAACATGCTGTTAGCGTCAACAGGTTTTATAATATGGAAGTGGTTTGGGGAGCCAGCAAGGCACAACACTGTTCAAAGGATGCCTTTTAAATGCCTTCATCTCTATATTCTGTCTTCCAGATCAGATCTAGCTTTCAGCATGGAAGGCTATGCCTCTGTGTTGCTGAACGATGTCTTCACAGCAGCAAACGGTGTTTACACAAAACAAAAAATTGACCCCAAGGTAACTATGTGGGGATTTCATTTCCGCGGAAAACCAAGGAATGATCATCTTTGTTCTAAGAATTTATGAATCTGTTCATAGACAGCCTTAATTAGGACTTGAGTAAGATTGTGAAAGTCAACTTCAATTTTTTACATACTGTCTCTGATAAGAGGTTGACAGTCCAGCAGTTAAATATTTAGGTACTTAGGTAATGGTTTTCCAGCTCTGGCCTTCACACTGATGTCATGATTCTAAAAGGATTTGTCATCTTTTTAAGAAGCCAGAAACATCTCAGGAAAGGAAATCTTAAGATTGGTTAGCTGCTGGATCAAGAAGGAAACTGATCTCTATGCAGACATAGGCACAGGCAGCTTTGTACCGGTAAATCTGGGCTAAAGTCTTCGGAAAGCTGGGCTGCATTGGGTGGTTCTCAGGCCAAGGAGTTGCTGCTGAACTATCAGCAAAATTCAGTTATCTCATTAGCTTCTCTTGCCTTTACATTCCCTGTATCCTTCATTAGACTAATTCAAGAGATCTTCACATAACTGTTATGAGATCTTTTTGGATTTTAAAAAAATGCATGGTATGGTAGCCATGCAATTGTTTTGGAATGTTATTCCTTGAATCCTTGCTGAACTCACTTTGGGAAGATTTTTAAAGGCCCTGGTGTGTTGCAATTTGGAGATGGTTAGAACAGGCACATAACCACTACATAGTAAAATTATGGCCAGGTTTCTTCATGGCAAAAAATGAGCAGAGAATAGTAGCGTGTAAATGGGCTTTTACTGGCAGTTTGAGAGTTTCTTCCCCATCTGCTTGTAACATATTTCTCTTCCATCCCCCCGCCTACTTCTCAAATATTGATCTTCTGCTTCCTAGGAAATGAACTTCTGTGTTTGCTATCTTAGCCATTTGCGGTCACCACCTTTGCTAGGTTCAGCTTGTTTTGGGGGAGGGAGGGTAGAAAAGGAAGTTGACATCATATATGATAGACAGAGCACCGGCTAGACAAAGCTCGATTGTTGGCAGAAGTAAGACCTTCTGGCCATTTCACACTTGTGCTCAGAGACCTGTACTGGTTTGATTGTTTGCTACCAGGCCAGGTTCAAAACACTACTATTAGTATACAGAGCACTTAACAACTTGGGACCAGTTTACCTGACACAATGTGTTACCCCATATATTCCCACTTGACTGCTTCTATCTGCAGAACTTTTCCTATGATAAAGGTAAAGGTAAAGGGACCCCTGACCGTTAGGTCTCCAGTCACGGACAACTCTGGAGTTACGGCACTCATCTCGCTTTACTGGCCGAGGGAGTCAGCGTACAGCTTCTGGGTCATGTGGCCAGCATGACTAAGCCACTTCTGGCAAACCAGAGCAGCGCACGGAAACGCCGTTTACCTTCCCGCTGGAGCGGTACCTATTTATCTACTTGCACATTGACGTGCTTTTGAACTGCTAGGTGGACAGGAGCAGGGACCGAGCAATGGGAGCTCACCCCGTCGCGGGGAATCGAACCACTGACCTTCTGATCGGCAAGACCTAGGCTCTGTGGTTTAGACCACAGCGCCACCCGCGTCCCTTTTCCTATGATAGGTGCCACATAATCCCTGTTCAGCATTTGCCAAAAAATCAATCTTTTAGTGTGTCACCAACTACACTTTGCCTATTGATAATAGGCAAGCATCGTTTTGGCACCTGCAAAAACATTTTGTTTAGATAAGCTTGCCTAGATGCCTAGAATGATGATGCATTTTTTTAGTTTATTGCAGGGTTTAATTTTTTTGAATGTTTTAAATTATTGTTTTAATTCTTTCTACCAATAAGGGTTTTGTTTTTGGGTGTGTGTGTGTGTGTGTGTTTTATTCTCTTTGTAAACCACTTTGAGGTCTTTTACAATACTGTAAAGTGATATATAAATAAACAAAAGATGGTAAGATGTTTGATTGAGTGTCTACTCCAATTTTGGTCAGTTCTAACCACAGTTTTAACCACAAGCATTTCATAGGTGGGACTTCGCTGAGTTGATTATTTAGTAAGAAACCTCTGTTACAGAAGCATATATTACAGAAACTGCAGGCATATATATTAAATGGGTGAATTGCTTAATGCTTTCTTGCTAGAGTGCTATTAGATCTTTAAATACAAAATTCCCCTGTGGCCATTACGTGATCTTTAACTAGCTTGTCAAACAGGTGTGTCTGTTTCTAATACAGGAGCTGGGAAAATATGGAGTCATTTTTTATAATGCCTGTTTTATGGTAATTCCTACAGTTCTCATAAGCTTCTTCAGTGGAGACTTCCAACAGGTAAGCTGTGCTTGCAAACCACTTAAGTCATTGTAATACATCCATTGAATTGGATCCTCATTTCCCATGGAAAGAAGATAACTTAGGAAAGTTTTGAGTAAAAAATCCAGGGAGGGGTTTTTTCCAGTGACCATGTGCAGCTGGTCAACAAAACCCAGGGTCAGCATTATGGGACGGTTCCCTAAAATTCATCAAGGCAGGGATAATTCTGACAATGAAGAGGGACTTTAACCACTGGAAATTAGAAGCATGATTGGCAACAAAAATGTAAATTAGCAGCCTTTCTGCCCAATCGAGAACAAGTCTGTTTTAACTAGGGAAATATTTTATGCAAATGGTTTCAGGGGTTGGGTAGCCACACCTTTTTTAAAGAAGAAGAAGAAGAAGGGGTTTATCCTTTGAATCTTGCAGAATCAAAGTCTTCCTGAAAGTGGCCATTGAAGCCAAATGTAAATTGAAAGAATTGATGCAAATTTACAAGAGGAGGCAGTTCCCCAACTGCAGAGCGGTCAATAGCAAACAAGTCCTCATTATGCAAACTTGGTTCAACAGGTTTGAGAGATTAGAGAGATCACAAGTAAACATGGGGCACAACTTAAATTTCCTTTGTTTTATCTTCTCTGCACATTCTAAATGCATGTCTGGGATTGAAACTGACATGAAAACAGCACATGTCTAACCTTTTGTGGGGGTCTTAAGGAACAGGTCTTTAGATCCATCTTCATTGCAAGTGATATTCAAAGAATGCAGGCAGTTAAATTTAGAGCAGACATCTTGGTGCAATTCTCAAGCATCAGATGTATCCACCTTGTCATCTTCCTGTATATTTAACTGGGTCATTAGAATATATATTTTCAATAAAACATACCTAAAACATACCAAAATATAAACTTAGTTGGTCTTTAAGGTGCTACTGAAGGAATTTTTTTATTTTGCCTCGACTCAGACCAACACGGCTACCTACCTGTAACTATACCTAAAACATGTCCTTCTTTATTTTGATAGGCCACCAACTTCAAGGAGTGGACAAATGTTTTATTTATCTTTCAATTTCTTCTTTCCTGTGTATTGGGGTAAGGTGCATTTGACAAGTAATCGCTGGCTGGGTTGGTTTTGGTTTTGGTTTTCATCCGACAAATCTGCTCTTGACCTTTATATACCCCTAGTCAGCAAGTTGGGATAACAGCAAATAACTACAGCAAAACCCTAGGAAGATAAGAAACCCAATTGGTTCAAATAGGGTTTTAATTCCCCATCTTTAGTGCAATGTCCCAGTGCATTTACCAGGAAGCACAGATAATTTCTGCCGTTTCTTTCTCAGAAGGTGTTGCTCTTCTTTTTCTGTCTGTTCTGAAGCACATGGAAAGTTGTGAAGTGGTGTAGACCCTCCTTCATTGGAGGTTGGGTGGTTATCTATCAGGGATATGATGCAGAGCAGCAGCCCTCATTTCATTTGTCTCTGATTGAGCAAGCGTCAGGCTGCTGGGAATTCTATCCTTCCCCCAGTGGCAGCAAGAAGGACAGAGTTCTGACTAATGAGTTTATTCAGTCATCACAACGAGAGACAAAGGAATGCAGTCTGTCTCCCATTAATGGCGTTGCTCCAACTGAGTTCCTTCCCCCTCCTTTCCTAGCAACAGCACTTTCCCTTATGGTGGCCGACAGGGGCTAATTGTCTCTTGAGTCCTTTGCACTCTCAATGGATGCCGGGTTCTGGGAGAAGAGGGGTCAGAAATACTCTCCAGTTATAACGTGTTAGCAGGCTGCTCTGACTCCGTCTCCCCTTTCTCTTCTCCCAACACCTCCCAACTCTTCGTTTTGCCTGCCTCTGAGCTGTGACCTTCCTCAAACCGCCACTGTAATTCAATACAGTTGTACCTTGGTTCTAGAACGGAAGCCGTTCCGGAAGCACGTTCCACTTCCGGAAACGTTCGAAAACCAAGGCACAGCTTCCGATTGGCTGCAGGAGCTTCCTGCACTCAATTGGAAGCTGTATCGGACATTCGGCTTCCAAAAAATATTCGTAAACCGGAACGCTCACTTTCGGGTTTGCATCGTTCGGGAGCCAAAACGTTCGAGTTGCAAGGCGTTCCAGAACCAAGGTATGACTATTGCCTTCCTCTTCTCTGGAAGCTTTAGGGGGGGGGGGGCATCTCTATCATTCCTCCTCAATCTCTTCCCCTTCGGCCCAGTCCCTGACAGCAAGTTGTGTGGCAGTTTTGGATAGCCCACATCAGGGTGGATTTGATTTAAATCAAATTGATTTAAATCACAATTTAAATCACAATTTAAATCACTAGTCAGTAAGGCTTGATTTACATCATTTTTTTACAGAGACTCATTGTTGCTGGTATAATCTTAATATTTACAACCAGATGAAGGTTTCATTTTTGGAATAATAAATTTTCAGAGTAGTTTTTACAGTTATATCAAAAATTACTGAGTCGCTTATACTATTAGAAATAAATAGACAGACATTTATGAAATCACTGTGAGGTTTAATAAGTTAAATGTTTGTATTTGGACAACTTTTCTGCTGTACTTTATAGGAAGGAGAAAAATAATCATTTCCTTAATAACAATTTAAACAATTTATTTAACTAAAATGAAAACATTATAGCATATGTATCCATGTTTGTTAACTGATGTGGTTAAACATTTTTAAAACAACAACAACTGAGTTTTAGCACACATGAAAAACATAAAACAAATCCTTATTTCCTGATGAATAGCCTTTGGACTATAATGTAACTTAAATAGAAAACTATCTATAAAAAGGGTTTTCCTCCAAAAGCATTTTATTTAAAAAATCCAATATAATTTTTTTAAAAATATATATATCCAATTTTAATAATAAAAAAGGATTTAATTTTTTTAAATTATTATTTTAAAAATCATTGATTTTTATCCACTCTGGCCCACATGGAAGGATGTGAAAATTGTATAGTCAAACATGGGTGGTGAAGTCTGCACAAGCACAGGTTTTTATTTAATCATCTTATACAAGTCTCCCAGCTCAACTTTTAGATCATGCTGGAGGTGTTAAAAATATATACAGCCCTGTATAAGTGGAGCAATGAAATTATGGTATCATGAAGTTTGCAATCCTTTGCTTGCTTCTGGGAAAAGGTGCACAGGATCAAGATACTTTTTTGGTTGTTTTTTTTACTTTAGGTTCCTTCTGATGTATTCTACAGTCCTTTGCAGCCATTATAATTCTGCCCTCACAACCACAGTGGTTGGTGCTATAAAGGTAAGTGAAACCAACAGGACCTGTTGATGAGTGACATCATCAGAACTAGCTATGGAATCCATTCAGATTTCATTTTCGTCTTCTGATAGGGAAACTTAATTTGTTTGAATGACGGTGCATTTGCTAAAGAGAAATGGATTCGACGGGATATGCCACAGAGGATTCTTTTCGTGGGCGGGTGAATTTTAGTTTGGTTAGCTTGTAAAATGGCAGAGACAAATCGTTACTGAGCCTATAATATGGTAGGCAAACAGGCATCTTGGATCAGTAAAAAAAACACCTAAGAAATAAGAAATAAACATTTCTATGCAATAGGAGACAGTGCAAGATGTATGAAGGCTGGGTCTGCTCTGAGTAACCTTATACAGGGAATAAATTGGTAGGGGGTGGAAATAATGCTTAAGATTCCATAGGATTTCTCCAGACATAATTTCTTAAGGGGAAAACCATATTAGGACTAATATGTCTCTGCTTATTTGTACTATGATCTATTGACACTGTACTGCTGCAGTTCTTACCATTTTTGCTTTCTTCGCCTCTCTTCTATTTTTGGTATTGTTATTTTTGAAAACCAAAATTTAAAATATTATAAATATTATTATTTTTTGAAGAAAATAAAACCCTGAGAGGTGAACAAAGACGTATTCATTAATTGCCCTTAAAAAAAACTTTATCATGAGAACTGTGGACATTCCTAGGATTCTAAAGGATATGGACAGTGGCATCATGAAGGCCAAATACTTCTTATCTCAATTGTGGGCAGCTCATAGCCTGATGAGATGTTACTCACTGAACAAATATCTCTTGTTTCCCCAGGAGGGCAACACAATGTATCAAATGCTGTGTGCATTAAAAAACAGAACAGCATAGGGGAATCTTTTATTATTATTTTGAAGTTTTATTGAGACATAATGGCCATTACTGACAACCCAAAAGTACATGTTAGTTTCAATTCATCAACATTAGATCAGAATATTTTCTTAACTGCTTGTAGTTCTTGGGAACAAGATACTAGGAGAATAAGTTAAAGCATGCCTCTTTATTTTTTTCAGAATGTGTCCATCGCTTACATTGGAATGCTAATTGGTGGAGACTATATCTTTTCCATGCTGAACTTCATAGGGCTCAATATCTGGTGAGTGGGGTTTTTGAATGCATGCCCAGTTCACACAGAGGACAGGAAGGCATGGCTTTCTGACTGTGTGTGTGTGTTCTCTGCTTTCCCCCTTTAGCATGGCAGGAGGGCTGAGGTACTCGTTTCTAACCATACGGGGAAACGACAATCCTAAGAGCTCCACAGATGAAGAAAAAGCAGTGCCAGGTGCCAAGAGCTAGCAGAAACAAAAGGCAAGGGAAGCTGTGAGGATGCAGGCTCCTGTAGAAGTTCAACGCAGAAGTGGCTGTAGAGTGGAAGTTCTACCTCATCTCGCATTGCGGTCCAGGGCATCCTTGCGAGACAAGGCATGATCTTGGAAAACAGTCACCTGCAGGCATGTTTGACCATTATTTATGTAGCAAGACTAATTACAATAGGTGGATGGGGGACAGGGTTTGGGTATTTGCCCCCTCCACGGGAAATCTTTGCGCTGGGTCAAATCCAGGGGTCCTTCCTCCATGTTTATTCTGTCGAGGGTGTTGAATCGCCTTTTCTCCCAGATTGCCTGTAGCTGTGGGTAGACTCCTTGCTTAAATTTTTTGAAAAGGATTGACCAGAAGATGGATACAGACTGCAAACTATTGTTGTGCCGCTTCAGTTAGGAACTCAACAGCACACATCTGCCGTGGCCACATCTAGCTGCCTCTCGGTTCAGAGCTTTAGAGATCTGGGCTGCATTGTACTGGTTGGAGGATAGACTTAGATGTCCCCTTGGCTCCCCCCAGCTCTAGGATGCTGGAGCTGAAAGGGCAAGATATATGTCATTTGCAAAGGCAACTCCAGCGCTATCCAGAAACTAGCCGTTCGATTGCAGAGATTACTGTGATCTTGTGCCCCACCAGTTTTTTGGGAGGATGGGTCTTCAGTATGATCTGCAACCTCCAGATACATTGGGCTGTCTGGGGAATGATTGCACTGAATGATCTCACTGGATGCCAAATATGCCATGCAGGGCATGAGCACATCCGGTACCAAATACGTTTTGTGCCTTAAGGAAGAGTAGTTCATTGGCATGGGCCCTAACTTCTCTGAATGGAGTGCTGCCCATGTAATTGGGGTTTTCCCTCTTCCTCTCCCGCTTGCAGCTGAGCCTCTGGCAGCCCACGAAGGTCAATGAACCCTCTAGAATGGCACAACACAATCTTTGGGTCCAAGCCAGAGTGTTTCTATTAAGGGCTTTCCTTCTTACTGTGCTGGTTCTGTTTGTTTAATTCTCCCCGTGGGACAATTGTCTTCAGCCTCCGTCATCTTTTGCTATGCTGCCATGGTCGGGCTGTTCCAGGCTGTTGCTGTTGGGTTAATTGGGAGAACGCCAATGGAGCTTGAAGTACAGTGGTACCTCTACTTACGAACAACTCTACTTACGAATGTTTCTACTTACGAACAGAGCTCCGTCCGCCATCTTGGATGCGGTTTAGATAGGATTTTTTCTACTTACGAATTTTTAGATAGGGTTGCTTCGACTTACGAATTTTTTCTCCTAATGCATTCCTATGGGATTCGACTTACAATTTTTTTCGACTTATGAATGTGCGTTCGGAACGCATTAAATTTGTAAGTAGAGGTATCACTGTATTAGGCAAGCTACAGTGCAGGGCAAAGTTCCTTAAAATTCCTTTTACAGGTAGGTAGCTGTGTTGGTCTGCCACCAAGTTTGTCCTTGGTATGAGCTTTCGTGTGCATGCATGTATCTGAAGAAGTGTGCATGCACACGAAAGCTCATACCAATGACAAACTTAGTTGGTCTCTAAGGTGCTACTGGAAGGAATTTTTTTATATTAAAATTCCTTTGTCAGACACTTTTCACCTTTAGAACAGCAACGTTTTAGATGGGAGACAGAGGTACAGAACGTTCATAGCTCGTGGCATAAAATGATAGCAGAGGTACAGAGGTTGGCCGCTTGCCGTTTGGAGAGCCTGAACTGGCTGCTAATACCTCATTTCAAGTCCCTTGGCTTTTGCTTAATCTCCCTGGCAGAAGATGGGATCCTCAGGCCAAGTGGAGTAAAATGTGGCCCCCCCAGGTCTCTGTCTGACCCTCAAGGATTCTGCCCAGAACACCACCAGCAAATGACACAAGTAGGGACAAGATTCTAATATTCCTTTACCATTCGGAGAAATTTTGGGGAAATGTTCTTACTATTTCATTCAACTACATTTCCCCACCCTTGTTGTTGTTGTTTAGTCATTTAGTCGTGTCCGACTCTTCGTGACCCCATGGACCATAGCACGCCAGGCACTACTGTCTTCCACTGCCTCCCGCAGTTTGGTCAAACTCATGTTCGTAGCTTCGAGAACACTGTCCAACCATCCCATCCTCTGTCGTCCCCTTCTCCTTGTGGCCTCCATCTTTCCCAACATCAGGGTCTTTTCCAGGGAGTCTTCTCTTCTCATGAGGTGGCCAAAGTATTGGAGCCTCAGCTTCACGATCTGTCCTTCCAGTGAGCACTCAGGGCTGATCTCCTTCAGAATTGATAGGTTTTGATCTTCTTGCAGTCCATAGGTTTGATCTTCTTGCAGTCCCCACCCATAAAAGCCCTAAATTGGGAGCTTTGAATAGGTTGCAGTTTAAGGAAGCAAGAGGTACTAGAATGGTTTTCATTAATATATCTGAGACAATCAGGTTTTGGGTATCTTTTGCTAGCCAGTCTACACAGTGCAAATGCATTGAAAAGAGATAATAATAATAATAATAATAATAATAATAATAATAATAATAATAAATTTTTATTTATACCCCGCCCTCCCCAGTCAAAAACCGGGCTCAGGGCGGCTGACACCAACAGAATTACAATAAAACATAAAAACAATTAATTAAAATACAGATTAAAATACAGTATTAAAATTTAAAGTGCAGCCTCATTTCAAGTAGCCCATAAATCCAAGCCATGAGGGAGGGAAACACAAGGGTCAGGCAGAGTCTAACCCAAAGGCCAGGCGGAACAGCTCTGTCTTGCAGGCCCTGCGGAAAGATGACAAATCCCGCAGGGCCCTGGTCTCCTGGGAAAGAGCGTTCCACCAGGTTGGGGCCAGTACTGAAAAGGCCCTGGCTCTAGTAGAGGCCAATCTAACCATCTTATGACTCGGGATCTCCAGAATATTATTATTTGTGGACCTTAAGGTCCTCCGCGGGGCATACCAGGAGAGGCAGGAGATGCTGTAAGTACTTCTGATTAAGTACATGAACATTGTGGCACATATGTTCTACAGCAGGCATAGGTAAACTCGGCCCTCCAGATGTTTTGGGACTACAGCTCCCATCATCCCTAGCTAACAGGGCCAGTGGTCGGGCGTGATGGGAGTTGTAGTCCCAAAACATCTGGAGGGCCGAGTTTGCCTATGCCTGTTCTAGAGAAATGGAAATATCTGAAGAATATTCTTCAGGTGTATCTGAAGAAGTGTGCATGCACACGAAAGCTCATACCAAAATATAAACTTAGTTGGTCTTTAAGGTGCTACTGAAGGAATTTTTTTATTTTGGAAATATCCAGAAATTCAGGGGGAGGAACATGGGGGATTGAATGTCTTTTGTGGGCAGGTTGCCAAAGGAGATAACTATGTGGTGATTGATGATACCCAGATATAAATCCTGAAATGGAAATATCCCTAAATATGAAAGCAGGCAACTGTCTATCTCTGTAATAGGATACCTTTTTGTAAGTCATGAAAATTGTATCTGTTCTGTTTATAACTTGTTCATATCTTTAATTAAACTGTCAATCCCTATCTCTATGGCTTTTCTATAGTAATAATAATGAAAAGGATATATATATATATATATATATATATATATATATATATATATACATACATACATACACACATACAGAAAAATCTTAAGAAGAAATTTTTAAAATTCAATTTACTGTATCAATTATATAGCATTCAGGTAACCAATTCCACATTTCACACATGTTACAATACATAAAATGGGATCTGCAGTTTTGTGGCAGAGTATGTGGTCTGTATGAAGGATGTTTCACTCAGCTAAAAAAGAAAAAAAATGAATGTAAGGGGGCTGCGAGGCCCTGAAGAAACTGCTGCCAGTCAAAATAGTCAATACTGAACTATCATAGAATCATAGAGTTGGAAGGGATCCTGCAATGCACGTTTATAAACTAAGCATCCATGACAGCTGGACACCCAACCTCTGCTTAAAAACCTTCAAGGAAGGAGAGTCCACCACCTCTCAGTGAAGTTTGTTCCACTGTCGAACAGCTCTTACTGCCAGAAAGTTCTTCGATACTTAGTTCTGATATTTCATTGAAATCTCCTTCCTTGTAACTTGAAGGCATTGGTTTGGGTCCTAGCCTCTGGAGCAAGAGAACGCAAGCTTGCCCCATCTTCCATGTGAGAGCCCTTTAGATACTTGAAGATGGCTATCATATCTCCTCTCAGTCTCCTCGTTTCCAGGCTAAACATGCCCAACTCTCTCAACTGTTTCTTGCATACAAAATATCCTGTCTCATGAAAAGTGGTTAGAGTATATGCCCTTTGGCTCCAGTCGGTTCTATGATGCTACCATCAAAAAAAAAGGAAAGAAATGTCCTTTGCAAAGGTAGGTGTAATCCTTCCCGTGCAGATTGCATAACCTACGATGATGTCATGAGCATCCCTTTCAGGTTTGGGGGCACATATGGTTCCATCGTAGCTACCTGGTGCAGTGAACTGTGTGAGGCTTGCACACTCTGAACGATCAGATCTGATGCCCCAAAAATTGCTGTGCCTGAAGGACAGGCTTCAGTGTTCAATATGTTTGCATTGAGGATTTCTCTCTTATTGCCCCAAACACTCCTTGTGCGGTTCTCCCAGTGGAGCTAGTCTCTTCAGTGATACGGGATCCTGCTTCAGCAGTGTGGGCCCTTCCCTACGGTACTTCCCCCTGTCTGCTACAGCCTCTTGGATCCACCGAAGAGCCTCTCTGGTTAGGGGACCATATGGAATGTCATAGAATTCGGTGCCGACTTCAGTGGGAGTTGGGAAATAGACAACATCAGGGAGCCCCTTGATTCATTTCCTCTTAGGCAATGGCATCTTTTGACCCAAGCCAGTATATTTGAGTATGAGAGTTCATTTTTATTAGTCATTTAATGAAACTATTATCTTCAGTGATATCCAAACCTATTTCCACAATCTATTTGATGTACAGTCACAGGCAGTTTTCCCTTTTGCTGCTGCTGGATCACTTGAGAAAGAGAGCATAAACATGTAGGCAGAGCATCCACAACCTTGCAATGGAAGGGGCAGAGCTGGCCTGTAGCTTCTCCCGGCTTAAATGGCTGTCGATCTGGTCACTTCTGGGTTTGATTCATCCATGAGATGAGGAGCATCTGGCCATCAATCTTCCATCACAGATCAGAGCTGGTTTCTGGATCACTGTGCAGGGCAGGAGATATCAGGAAACAAACACCCAGACCATGTTTCTTCCATGGTTCAGGAAGATCCACTTGGGCGAAGCTACAGCTTCACTTTGACCCAGCTTGTGCTTTAGATTTTTCTATCCAGGCTAGGTTCTAAAACAGGCATAGGCAAACTCGGTCCTTCAGATGTTTTGGGGACTACAACTACCATGATCCCTAGCTAACAGGACCAGTGGTCAGGGATGATGGGAATTGTAGTCTCAAAACATCTGGAGAGCCAAGTCTGCCTATGCCTGTTCTAAAACATCGGTGTGGAGACCTGTTTGTTTTCTCCCAGCCTGATTGTGTGATCCTTAAAGTTAGGGCTGAGGCACCTGTGGCCTGTATATAAAGGTAAAGGTAAAGGGGCCCCTGACCATTAGGTCCAGTCGTGACCGACTCTGGGGTTGCGCGCTCATCTCGCATTATTGGCCGAGGGAGCCGGCGTATAGCTTCCAGGCCATGTGGCCAGCATGACAAAGCCGCTTCTGGCGAACCAGAGCAGCACACGGAAACGCCGTTTACCTTCCCGCTGTAGCGGTTCCTATGTATCTACTTGCATTTTGACGTGCTTTCGAACTGCTAGGTTGGCAGGAGCTGGGACCAAGCAACGGGAGCTCACCCCGTCACAGGGATTCGAACCGCCGACCTTCCGATCAGCAAGCCCTAGGCTCAGTGGTTTAGCCCACAGCGCCACCTGGGTCCCTTTGTGGCCTGTATATATTACTTTCCAATTCCCATCAGCTTTAGGCAACATGTCCAATGGCCAGGGGTGATGACAGGTTTGGTCCAACAACTTTTGAAGACTAGAGCTGCTCCCTCCCTGCCCAATGAATCAAAACTTGTTAAAAGCTGAGTACACTTTCATGACTGCATGTTCAACAGAGATGCCATATTCAGAATGATCTGATGAAAAGAGCCCCAGTATTAACTGGGGAGCAATCTTACATTAGCCAGGGCTAGTATAGTGTGAAAGATCCAGGACACTATTATTATTTTGGTTCTTTTCCTTTTAATTTTTGCAAAATAATTACAAATAAATCCATCAGTAGAATGATTTATAAATTTAATGAATGAAATATAAATATAATGAATGAAATAAATATAAATTTATGGAAGCAACCAAATACTTCATCTTAGTTTGTAGAGAATACGGTGATTATTCTGGTCTTCGCTGGTACAGAAAACCTCAAGAAAAGGGTTGTTACATTGATATTTCTGTTACTTAAAATTTATAGACCACTCTTATAAGAACGAAGTTGCTGTTGTGTATTGAGTCAAAGGATTTTATATCTGTATTATTATTGTCTGTATTTGCATTAGGATAAAGTAACTGCCTTTTGGTTCCAGAGGGTACAGCTACTATTGGTTCATTTAAGCTGCTGTATTTGGATCCTCTGTCTTATTGGTTCCCTCCAAAAGGCAGCACTGTGATTGCCTGATATTGTTCCCTCCAAAATGTATCCCCTTCTAGCTAGTTCCCTGTCCCTATAAATGTAGCCTTCCTGCCCTCACAGTCAGTCTTGTTCACTTTAATAAAGAGCTGTTACTAGAGAACTGTCTCCAGCATGTTTTGTCAAGAGAGCTGAAATCACAAACCCCACGTCACAACAACTGGCGACGAGGATGGGATCCGGAATGCTGAGGAGCGGTTAAACACAACCCTGCCTCAGAGTCCGGATTGCAGCTGAGAACAAGACTCACTGGCCAGCTGAGAAGACGACCCTGCCCGCTAGGACAATGGAGAGTCCAAGGGTATTGGAGCCCTTCCAGCCATCAGAGCCCCACACCTGGGAAGACTACGTCGAACGCTTCGAGTTCTTTGCAGTGGCTCAAGGGATCACCGATGCCAGCAAAAGAAGGGCCACATTCCTGAGCTACTGTGGGCCCGAGACCTTCAAGCTGGCCAAGGCATTACTTGCTCCA
Source organism: Zootoca vivipara (assembly GCF_965207765.1). Classification (NCBI taxonomy): domain Eukaryota; kingdom Metazoa; phylum Chordata; class Lepidosauria; order Squamata; family Lacertidae; genus Zootoca; species Zootoca vivipara. Next base: position 8,434,653 of record NC_142593.1, on the reverse strand, counting down.
GCGAAGCTGAGTGAGACATCTCTCAAAGATATTCTTGCCTGCCTAACAAGCCACTTGGCGCCTACTGAGACCAAGATGGCCCGGCGGATGGAGTTCCATAAGAGGCAGCAGCATGCTGGGGAGTCTGTATCCACATTTCTGGCTGAACTCCGGAAGCTCGCTCAGCACTGCGGCTTCCAAAATCTGGAAGAGACTCTCCTGGATCGGTTTATTGGTGGTCTGAGCAGCAAGAAAGCCAGAAGACGCATCGTGGCTAAAGAAGAGGTTACCCTTGCTTCAGCCTTGAAAGAGGCCACCGCCACGGAGAATTATGAAAGAGAGGAGCTTGATGCCAGTCGCAAGGCCACTAAGCCACAGATAGAAGTTGCGCATGCCATGGACGAGCTAGAGGCTACTCCGAGCCAGAGCCCAGTCCGTGGGGTCGAGTTGGTGCGTCAGGCCTGCACAGTGCACAAAGATCGCCGAGGCAGTTGCCCAGGTTGTGGCGGAAACCATGAGCGGAAGAGTTGTCGTTTCAGGGATGCTATGTGCCGGACGTGCGGAAAGACGGGTCACATCGCCAGGGTCTGTAGATCGGCGGCGTCGGGAGCAACAGGAGCACCTAGACTGGAGCATCGCAGACCGCCCACAGCAACTCGTTTTCTAAAGGACTGCCACTACGTAACGGAGATCAACGGGAGGGCCGTGCAGTTTCCAGCGCAAGGCAAGGCACACGTCAAGGTGAAGATTGAGGGTCAGCAGTGCGACATGGAGGTGGACTCCGGATCTGCATTCACCATCGTGTCGGACCAGACCGCGAAGACATTCTTCCCCAGGGGTAAGTTGCCCCCTCTGGAGCCCTTCCCGGCAACCTTGCAGTCGTACTCAGCAGGCCGCATCCATGTTATGGGAATGTGTGCCGTGAGAGTACAGTTCCGGGACAAACAGGCTGTACTCAAACTGGTGATTGCGAAGGGCAGTCGCCCCAGTCTCCTGGGCACTGACTGGTTCCCCGCCCTGGGACTGAGTATCTCAGGGCTTAATTCAATCCAAACCTGCCCTGAGATGAGTGAGGCATTATGCAAGGAATTTGCTGGTCTCTTTAATGGAAAACTGGGTTGTTATAAAGGGCCCCCAGTTGACTTCGAGTTGGACCCCGGTGTGGCCCCAATCCGACTCAAACCAAGGCGAGTGCCATTTGCACTGCAACCCAAGATCGAGGCAGAGCTGGATAAATTGGTCAAGCAGGGAGTTCTCTCACCCGTGGACTCTGCTAAGTGGGAGACTCCAATCGTCACGCCCCTTAAAGCAAATGGGGAAGTCAGGATATGTGCAGATTACAAATGTACTATCAATAAGGCACTCAGGGGAAACTCATACCCCATTCCAGTCGTATCACATCTGTTGGCTAAACTGGCTGGGGGGCAAGGTGTTCGCCAAAATTGACCTGGCACAAGCTTACCAACAGCTGCCAGTAACCCCACAATCAGCGGAAGCACAGACTATTGTCACACATAAAGGGGCGTTCAGAGTTAACAGATTACAGTTCGGAGTTTGTGTGGCCCCAGGGATTTTTCAAGGGCTCATGGAACGCCTGTTAAGAGGTCTGCCGGGGGTCTTGCCATTTTTTGATGATGTTTTGATTGCTGGAAAAGACCCACAAGAACTGGTTGCGCGTGTCCGTGCAGTGTTGCTCAAGTTCAAGGAGGTGGGGTTGCAACTGAAAAAAGAAAAATGCAGTTTTGGGGTGCCAACTGTGGATTTCTTGGGGTTTAAAATTGATGCATCAGGCATCCACCCCACAGATGCTAAGATTAAGGCCATCATCGAGGCACCACGACCACAGAACAAGACGGAGTTGCAGTCATTCCTGGGACTTATTAACTTTTATCATTCGTTCTTACCCCAGAAAGCTTCGGTAGCTGAACCATTACATAGACTATTGCAGAAAAAGATTGTGTGGCGATGGGGGCGGGAGCAGCAGAAGGCTTTTGACTCCTTGCGAGGAATGCTGAGTAGCGGGAGCGTCCTTGCTCATTATGATGAGTCAAAGCCGCTGGTCCTGGCATGTGATGCCTCTCAATACGGTCTGGGGGCTGTGCTGAGTCATAGGGAACCGGATGGGTCGGAAAAGCCCATCTCTTTCTATTCCCGTACGTTGTCGCCCACAGAGCGCAACTATGCTCAAATTGATAAAGAGGCGCTGGCTATTGTGTCCGGAATCAAAAGGTTCTATGATTATTTGTACGGTCGCCATTTCTCCATTGAAACGGACCACAAACCACTGTTAGGGTTGTTCAACCCAAACAAACAAACGCCACAAATTCTCTCCCCCAGAATGTTGCGTTGGTCAATATTCCTGAATGGGTTCCAGTACACCTTGACCCATGTGCCGGGGAAACAGTTGTGCCATGCTGATGCGCTGAGTCGATTGCCCCTTCCTGGCGGGAGCAATGAGGATCCTGCTCCGGCGGAGCACATTATGATGCTAGAAACACTTCCGGGGGCTCCTGTAACAGCTACGGATATAGCTGAGAAAACTAGGAAAGATGCTGTTCTCTCCCGTGTGCTCACTTGGGTGGGGAGGGGGTGGCCAGGTGGTCCGCATGAAGAAAAATTCAGGCCTTATGCGACAAGGCAGCACGAATTGTCCATGCATAAGGGTTGTCTCCTATGGGGAGATAGGGTGATAATCCCAGCACCACTGAGAAACAGGGTTCTTGAGACGCTTCACATGGGACACCCGGGAATGGTCAGGATGAAGTCGCTAGCCCGATGTTATGTGTGGTGGCCTGGAATGGACCAGAACATAGAACAATGGGTACGAACATGCAAGGCATGCCAAGAGGTGCGGCCAGAAGTGGCCAGAGCACCAGTCCACTGGTGGGAGCAGTCCAGGACTCCCTGGAGCCGGCTGCACATAGATTTTGCTGGGCCATTCCAAGGGAAGGTCTTTTTGGTTATCGTTGATGCATATTCCAAATGGTTAGAAGTGGCGATGGTCCCTAGCATGGCATCAGCTGCCGTAATCAAGGTGTTGAGGCAGCTGTTTGCTACCCACGGGTTACCTGAGACCATTGTATCAGATAATGGGGCAGCTTTTGTATCCCAAGAATTCAGGGCATTCTTGGCTGATAACTTTATAAGAGGGGTCACATCCGCGCCCTTTCACCCATCCTCCAATGGGCAGGCTGAGCGCATGGTAAGAACAGCCAAAGAATCCATTGCGCGCTTAATGGAGGGTAACTGGTCGGCTCGCATTGCACGAATGTTATTTTTGCAGCATGCGACGCCGTGTACTGCGACGGGCAAGTCGCCAGCCGAGCTGCTCTTAGGTAGAAGACTGGTAACGGTGCTGGATTATGTCCACCCAGATAAAATGCCAAACCGTAATTCAAGAGCAACCCCCCAGGATGAGACTGACACAACAAGGTATCTCGCCCCTGAAGATCTGGTCTGGGTGAGGAACTATTCACGAGGTCCGCGGTGGGTGGCCGGTGTGATCACCCGGGCTAGTGGACCTGTGTCCTATTATGTGACCTTGGAAAATGGGCAAGTTTGGAAGAGACATATAGATCAGCTGAGGCGCCGGGCGCTCAGCAGGGAGGAGTCAGATAATTCATCCCTGGCTAATGACGCACAGCTGCAAGACCAGAGTGAAAATGGTCCAGAGGTACAGTCACCAGGGGCTTCAGCAAATGAACCAGGGTCTGCTAGTCCTCATGATGACGAGGTACAGGTCGGGGACCCTGAGATGTCTGGGACTCCATCTGTTCCTGATGAAACCCCTATAGCAGCCCCTCCACCACAGGTAACACCCAATCCAGAACCTGCAACACCTGTTGTCAGGAGATCAGGTAGAAGTTGTAGGACCCCACAGTACCTGAGGGATTACGTCTGCTGTGCTCACTAGGGGGGGAGGGGTGTTGTGTATTGAGTCAAAGGATTTTATATCTGTATTATTATTGTCTGTATTTGCATTAGGATAAAGTAACTGCCTTTTGGTTCCAGAGGGTACAGCTACTATTGGTTCATTTAAGCTGCTGTATTTGGATCCTCTGTCTTATTGGTTCCCTCCAAAAGGCAGCACTGTGATTGCCTGATATTGTTCCCTCCAAAATGTATCCCCTTCTAGCTAGTTCCCTGTCCCTATAAATGTAGCCTTCCTGCCCTCACAGTCAGTCTTGTTCACTTTAATAAAGAGCTGTTACTAGAGAACTGTCTCCAGCATGTTTTGTCAAGAGAGCTGAAATCACAAACCCCACGTCACAACAGTTGCCTATATTTTACCACATTGTACTATGACCTTTTATATGTCTCAAAATAAAAAATGGGGATTCTTTGATATTGTACTTAATTAAAAATAAATAAAATCCATTTTGCAATAAACTCGCTGTCTTTTTGCCTGCCCTTTCCAGCTGCCTTGCCTGCCCTTGCCTAGAAGTTAGCAAATTTCATCATGTAAGCAACTTCCCTAACTTTACCTCCCGAGGGATCTAGAGATAATGATATGGGAGTTTTCTGTCTCCGACAGATTACTGTTTTGGCCACTATTAATAGCTGGAAGTCATTCCCCAATCCTCTTCTGCTTTAATATCCTTAATCTGTCCAATTATAATTACAACGGGATCTTTTGGGAAATGATAGCCCAGGATGCTTGTTATTTCTGTCAGCACAAATTCCCAAAATCTGATTGCTCAGTATGCCCACATAACGTGAAAGATGTTTCCATCAGAAGCTCCACATCTCTGTCATGGGTCACTGGCCCTCAAAAATATTTTACTCAACCTGGCAGGAGTCAGGTACCATCCTGTTAAATCCTTATAGAACTTTCCTTTAAGAGTCTTCAAATCAAATGCCATTTGTCTGTCAGTATTTGAATAGACAAATAGGCTTGCCATCTTGCTTTATAGCAATTCTGTTAATATTTTGTATATCTGACCTAAAGTTCCATGTGACCAATCAACTGCTGAGATCAATAATTCAAAATTCATTCAATTTCTAATGAGCTATGGCATCTTTATTTATTGGGGATTTCTATATCTCACCAAAAATGATCACAGGGTAATTTACAAAACATAGTACACAATAAACAGAAACATAAAAACATTTTTCATAAATTCCATAAGTAACAACATCATTAAAATTACTTAACCCACCAGCTTCTAAAAGCCTGGCATCTAAAAATAAGAAGAATATATTAAATGCAGGATTATAATGTAAAAAGGAAAGTTGAATTCACTTAGGTCAGATACTGCCAAACTTTCTGGGCTTGCGGACACATTAAAAAAATTATTATTATTAAAAAGCGCCTTTTAGGGCTTTAAATGTCAGCACCAATGTATGGGACCCTTCATACCTCCAATCTAAAGTGGTACCCAGACACAGTTTCATCACCTGAGCCAACTTTCACAGGTAAAAGTCTTTTATAGTACCCTTTCTCCCTGTGGATGGGATGGTTTATTTTCTGAAAGTATTAACAACATTTGGTATTTCAAATGCGGCCTATGGCTGTGAACACCATACCTCTCAAGCGCATTTAAAGTAACCCCCCAAAGAATCCTGGGAACTGTAGTTTACCCCCTCACAGAGCTACCATTCCCAGCACCCTTAATAGACTACATTTCCCATAATTCTTGGGGTGTTGCTGAGCGTGAGCTTGAAACAGTTCTTGGGGATAAAGCCTATTACTAGAATCTAGTTAGGCAGGCCAAAGGCCCAGACACACTTTGCACCCTTTAAAAGGCCTCTCCCTCCGTTTCAAAGCAAGTCTATGGAGGAAGCAAGGGGCATGTTTGTTTGAGAAGGGCACATTCAAATTCCTTTCATTTCCACATTCCTGGTAAAGGTAAAGGACCCCTGACAGTTAAGTCCAGTCACGAACGACTCTGGGGTTGCAGCGCTCCTCTCACTTTACTGGCCGAGGGAGCCGGCGTTTGTCCACAGACAGTTTTTCCAGGTCATGTGGCCAGCATGACTAAGCCGCTTCTGCCGAAACCAGAGCAGCACACGGAAACGCTGTTTACCTTCCCGCCGGAGCGGTACCTACTTGCACTTCATGCTTTCAAACTGCTAGGTTGGCAGGAGCTGGGACCGAGCAATGGGAGCTCACCCCGTCACGGGGATTCGAACCGCCGACCTTCCGATCGGCAAGCCCAAGAGGCTCAGTGGTTTAGACCACAGCACCACCTGCGTCCTGCTAGATGTATAAAAATAAAAATGCAGCACCCTTTGGACCCTAGCCTATACAAGTTAATCTTCAATATGACGAATTGTTCCCTTCCCTTTACATGATAGGCTTCTACTTAGCAGATACGTGTATGACTGGTTTCCCTGGTACCTTTGGCCTTCATCTAAAGAACGGAAGGGTGAGGGAATGTGACAGGTGAGAGTTTCTTGAGAAGTAGTTTCCTCTGAGCTGCTAGCAAGTGCGCTGTGCACTGTGGCCCACTGCTGACTCCGTGGCGTGTAAGTGAAGCTACATTTCGTATTGTTATTAATTTGGCAGGCCAGTCAGACTCCCCATAATGTCTTTTGCTTTCGGGGAGATTCAGAATTTGAGCAAACTCACAGATTCCTGGATTGGGCTGAGAGCAACGCCAGCTAACTTCCTCATGAGGCCATCCTGGTGATGGTGGGTTGTTGAAGAAACGATGGCACTGATAGCCAGCCCCTCGATGGAAGTCCTCAACCTCAACCTCAACCAGGTCGAAGGTTGTGCCAGGCACAGAGGGAGAAGCTGCCAGGGTAACAGGAGCCATGATGTCACCACGGGAAGAGGGGGTGCCTTTTTACAACACAGGAAGGAGCAGGAAGTGGGCAGAACTCCATGCAGGTCCTGAAGGGCAGCCAACATGCTGGAGCAGGCTGTTACAGAGAGACATGGGGATGGCACCTAGGATACCTTTGAATCCAGTGCTGTGCTGCTGGGAAGGACAGGCCAAACTCTCCATAAACTCAGGTGTATATCATAGAATCATAGGTATGTGTGAATAAACCATATCTGCAGACTCCGTTGTGCCTTGATTTCCCAGTGGAAGCACAACCCTGGGTGAGTGAAAAATTGGCATTGGATTTTACTAAGTAGATCAAGTAGCATTGTAGGGTAAATTCAATTCAGTTCAGGCAAACCAACCAAACCTGCATTTTTGCCAAAGCAATATGAGAACCCAAACACAGCCATCCTTTGAAATGTGATCTTCCCTGAATTTTGCAATACGGATCTCCAGCCATAATAAGGTAAAGTATACATAAGAATGCATATGTTGACAATAATAAGGTATCATTTGTCTGCCTCAGTAGAAGAAATTTAAAGGTAAAGGGACCCCTGACCATTAGGTCCAGTCGTGACCGACTCTGGGGATGCGCACTCATCTTGCATTATTGGCCGAGGGAGCCGGCGTATAGCTTCCAGGTCATGTGGCCAGCATGACAAAGCCGCTTCTGGCAAACCAGAGCAGCACATGGAAACGCCGTTTACCTTCCCACTGGAGTGGTACCTATTTATCTACTTGCACTTTGACGTGCTTTCGAACTGCTAGGTGGGCAGGAGCTGGGACCGAACAACGGAAGCTCACCCCGTCACAGGGATTCGAACCGCCAACCTTCTGATCAGCAAGCCCTAGGCTCAGTGGTTTAGAAGAAATTAGGTACCTCCTAATTCCAACTGTTCATTATAAGAATAACTGTTTAAAAGCTGGTACCTGGGTTTGATCCCTGCCCTGGCCTCTCCCCTCCTTGTCCCTTTTCCCTTGTGTTTTATGGTTTGGGAGTTGGGCTAAATGACCCTTGTGGTTCAACTCTGTTCTATGATGAACTATCTGATGAACTATGCAGAATTGGCTAAGCTAACAGATAAACAAGAGAGAAGGACAAAAAGGACTTCAAAAGAGTCTGGGAACCATTTACAGTTTATTCGCAGAAACAACAGAATGGACTGGATTCACTGGCAGGATTTGAATAAACGTTCACAATTTCATTTGAGTAACAGATATTTCAGAGAAATGATAAGTGGTTTTATTTTTGTGTAGGAAAAGCATACAAAAAAAATACAATAAATACAATAAATAAAACTAAATAACTGGGCAGAGGTGGAGTTGAGGGAAGTCCAGAGTAGGGGAGGGAGAATAATTGTAAATAACATGATGAAAGATATTTGTATCATTATTTGTTATAAAATTAAATAAATATTCAAATAAATAAATAAATGAACCACTGATCTTAGGGCTTGCCGATCAGAAGGTTGGCAGTTTGAATCCCTGCGATGGGGTGAGCTCCCGTTGCTCGGTCCCAGCGCCTGCCAACCTAGCAGTTTGAAAGCACATCAAAGTGCAAGTAGATAAATAGGTACCACTCCGGCGGGTAGGTAAACGCCGTTTCAGTGTGCTACTCTGGTTTCGGTGTTCCGTTGCGCCAGAAACAGCTTAGTCATGCTGCCCACATGGCTCTCTCAACAGGAGAATAACATCCCGCTCCTGTGAGAAGTCTGGCTGCTACATTGTTCACTAGCTTCGGCTTTCAAGGGCAGAGCCACGTAAGAGTGTACAAAATTGCGCTGTTCATTCAAGAGCTAGCTAAGTGGTCCTGTCACATGGACCAACCACAAAACTAGGAGAGCACCACTGGCACACGGAGAGAAAAGCCCAGACGACTGTGATTTCGGTAGCTGTATGTGAGTATCTTAAACAGGAGTAGGCATATTGTATCCCTAGGGGGTTATGTTCTGGGACATCTTTTATATCAGCGAGAGACAGTAGAGAGCTAAAGGCAACATCATCCTGCAAACTAGCTGGCCTGAACCTGACCACAATGTGCCTTGAGAAGGAGCATCTCTCCATGCAAAAACAAAAAAACATTTTAGCTCTCATGTTTTTGTTTGGGTAGTTTACATATCTGGGCCAAGAAAGTTATTCTATGATCTCTATGGCTAGAAAAAAATTCACATGACTCACACGTTTATGATTAGACAGGCTTCTTTTTTCTTCCTTTTATCAGACCAGAAGAGAGACAGTGGCAGTATCTTGACTGAGCCCACAGCATCGGTTCCTCATGGGTGAATTCCTGCAGCAGTTCCTCTCTTGCCTCGGGGGAATCACTTGTCTCATTTTCCTGGCGAAATGCGTTCGGCTTTTGAAATATTTCTCTCCGCTTGTATGGAGTACGGTGCCTGAGTCTTTTTTTCGGTCCATGGGAGAATGGGCAGGTAAAGCAACTTTTCCTCATATTTTTTGTTGCTGGGAAAATGTGAACCGATGTGTTGGGGTGGGAGCAGGGGAGCAACTGAGTGGGCACCAGCTTTGCAACACAAAAGGTCCCAGGTTGTGGCCTCTCCAAACGGGGGTAGGAAAGACTCTTGTCTGCAATCCTGCAGAGTTGGTGCCAGTCAGCGTGGGAAATACTGAGCTAGATGGACCGTCCTAATCCAATCCTCTAATCACGACACTGGGCAGTGCCGGATTTACGTATAAGCTAAACAAGCTATAGCTTAGGGCGCCAGACTCTTGGGGCCCCCAAAAAAATTAAATAAGAAAAAAACCTGGATGTACATTTCCAAAATATAAGATAAAAAACAAATAAAATAAAACCTACATACAGCAACAGTGTTTTGTGTTGTATAGGCTCCTGTGATGTAAGTAATGGGCCCCCAATCATTTTAAGTTAGAACTTAATAAATATTTCACTATTAATATACTTCTTCTTAATTGTATTACACTACTAATATACTTCTTCTTAATTGTATCATACTATTAATATACTTCTTCTTAATTGTATTTTAGTTCAACAATTACTTTGATAAAATACATATTTTGTTATGTGCAAATGGCTTATTAGGTCCATAAATTGCCATATAGCATATATTCAACACAAGGAAAACAGTGACAATTTGTTGTTGACAAAGGATAGCTGGACATATAAAGGGCCCCATTACCTTCAGTAGCTTAGGGCCTCATCAAACCTAAATCCGGCTCTGCTCATGACAGTTGAACTGCCCAAACATCTTCAAGGAGATCTATCCCTCTGGAACTCCGTTTTCTTTTAACTACCCTTTCTTATTATAATATTGACACATGCACCCTTGAAATGTTTTTTTAATGCAGTTATGTAATTGAGAAACATTAATATGCAACTTCAAACTTTTTGAAATACAAAGCAATTCAGGCTGCAGTCCTACACAAATTTATCTGGAAGTAAGCTCCAATAAACTCAGTGGAGCTTGTTTCAGAACAGACAGATACAGGACTGCAATGATAATGGATGCTTTGTTAACCTTTATGCAGAGCAGCTCCAAAGAAATGGATAGACTTAACTTAGTTGTGTTCGTTAATTACAACACATCTACTCTGAGTAAAAGTAGTTAAAAATTAATAATTTCCAATGATTTTTGAAATAAACAAAAAGTCAAGAGTCCCCAAAAGTAAAACACCAAATATAACAATATTTAAAAAAGAAAAGAGGTCATGGGCATGATGCACAGCTTTTGTCAAGGATGCCAACAAACACCAGATGAATTATCATGTCCCCTGAGGTTTTGAAAAAATGAGAATCACACATTCCAAATGTCCAACAAATCTCTCACATTCCATGGAATATTTTGCAGAAGAGCAATATTCCAAACATTTTTCAACCAAGAAGAAACATAGAGGTTAGACGAAGTTTTCCATTTTTGTACACTGAGACATGGTGCTGCTAATAAAAGAAGTATTTTTTGGGGGGGGTTATGTCATGATTAAAAGGGTAAAGGGACCCCTGACCATTAGGTCCAGACGCGGACAACTCTGGGGTTACGGCGCTCATCTAGCTTTACTGGCCGAGGGAGCCGGTATATAGCTTCCAGGTCATGTGGCCAGCATGACTAAGCCGCTTCTGACGAACCAGAGCAGCGCACGGAAACACCGTTTACCTTCCCACCAGAGCGGTACCTATTTATCTACTTGCACTTTGACGTGCATTCGAACTGCTAGGTGGGCAGGAGCTGGGACTGAACACAATGGGAGCTCACCCCGTCGCGGGGATTCGAACCGCCGACCTTCTGATCGACAAGCCCTAGGCTCTATGGTTTAACCCACAGCGCCACCCGCGTCCCTTTTTATGTCATGATTACCGTCCTCAAATAAAGAAAGGAGTCCCAATTGTGGGGTGAATTGAATAGGTTCCTTAATAATTTTAGAGATTTATTTAAAAACTTTAGACCAATGACTTTTACTAGTGGACGTGCCCCCCCATAAATGGAAGTGAGTTTGAGAGAACCCACATCCCTGGTAACAATCTGGGGCACTAGCTTGGAGGTAAAACATGAAAGAGCAACTGGCCTATCACCTGCGGTTTATTTAGGGAGCGAGTTCCGTCACCCTTGCAGAAATTATTTTGATTGGTCTATTGGTCCACATTCTGTCCTCAATACGTATCATAATTAAAGTCTGCTTCCCAATTTAGTTTCAAACTCAGAAGTTTTCTAGTTGTACTACTTACCATTTCCTTATACAGTGGTACCTCTACTTACGAATTTGATGCGTTCCGAACGCACATTTGTAAGTCGAAAAAAATTGTAAGTCGAATCCCATAGGTATGCATTGGGAGAAAAAATTCGTAAGTCGAAGCAACCCTATCTAACAATTCGAAAGTAGAAAAAATCCTATCTAAACCGCATCCAAGATGGCGGACAGAGCTCCATTCGTAAGTAGAGTTATTCGTAAGTAGAGGTACCACTGTATATCATAAAAAATAAGGTAAAGGGCCCCTGACAGTTAAGTCCAGTCGCAGACGACTCTGGGGTTGTGGCACTCATCTCGCTTTACTGGCCGAGGGAGCTGGCGTTTGTCCGCAGACACTTTTTCCGAGTCATGTGGCCAGCATGAGTAAGCCGCTTCTGGCGAAACCAGAGCAGCACACAGAAACACTGCTTACCTTCCCACCGGAGCAGTACCTATTTATCTATTTGCACTTTGAAGTGCTTTCAAACTGCTAGGTTGTCAGGAGCTGGGACTAATAGTGCCCTAAACCCTTTCCAGTAGGACCAATATTTAGAAGTATGTTTTCTGTTCATGTGAGGGGTTGAGTAGCTTATAACATACATAAGCAGTGCTTTTCTTCTGGAAAAAAGGGGGGAACTCATCAAAATGTTTGTTTGTTTGTTTGTTGTGGGCCAGTCACAATGCTGCCACACACACCCAAAGATCTGGATTAGAAATGGCCACAACTTGAGCTTGTTTGGAGGTTCTAGCAGGGGAGCGCAGCTATCGTATACCCTTGACCGAAGAACGGTACACTCCTTCTATCTGGGAAGGTCGTCCTCTTCCACCGAGCGCGCAGCTTCGGGAGGGACGCACATGGAGCGGTGAGGGAGGAAGGGGACACCCGCCTAGCCAGCCAGATCAGCCGAATCAACCCTGGCGATCAATGGGGTGACAGATGTCGCAGCCAGATCGCCCTCACATCCGACTTTTCTGTCGGAGACAACACGGAAATTGAACTGAAGGACAATGATAGTGACTGTGATAGGAACAGTACAAATGAAAAGGAAGTACAACACGAAGGAAAAGACAATTTGGTATTGGAAGACGGTTGGAGGAATATCCCTCCTTTGTGGGGGGAAAGACAGGATACGGTGGATTTACAGAATAAACACAAGGAAAAGAACAGTCAAAGAAGAGGAAAAACCCAGGGGGGGTACAAGGACGATTGGACTGTAAAACATTGGAAAAAGGGGGTGGGTTGAAGGAAAATTGGACATTTGATTAATAGGATTGATTAACAGGATTGAAAATTGGTCTGAAGACTACGAAGCTTGCTGTGATGGAGGGGGGTAGCTGGGAAAAGAGGAGGGGAAGGCGTATTGAGGATAGTTAATTATGGAATTGAAAATTAGTAGGAAAATTGGTCTAAAATTTATGGAGGTTTTTGGAGGGAAAAATTAGGCTAGGGAGGAAATTAGATTTGGAATAGGTAAAAGCAAGACGGTATGAAATGATTAGTAAGGAAGGAAGTTTTGAGAGGATTAAAAAAAAAAAGATTAATATAATAAAATATTAGAAAACTGGTAAAGGAGAATTAATATGAAGACCGGGGTAGGGGGGAGGTAGGGGAAGCCAGAAGAACAATGATCATGGATAAAGATTTAATAAGGTATTTTTTCTTTTTTCTTTTTTCTTTTTTCTTTTTCTCTTTTTTCTATTTTTTCTTTTTTATTTTTTCTTACAGGACAGGCACGGAAAATAGTTGGGAGGATACCCTCCCTTACCCTCCCCAGGTTCTTGGGGCTCTCTGGTGGCAGGGGAGGGCTCTGAGGGGTGGAGAGGGGGGTGGGGATAAACCCAACTATAAAATGGATTGTCTCCGTCGATTCGCCGCGCATGGGTGGCTCTAGTGGCAGGAGAGGGCCCGTGGGGGGTGGTGGAGGGAGGGAATTAATTTGTTATATATGTTGTCCTTGTGTGTAAAATCAATAAAATATATTTAAAAAAAAAAAAGAAATGGCCACAACTTTATTCATTACAGATATAGGGTTTTTTTTTGGCTCAGGCATTGAGTGTGTATCCGTTCTAGCCCCACCAGACCAAAAATAATAATTGTTTAATTTTAAAAAGGTAAGGGAACTCGGTTCCCATGAGTTCCATATGGGACTCAGCAATACAGCTGCAAATAAGTGTGTTGTAAAGTGCATTATACAAATGTGACACTAGATGGCGATGGTGAGCTATGGCAAATTCAATATATTTTTCAAAACGTTTTTGAAAAAAGCATTTTCACAACATTTTTTAAATATGTGTCTAGATTCCACCCTGCTTTAAAAAAAGAAAACAAATCCCAGCATATAGGTCGTTTAGGAGGTGTACAATTTTATATAATTGAAACTGACCAACATCCAAACCAATGGTCAGAGGTGATGGGAGCTGTTGCCCAGCATTATCTCAAGGGATGCTGCCTCTGCATTTCTCCATCAATGAGACTGCGATGCAAAAATTAAAAATTTTAAAAAAAAATCATGTGGAACCGCAGTGTTTGAAATGCAAGAAAGAACGAGTCAACTAAAGATCACATACCGTCTTTATTGTCTCATCCTTTAGTGATCACAGGATCTGGCGATGGGATTGGAAAAGCCTATTCCTTTGAGGTATGATAAACATGTACAGAATCTCTTTGCATTCATGTCGCGTTTTGAAGTATTCATAGGGCTTTGCATACATGTTTTTCACAGCAGGCCTTACAGTCCTGTAAAACTATATTTATCCGAGGGACAGGAGAGTGCATGTGGCTATGTGGGAAGCTCCCTTGACGTAGGGGAATTAGGGGGACAGCAACATGATGGTGGAATTCCATGGGATAAACAGCTTAGTGCTCCAGCCAGGTCAGGGATTCTTTGCTACAGAAAGTCATTCTTTGCAGCCTCCCCATGGTGTCTCACAAAGGAAATCAGGGGAATGTTGCCCCAAAGCTCCTGCAACATGGAACCAACAGTCTTTGGGGCAAGGGGCTTGCCTTCTGCATAACACTGATGTATTGAAGAGGCAGGAAGAGAGAAGCGTCTATGTGGCGGAGGAAGGGGGTGGGGGCGGTCTGCCCTGGGTGCCATCTCTGAGGGGGGGTAACAAGAAGGCACCCCGCAGGGGGCTTGCCTTGCCGCCCCCGGGCATAGCAGCACAAGATGATCCTCCGCTCGTGGCTGCACCCTCCTCCTCCGCCGTCCATACAGCACTCGAGCGGCGCTGTCGGCAAACCACAGTGGTGGGATCCCCCCACCGCCGCTGCAGTTGTGAGCGAAGGATCCCTTCACTGCTGCTGCAGCCGTGAGTAGAGGATCCCACTGCCGTATGTACTGCACGTGCGCATGCGCAGTACATAGCAGCGTGCATGCATGTGTGGTAGTAGCAGCACGCACGCATGCGCTATATGTACGGTGCACACGCATGCTCCGACTGGCAGTTTGCCCCGCCTTCGCCCCTGTGTGGACACATCAGAGAATCATAGAGTTTGGGGTGGAGGCCTTGGATCACTTAGTTTATCCTGCTGTCTGATCCAGGAAGTGTTGGAACCAAAGCATCCCAAAGAGATGCTGTCCAGCCTCTGCTTGAAGACCTCCAGGGAAGGACAGCTTGTCTCTGTTAAAAATGCAACTTAACTTCCTTTGGTCCTATACCAGTTGAATGATTCCTGGCTACTGTAATTGCGATAGGTTGTTTTTATTGGTTTTTTTAAAAAGTTATATTCAATTGCTTATGAGTTCTTGTTTTGAATTCGAATGTTTTTTTTTAACTGAACACCACCTCCTGTGCTATTATTTCCAAAAAAATAATAATACAGTGGAACCTCGGTTTATGAACACCTTGGTTTACGAATTTTCGGTTTGTGAACGCCGCGGACCCATCTTGAACAGATTAATTCACTTTCAATGGGAAAGTTCGCTTCAGTTTATGAACGCTTCAGTTTATGAACAGACTTCCGGAACCAATTACACCCATGCTTCGGGTTAAATACGCTTCAGGTTGAGTACTCCGCTGACCCGTCTGGAACGGATTAATCCACTTTCCATTACTTTCAATGGGAAAGTTCGCTTCAGTTTATGAACGCTTCAGTTTAAGTACTCCGCGGACCGTCTGGAACAGATTAATCCACTTTCCATTACTTTCAATGGGAAAGTTCGCTTCAGTTTATGAACGCTTCAGTTTATGAACAGACTTCCGGAACCAATTGTGTTCATAAACCGAGGTACCGCTGTAAATTGTTCCTTAATTGTCCTGCATTCATTTATTCATAATGTTCAACTAAAACCCACCCTCCTGTAATTTAAACTTATTAGATCTAGTCCTACTCTCCGAGTAGCCCTCTGCTTGTATTTCAAGTATTTTAAGAGTGATATATTGTACTCTTGTACTTCTCACACCCACCCCAGTCTCTTCTTATTTAGTTCCCAGTTCTTATACCACAGGGGAGGGGGAAGGTTAGAGAATGTAAAGAAGAGATTTAGGGAACTTCCCTATGACCTGCTTATTGTGCATTTCTCCTGATTTGTTTGCAGAAAGATTAGATGTTGTTGGCTATTTAAAGCATTCACCTGATTTGTTTGTGGGAAGATTAGAAGCCATTGCATCAGAGCAAGGGTTCTACGTCTTCCAGTTCAGTTCCCTTCTTGCAAAAAGTTTCATTTTTTGGGTTACATGAAACTTCCCAGTCCACTATAATTGTTCGACCTGAATTTGCCAGTACGTGATTGAATCCCACCAGGAAATAGAGACAGTTAATAAGTAGTACCTTGAATGGTGCTCATAACCTCACCTTTTATTAGCATTTCAATACTTTTGCCACTAGGAGTCAGAATTTCCTAGTTCACTCCGACCTGCATTGCACAACTGGAAAGCATTTGCTTCCTTTCAGCTCCACTTGTGTATCCTCCACAGTTACGGATATTAGGACAAATGCAACAAGCACCTGGATAGCTTCTGCCATATCAGTGCAGCCCAATCATTTCTGAAATACTAATATATTTATGACTTGCTTCCATAGCTCGCCAGACGTGGATTAAATATTGTTTTGATTAGCAGAACACTAACAAAAATGCAGAAGGTAGCCTCTGAAATTGGTAGGTACCTGTATCTAATACAGTATGTGAAAACGTTATCACTTGATATCTTTATGCCTTAGGTTGTAATCCGAAGCATACTTGCTAATTGTGCAGGAGGAAGTGCCTTTGAATTCAGTGGGACATTTTGCTGTATAAACAGGCTTAGAAGTGCCCTGTAAAATTCATTTTATTAATCAATGAACTAGGCATTATTTAATTAAGCAATAGCCTGACTGGAAAAGTGGAGTTTGGGACATCCCAGATTCTCCTTTGCCAGGAAAGTGTATGCTGTATCTAACAGCCCAACCCCACAACCCATTTTGCTGGCAAATAAAAGTTGATCCATACTTGACAAAGCATTCGAAGCTGTGGCTTGCTCGCTGCTTGCCTCAGTGAACACTTACGTAGGAGTGCGGCCCTCCAGATTTGATACTGGACTCCAGCTCTCATAATCCCTGACCATTGCCCATGCTGACCAGGGTTGATGGAACCTGGAATCCATCAACATCTGGAGGGTCACAGATTCACAGTTGTTGGAGTCCAATGACACACCAGTGTGGTCCACTGCATGTTTAGAGACATACCCCATCCCATTAGACGTTACTAGGGTGGCGCTGTGGTCTAAACCATTGAGCCTCTTGGGCTTGCTGATCGGAAGGTCGGCGGTTCAAATCCCCATGGCGGAGTGAGCTCCTGTTGCTCTGTCCCAGCTCCTGCCAACCTAGCAGTTCAAAAGTGCTTCAGTGCAAGGAGATAAATAGGTACCGCAGCAGCGGAAAGATAAATGGTATTGCTGTGCCCTCTGGTTTCCATCACAGTGTTCCGTTGCACCAGAAGCGGTTTAGTCCTGCTGGCCACATGACCTGGAAAGCTGTCTGTGGACAAATGCCGTCCCCCTCAGCCTGAAAGTAAGATGAGCGCCACAACCCCATAGTCACCTTTGACTGGACTTAACCGTCCAGGGGTCCTTTACCTTTTACTTACTAGGCAAATTGAATGGATATTCTACACCAGTGTGAGCTGGCTGTACATATGTATAATGAAATTTAAGAGCTCTTGTACTGATGCAATAGTTGGAGTCATTGCTTTGGTGTAAGGCAGGATCCAGCACTCAGGTTCAAGTTCTCAAACTGTGACCTTGTGCTGGTCCACAAATTTCATTAAAGTGTTTCACAGAAAAACACAGTAATATTTCTACGCCATCCTGCACTTGATTTGTTTGTTTATTTATGATGATGGAGATAAGGGGCAATTTTGACTAGGGCCATGAGGCTGTCAAGACTATGGCCTAAGTCTTGTGATTTCTATAATACAGTTTTGCTACAGTCTACTAGTTTTCCCCTCAAAAATCACCAGTTAAATAATCCCTTGTCAATATCCCGGCCTAGGGCCTGTGGTTGTCATAAAACAGCACTAGTTTTGGTGCTTCTGCCAGTGCTTAAGGAAAAAAGTTGTTAAAACATGACTTATGTATGTGTTTTGCTTTATAGAACAAAATAAGTACTGTATGTTATGTGGTCTTCTGAGACCCCTAACAATATTCAAGAGGTCTTGGGAGGAGGGGACACCTTGGAGAACCATTGACCTAGCATATTGCCTAAATGCATTGCTGTCTTAGCAGTAGCCAATGAAATTCTTAAAGAGCACAAAAACGACACTCTCTTTTTTCCCTTCCAAATGCAGAGCAGTCCACAGGGAGAAAAGTGAAAATTATACAAGCTGACTTTACCAGAAGGAACGTGTACAATGACATTGAAGAAAGTCTTCAAGGATTAGAAATTGGAATTTTGGGTAAAGTTTCCAATAGGGCTTTTCAAGAGTTCATTTTGGGTTGCAGTGAGGCAGTGTGGTGTAGTGGTTAGATCAGGCGTAGGCAAACTCCGGCCCTCCAGATGTCTGAGACTACAATTCCCATCATCCCTAGCTAACAGGACCAGTGGTCAGGGATGATGGGAATTGTAGTCCCAAACATCTGGAGGGCCTGGGAGACCAGGGTTCTTAATCCCCACTCAGTCACCTTGAAGCTCACTGAGTGACCTTGGGTCAGTCACTGCCTCTCAGCCTAATCTTCCTCTCAGGGTTGTTGTGAGGGAGAGGAAAACCTTGAGGCTCATTCGAAGGGGGAGGAAGGTGAGATAAAGGCAACAAATAAATAAAACAAACTCTTCTCTCATAGTTAATGAAATTATATTGTGTCAAACTGGCCCTCATCAGACCTACAAGTGGGGTCAATATTGAATTATGTTTAAAAGGCCCGTTATCTTCTGAATGAGTTCAACAGATGCTATGCCTTCACAATAACTCAGTTTAAGGCAACTTTTACTAACCTGGTGCCTTCCAGATTTTGGACTACAACTCCTATCAGCCCCAGGCAGTTTGTAGTCCAAAACACAGTGGGCTTCCCGATTGGAAGATCAGCGGTTCAAATCTGCATGACGGGGTGAGCTCCCGTTGCTCTGTCCCAGCTTTTGCCAACCTAGCAGTTTGAAAGCACAGCAATGTGAGTAGCTAAATAGGTACCGCTCCGGCGGGAAGGTAACCGGCGCTTCCATGCCCTCTGGCTTCCATCACGGTGTCCTGTTGCGCCAGAAGCGGTTTAGTCCTGCTGGCCACATGACCCAGAAAGCTGTCTGTGGACAAACGCCAGCTCCATCGGCCTGAAAAGCGAGATGAGCGCCACAACCCCATAGTCACCTTTGACTGGACTTAACCATCCAGGGGTCCTTTACTCCAAAACATCTGGAAGGCACCAAACTAAACTGGCAGCAACTGGTCTAAGTAGTTGTGCCATCTAGTTGTGTGACTCACTGTGTTTCTGTTTATTAGTTAACAATGTTGGAATGATTCCTAGCCCCTTTCCAGCCCGTTTTCTTAACGGACCAGAGAATGACGAGGTAAGGATTATTCTATGTTTGTGCTCTTGAAAGCAACTGTTCAGAAGGCCCACACTTTCCTTTCATACAGAACAGAGAATGATCATGAACTTCTCTCGAAATAAATGAACAGAAGTTAAATTTGTTTGTTTGTTTATTTATTATTTAGGCATTCAGTTCATTGAATCAATTCCGATCAAGTTACATTTGATCTGAACAGAGCAAGTGTAGCCACTATCACAAGTTCCTCCAGGTGTTCTTAGATGCAAATTTCCATCACCCACAGCCTGAATGGCCAATGAACAGGGTTGGTGGGAATTGTGGTCCAGCAACATTTGAAGGGCACCACATTGACTACGCCTAGAACAAGACATTTCCACAGAGTTATTGGACCAGCTATTTTTAGCCAAAGTCCTTAAACCTTCCTTTATTTCCCTGAAGACCATAGTGCAGAAATGATAAAGTTTCCACAGAATCCACAAGGGAAAACATCCAAGCATAAGGGAAGGGAATGGGGAAATGCAGTAGAATTGATCTATTATGCCCTGTTGGAAAGACGCTCGGGGCAAACGGCAAACTGCCTCAGACTCCAAGCACTTTCCTGTGGCCTCTACCTGGCTGCCGCTACCGAAGCAGTCCAGAGGGCCAACAAATATGCGATCCTCCTCCTCTGAGAAGAACACACACGGTCCATGCATATTTCAGCAGGATTGAAGAAGCCAAAAGTAGTACTAAAGCTACTTTATTGTAAAGCTAATTAGACAGTCCATTCTCTGTTTCTCTGCTCCCAGAACTCCAACAGATCAGAGCTATGCATCTTGTTTCTTACTCCATTGAGAAGCAGAAACGAAAGGGTACAGAAACAAAACATCACATGGTCAGGAAGAGATAACGCAGACTTCCTCTCAGGGCCGTCTTAAGCGCCCCTGGCGCCGTGGTGCACCGGATCTCTCTGGCGCCCGTTTCCCAGCGCGGTGGGCGGGTGAGCGCAGCGCGGCTGCCACAGGCGCTGCCGCGTGGCGGGAAGGCACAGCGCGATCTCTCCGGCGCCCTCCTGCCCCGTTTTCCTGCGCGGTGGGCGGGTGGGCACAGCGCGGCTGCCACAGGCACAGCTGCACGGCGGACTGGCGGACCGGCCGGCCAGCGGGTGGGCGCAGCTCGTGGCGCCCTCCTGGCGGGCCAGCGCCATGGTGCCCTGCGCCACCCAGCCTGGCCGTAGGGTCGGCCCTGCTTCCTCTCTCACGCTGTAACTCAGACTCACTGTGTGAAAACCAACAGACACATTTGCTGCTGCTGGAGCAGCAGAGGATATATAAAAATCCTAACATGCCCAACTTTATGATGGCCTAAACATAACAGAGAAAGCAAAATTGAGGCTGCCATCCTATGCACACCCACGGGGAGTAAGTCTCATTGAAAGCTATGGGAATTGCTTCTGAACAAACACGAATAGGGCGATATTACAAATCTCACTGGTGCTAGCGAATAGCTGTTTTGATCTAGCAGACAGTGCCCTGCTTTATATTTACTAGCTAGATTTATATCTTTTCTTCACAGATTATAGTACCTTTAGCAAGGGGAGGATGCGGTGGCCATGCAGTTTTGCCACAGACAACCTTTATTCATCCTTAAATGTTTCCTTTCTTTCCTGTGGCCCTCCAGATGTTGTTGAACTTCAACCCCTGTCCTGCACCAGCCAGATGGCCAATGGTAGGAGAATACGGGAGATGAAATCCAACAACACTTGCTGTGCCAAGTGCTCTCCATTCCCGTTTTAAACATTATGTGGAATTGAACATTCTGGAACTCTTTCTCTCCACCATATCAGTCAGCCTCTCATGTAATCCACTTTTTATTCCCTATAGGACCTCATCAACTGCAACATCTTCTCTGTCACCAAGGTATGTACCACACAATGGCTATGCATATGTGGAATATAAAGATATTTGGGGGTGTGGGGGGGATTTCACAGACATCTCGGCTGTGGTCAAAGATGTTACCGGTACTCTCACACAATGTGGATAGCTGGTGATAGCTATGTTCTTTATTCATTGAGAAGATCCTGGAGGAGTTTTTGAAGACCAAACTGAATTGTGGTTGCTGTGGGTTGCTTCACACTTTATGGATACATGTTGCAGATTGTGTACTTGCCAGAACAAAAGTGCAACATTTGAACTGAACGCTTGTCATTCTTGTCTGAGCCAAAAAGATGAAGGAACATTCCGTTCAGTTCACAGTTTAATGCGAACCTACCTGATTTCCACTTCCCAAAATGATAGATGAACCGGAATGCAGCTATGCTTTGAAAATGGCACTTCTCCAAATTTTGCGATGCAGTTCTCCAACCAAATAATGTGCTAAAAATATGTTTAATGGGGGAAATGTTAATAAAAAGGCATAAATTAGCAAATAGAACATTAAAAATTCATTATATTGGGAAAATTGCTTACAAATTACACCCTGTCCCCAAATATATTCATTTTTGTACACAGTTTTTTGGGTTGGGGAACTGGATCACAAAATTCAGAGAAGCCTGAATTTCCAAAGGATAGCTGTGTTTTGGCTCAAGAATTTTTTTTAGGAAGTGTGAATTAGGTGGATTTGCATTAAATATTGAGCTGTGGAGTTTGGTATATAGCACATTCCAGATGGTCTACTCTGTGTTAATGCTCTGTCTCGTATAAATTATAATATTTTGTTGCAAGCTACCCAGAGTGCTTGGGGAAACCCAGCAAGAAGGGTGGGGTATAAATAAGTAAATAAATAAATAAATAAATAAATAAATAAATAATGTTTATATATATATTTTAGATGACACGGATGATTTTGAAACAGATGGTGTCAAGGTAAACCTCTTTCTTATGTTCAATATTTAAATAGAATTAAAAAACAGAAAGAAAAAAAAGCTTTCGAACTGGAATGAACTTGGTTTAACTTCCAGAATCCAGTTGTGTTACTTGGTGCAACCAGGGCCATGCTCCCTGGACAACATCATGATCACTGTGGACAAACGCCGGCTCCTTCGGCCTGAGAGCGAGATGAGCGCTGCAACCCCATGGTCGCCTTTGACTGGACTTAACCGTCCAGGGGTCCTTTACCTTTACCTTTTATTGGAAGCCCTTGGTATTTTACATTAGGTTACAAAACGAAAGAGCGTTTACATTGCAAGCTTGATGTCATGTTGTTTTTCAGACAAAAGGGACTGATTCTGAACCTCTCTTCTGCCGCAGGCACCTTTGTCTGTCCATTATATGCAGTCTATTCTGCCTCTAAGGTAAGAATTCTGCACTTGTTTTAGACATTTTTTGTGTCCTTCTAGGATTTATGGAAGGAAGGAAATTGAAATTACGGCAGCAGCCTGCTGTCCTTATCTCCAGTGGAAGTAGAATCTACTGGAAGCAAAGGCAGGGTAGCAACTCAGGGGTAAAGCATATTATTTGCATGCAGAAGGTCCCAGGTGTGATTTTCAGCATCTTCACATGGGCCTTGGAATCTCCCCTGTCTGGAGAGCTGCTGCCAGTCAGAGTAAACAGTACTGAGCTAGATAGAGTAAGGGTCTCACTGCATCTTCCTGAGTTCCTATGAATTGTTTTGACAGGGAGCCCTGAGAACTGCAGAACACCTCAAACCAAATTCTCCACACTCCAACACATGTATATTTATGTAAATATGTGGGTGGTTTTTTTTACCTGTCTGCCTTTCCATCCCATTAATGGGTCACCTGAGGCAGCTCAGAGCAATGGGATGTAAAGACAGTACAAGCAGCACATTAGAGGAAGCTAAGAGAGGAAAAAACACCCAAACATTGCTCATACTGTGGGCATGCTGTAATGAAACTGTTTTGCTAGGTGTCTAAACGCCATCAGGTAGGGGATCTGCTAGATCTCTGAGGGAAAAGTGAGTTCCACAGTCTGGGTGCCACAAGGGGGAAAGATTCTCTTCTGCATGCTCATCAACCTACAGAGGAAACAAAAGGTATTGTTACAAAAGCCCAGTGCCTGCCCCCTCTCTCAGCCAAGCAGTGTCCAGAGCGCATGGGATCATAGGCACCAACACATGGTCTGTGTCCCTTTGGAGAATAGAAGACACAGTGGAGACTCTCGCACTTTAAGAAATAGGGTTTATCCGCCTATTTATACCCTCAATCTGCTTGGAGGGGTTCCAGATCTTACAGCATGGCCCAAAGCATCACAGCCAGTCCCTCCTTCTCCCTTGCCAAGATGGATTTCACCCTTTCTTCTTCTTCTTTTTTTAAAAAAATTATTATTATTATTATTTTATTAAAGGTTTTCTCAGTTTACAAAGACTTGGGCAATGCCTCTCATAGCTTTTTTACAGATCAGTTTCAATTGTTGAGACATTGGGGAGGAAAAGGGGGTGAGAGCGGTAGATAAGGGGAGGGGGTGGGGGTGGTGTGACAATGTTTCTAGTTTACTTAAAGTGTGTGTGGGGGGGTTGTCAGCATCGGTTGTGCAGGTTCTTTGTTGTGCATTTGTTTTCCTTTGATGGTGAGAGTTGTTGGGGTTGGCCTAGGATATAGTTTCCTTTTGTGGTTGGCTGTGCTTGTCTGTTTTATGTGAGTAGGGTGGGCGGGTGTTCTGGGTCAGGTTAGCCATATTGATTTGTATGCTGTTGGTAGATTTCTGTCGTTGTCTTGTTGGGCTGTGTATGTGATAAAGGGGAGCCAGACTGGGGTGAAGCCGTCTTCTTCTATTTGACCCCGTGTCAATTTCAACTTATTGGTTAATTTTTCTAGTAGGGCTGTTTCCCAAACCGTCTGGTACCACTGATCCACGTTTACTCCTGCCAGGTCTTTCCAGTGTCTGGTTATGGTGTTTCTGGTAGCTGAGAGTAAGTGGGTTATGAGTTCTTTGTGATGTAGGTGGGCATTATTGTCCTGGAAGATGTTTAGCAGGGCCAGTTCTGGGGTAAGTTCTAATGTTTGTTGGGTTATTTTACCTATTTCTCTTACGGTTGTTCTCCAGAATTGTTGGGCTTTGGGGCATTCCCACCACATGTGGAGATATGTGCCTGTTGAGGTGCATCCTCTCCAGCATTTTGATGAGGTTCCTGGGCGTATTAGTGCTAGTTTTCGTGGTGTTAGGTACCACCTGTAGATGGTTTTCAGAGTGAGTTCTTTCCTTTTTGCTGATATGGATTTAAAGGGGGGTTTAGACCACATTCTGGTCCACTGAGTGGGGTTAATCTCATAGCCTATGTCTTCTTCCCATTGTTTTTTTATTGTGTCTGGGGAGTTTGTGGTATTTTGGAGCAGTATTTTATATATTGCAGATACCATCCCTTTGCCGAGACCCTTTGTCGTTAGGAGGTTTTCAAAAGGTGTCAGGGGTCTTGTTGCTGCTAATTTTATTGCTGGCTTGTTTAAGAGGGCATGTAATTGGTGTTGTGCTAACCAGGGTATTTGGGTGTCTTCTAGTTTATCCTGTATTTCTTGTGTTGTCAGAGGTATGTTATTTTTATAGAAGTCTGTTAGGCGATATAGGCCTTTGGTTTGCCAGGTTTTAGTTTGGATGTTTTGTGCTGTATGGTGGAATAATGGATGGTAGATCAGGGGGAGTAGTGGGGATGTGGTTGGGGATAGTTTGTCCGTTTCTGTTTTCCATGCTTTGAACATGGTTTGTGTGTATCTATTAAGTGTTGTGGGGATCCTTCTTAGTTTGTTTGGGAGGAATGGGTATGCTGTGGTGCTGATATTTTCAATTGTGTCTCTCTCTAAGTCACGGGTGTCAAACACAAGGCCCGGGGGCCTAATCCGGCCCGCCAGACCTCGTCATGTGGCCCGCGTAGCCGCCGCCGACACTAGCCGCTGACAGTAGTTCTGGAGCCTGCGATTGGCCGAGGGTCAAAACCGGGGGCGGGGCTGCAGGCGGAGGCCGGGGCGCTGGAGCCGCGCTGACGGCCTTGGCCAGGGAATTTCAATTTCGAATGAGGCTGAGGGAGGCGGTGGCACAGCAGCCAGACGGGGAAGTGAGATGCATGAGGAGGAGGAGGAAGCCCGCCGAGGAGGTAGGAAAGCCCTACAGGCGCCGCCGGCAAAGTTGGTGCCGGGACAGAGCAGCGCTGGATTTTTTTTTGGCGGGCTTTGCTGTAGTCTCCGAGAGCGAGTGAGGCGGCACTGGGGAGCCGCCGCCCGCCGCTTCCCTTCCTCTCCTCGGCTGCATCCGGGAGGTGGGCGAGCGAGCGGGCGAAAGGGACGCGGAGTGAGCCTGAGGGGGAAGTAGGTGAAGCGCAACAGCCGCTCTCTTGATGGAGCCGGGTTTCTCTTCCCTCTTCCCCTGTTTTCTCCTCATAGACACTCGGGAGGGTGCCTGGCTTTTGCTCTGCCCCCCCACCCCCGAGCCGCCCTTTGGCTTCTTAGTTCCGGCGGAGCTGCTCCCCGGGGGGCGGCCGGGAGGGAGGCGGCGGCGACGGCACGGGTTCCTGCTCTTCCCGCTCTGCTGCCGCCTCCTCTCAGCCCCTCGTGATGTAGGGCTCCAGATGGAGTCGCCTCGCGGTTTGAGTAGGTGGGAGGGGAATTTTTTTTGGGGGGGGGGAGGTTTTCAAGTGAATACGACAACAGTGCGGGTGGGGGGAAGAGCAGCTCTGAGGCGAAGATGCACGTCCGCTGGGGCTGCCGCCGCCTTCCTCCTCGGGAAATCCGCTGCCCTCCCTCAGCGCGAGGAGAAGGGACTCTGGCGCTGAGGAGGGAGGATGCAAAAGCAAAGCAGGGAGTTGGCGCTGCACCGCATGTTCCTGCCCCTCTCCAAAGCATGGGGTGGGTTGCAGCGTGTGGCATCCTGCCTAGCGGGGTTTGGGTGTGCGCAGGGCGGGAGAGGGAAGCCCTCTTTCCATCTGCAGGTTTTTAATCCCAGCAGTGGCTTTCTCCTTCCTGCCGAAGGTTTAGTTGAGCCCCCCCCCCCGGAAGCCGTCGATCCCCACCTTTTGTTCAAATTTCCCTCGTTTACATCCCCTCCCACACACGCGCCACGACGCAGGAATGTGATCCGCGTGGGGGCGGGAATGAGCTTACATTATTACAAAAAACAGTAATAATTGAATGCAGTGACAATAATTTATGATAGTAAAGAGTGGACACATAGTCCTACAGACACAACCGGCCCTTTGAGGGTGACCAAACTGCTGATGTGGCCCCCAATGAATTTGAGTTTGACACCCCTGCTCTAAGTGTATCCATTGTTTTGTCTCAAAAAAAAAATTATTTTTTATTCATTTTTAGTTTTAACAGTTAGCGTCACAAATAAGTCATAATCATGTACACATAGGATTTTCCGAATTCCTCGACTTCCCTCCACCCCTCCGGAGTTCCCCTGGTTATTCTTTTCCAACTGCATCATATGATGTTCTTAAAACTCAATTCTTACCATAGCTCTCATTACATTGCAAATGTGTTTTTTTGAGAATCCTGCCAATGTTTTTAATTGTTTACAGTGTTCTTTTAAGTAACTTATAATCCCCCCCCCGTTCTTTATTAAACTTATTATCTTCATCTCTGATCTTCCCGGTCATTATCATCTTTGCCAGCCATTCTTCTCTTGTAGCAGCAACAACAGACAACACGGTGATGTTGGCGAAACAATGAAAAGGTAAACCACCGTGAGGTGCAAATATATGTATAAACAACCTTCACATATACAAGGAGATTCAAAAATGTGTGCAAAATCTCATGCTCGAAGTCATAAAAGTCCCTTTGCGTTCTTATCTCTTCCCATTCTTGCCCGTTTCACAGGAATGGTTTCCTCAGGGGGCGGACTCTTTCAAAGGTTCATGTGTGAAGGCTTAACAAGACTGCCAAAGCTTGAAGAAGCTGGCCACCCGCCGGATGAGATAAGAACATATGGGAAGAGATAAGAACGCATAATACATCATAGCACTTTATTGTCGGACTTGATTATTGCACGTTATACTGGACTTTTATGACTTCGAGCATGAGATTTTGCACACATTTTTGAATCTCCTTGTATATGTGAAGGTTGTTTATACATACATTTGCACCTCACAGTGGTTTACCTTTTCATTCTTCTCTTGTAGGCACTTCCTTCCGTCTTTGGGTTAGCAACATCTGCACAGCTGTCGTAGCGTACATAAACAGTCTTTCCTGCTCTTTTGGTACTTCTGGACCTAAAAGTCCTAATAAGAAAACTTCTGGTTTGTTTCTTCCCCTTTCTTCTTCCCAGAAGCCCTTTGTCTCTTCCAGAGCAGATACTCTAGTCTCTAGTCACGCCCCACAATGGCTCTCTTAACGGCCCAAGTTTGGCCTGGCTACCCAGAAATTCCTTTGCGGCTTATATTCTCCCTCCATATCACATATCACCCCAAATCCTAGCATTTTTTTAATTTTAGGTGTTTAGGGGGGTCCCTCCCCCGCCCCAGTTCTGTAACACCATGTATCCTTTGAAATTTGCATTCCTCAGAATTTGGCAATGCAGCTCTCCAGCCAATTAATGTTTACAGAAATGCATATATTAGGTAATCATTCATTTAAAAACTACAAAATTGTGCTATATGAGGAAGGACGACTTGCAAAACTTGTGTTTATTAGGAGAAAGTCACACTAAAATGAAGTTTCATGAGGATTTAAAAAAAAAAAGAAAATTCACAAATTTGTGGAGAAATGGAACCAGCAAACTGTATTTAAGATTGGAAAAATTAGAAACTGAGATATCCAAAATTAACAAATCCTTCCATCTCTAGTGATAAGAAAGATGAATCAGAGTATTGGTGGGATGGGATTCTTGATCTTTTGGCAATTAATTAAAGACCAACACACTAACATGTATTAAATTTTGTCTGTCTAGGCTTTTGTATATAGTTTTTCCAAAGCGCTTCAAGCAGAATATAAAGGAAAGGGAATTATCATACAGGTAATTTAATTCTAATTCTCTCTGCTATTAGAATAAAACTAAATCTAAATCGTCTGCATAGATGAGATACTGGGAGACCTTGTATGTTTTTGCCATTTTCTATTATTTCATCTTAATTATGTGAAACATGTCCATTTCTCTCCTTTAGTCCACCCTAGGAGATGCTGGTTTTTCACTAATTGTCATTTAAGCTTCCTATAATGTACAAAGCATTTGAGATTGTGAAAAGGTTGCTGCTGCTGATGTGTTTATTTATTTCCTGGTTTAGGCTTTGACTCCTTGTGGTGTCTCTACTCCAATGAGCAACTGGGCAAAGACCAGCCTCTTCATAAAGTCAGCAGAAGACTTTGCTAGACAATCGCTGGAATATGTCACATTTGGGGATGAGACATGTGGATCCTTAGCTCATGAATTCTTGGTAATTGAACTGCAAACTTTAATCAGATGAAGGGGATGGCTAGGGTTCCCCATCACCAACATCTAGGGCAGGCATGGCCAAACTTGGCCCTCCAGATGTTTTGGGACTACAATTCCTATCATCCCTGACCACTGGTCCTCTTAGCTAGGGATGATGGGAGTTGTAGTCCCAAAACATCTGGCGGGCCAAGTTTGGCCATGCCTGATCTAGGGGCTACTGGGGGCTTTGGAAGACTATTCTTCAATAACATTATTTCTTGCCCAATCCTATCCATGCCCATTCCGATGTAAGTCCAGCTATGTTCGGTGGGACTTCTCCCCCAATGAAAATTAGGATTGCAACCCTGAGTGCAATCCTAAATGGGTAAGGGGGCTAGGGAGTGAAATGGTGGACAATCTGCCACATCCCAACCCCTTGCCAGCTTGTGGACCGAGCAAGCAGATGCAAGGCACATTGCACGAAATGTAGGCAATGTCCTATAACTTCAGCACAAGTTTCGTTCGAGCATCTCTGCATGGATGCTTAATAGACAGCTGGCCTGGAAGCTCCCATTGTCATTGCACCTTTCTCACTGCCACCCTAAAAAAGGCAGATAATAATAATAATAATAATAATAATAATAATAATAATAATAATAATATGTTTGTTTGTTTGTTTGTTTGTACATACCCCACCTATCTGGCTGGGTTTCCCCAGCCACTCTGGGAGGCTCCCAACCGAATACTAAAACCACAATACAGCATTAAACATTAAAAACTTCCCTAAACAGGGCTGCCTTCACATGTCTTTTAAAAGTAAGATGGTTGCTTATTGCCTTGACATCTGATGGGAGGGCGTTCCACAGGGCAGGTGCCACTACCGAGAAGGCACTCATCTGAGCAGTGGTGTTGACCATTCACCCACAATGTGCTATCATGTAAAAATCACACACAAAAACTATCAGCCTGAATCTTATGAAACCTAACCATATGCATGAGATATTAATGTGTCTCCCCCTTTTTATATATACCTTCTAAAGGTAAGGTTCATGAAGTGCATTCCTGCATGGATCCTCCACAGTGACCGATTACAAGAGACTGTACTTGTCAAATTTACAGAAAACGCGAAGAAGAATAGGAAGAGCACCTGAGAAAGCCTTCTTTGGAGCTTACATCGCTGCAGATCCTGTCTGGATTGTCTGGTATGAACATGCCAGGAGTGAGCTTGATTCGTTGAAAGGCTTTTATTATGAGTAAGAAGAGCCCTTCAACTTCTGTCTTTTTTGTCCTGTTTCAATGCCATATATTAAGTACTTCTGCTTCTGCAGTCCCTTTGCAGCCAGAGTTTACAGATGGCGCACGCTTAGATGTAATTTGATTTTTCCCCCAGTATTGATTTTGATGTTGATTTAATCTTAACATTGATCCCCACAATGTAGTATTGTTCTGAAGATTTATTTCATTACGTCTGAAAGAATTAAAATGTAAAAACATGAAGAGAGTTTTTGAGGAGATGGTGGAGGACAGGAGGGGGCTTGAAGAGCATGTTCAGAAGCTCTTTCCACCAGCATGGATGAGAAACAGCTTCACCAACCTAATGACTTCCAGATGTTTTGGTCTAAAGCTTCCATCAGCCCCAGCCCTGCAAAGGGTTGGACTCTATCAGTTATTAGGATAAGGAATTAGGAGAAATGAGTGCTTTGTGGGACCATTGTCAAGAAATCTTAGCTGTTTGATCATATGACTTAATAAATTTTAATTAATTGATTAAAGTTGCATGTGGACAAAAACAAATGTCCTGAATCAGGTTGTACAGTTTCTCTGCTTGAAGCTAATATGAAACATGTTTCATAGTAGGCGCCATCTTAGAAGAACTGCCTCTTTTAAAACGGTATTTTCTACATGCAGTTATCAAGATAAATGATATATAAATTTTAAAATCAGGAACACCTTCCTACTTGATTAAAAGTGTTTAATCTATTAATCTAACCAATTAACCAATTAATCATTTCAGGCTGGTAACTTAGCTGATCTGTAATGTACTGATCTTGCCTAGTTTGAGCTGAGTCGTATACTATCAAACTAATGTTAACTAATACATCTGTTATGGCTAATATCCAGTAGGATAAACTAATAAATGCGTCTTATAAACTAAAGACTATTACACTTTGTTTGCTTTTGGTTTTACTGTTTTATGTTCATTGCCTCCATTTTTAAACCCACATAACAAACATTAAAACGTCAGTGAAATGAGGCCTAGCTTATAGTTAATTTCTCAATATTTATTTGGGTTTGGTTCAGTCCAGACACTTGTACTGAGCTTGCTGTTGGATCCTTTTGCCTGATATTCTAGAGCAGGGGTAAGCAACCTAAGGCCTGGGGTCTGGATGCAGCCCAATCGCCTTCTCAATCTGGCCCACAGACAGTCCGGAAATCAGCGTGTTTTTACATCAGTAGAATGTGTCCTTTTATTTAAAATGCACCACTGGGTTATTTGTGGGGCCTGCCTGGTGTTTTTACATGAGCAGAATGTGTGATTTTATTTAAAACGCATCTCTGGGTTATTTGTGGGGCATAGGAATTCGTCCCCCCCCAAATATAGTCCAGCCCCCCACAAGGTCTGAGGGACGGTGAACCGGCCCACGGCTGAAAAGGGTTGCTGACCCCTGCTCTAGAGACATATGGGGCCCTGGGTGCCTGAGCACCCATAAAATTTCTCATGAAGGAGTCAGGCACCCACAAATTTTGGTGCCAGGGCCATGCATGCTGGATGGCATCCATGGCCCCAGGCACTCATAGTCACAGGGCCAAGTTGGTTAAACCACAAAGCCAGCCCTAGGGTTTGCCGTTCAGAAGGTTGGCGGTTCGAATCCCCGTGACGGGGTGAGCTCCTGTTGCTCGGTCCCAGCTCCTGCCAACCTAGAAGTTCGAAAGCACGTCAAAGTGCAAGTAGATAAATAGATACCACTCCGGCGGGAAGGTAAATGGCATTTCCGTGTGCTGCTCTGGTTCGCTAGAAGCGGCTTTGTCATGCTGGCCACATGACCTGGAAGCTGTACGCCGGCTCCCTTGGCCAATAACGCGAGATGAGCGCCATAACCCCAGAGTTGGTCACGACTGGAACTAATGGTCAGGGGTCCCTTTACCTTTACCTTTACCTTTACCTTCATGGGGCTTTTTACTTTAAAAAAAGACCAGCCAGGAGAGGCATGATGTCAGTAGCTCTGAACCTAGCTTTCAAGACCTTAGACTCATATGATGATGTTGGTGGCATCTTGGATGAGCTCTCACAGGAAACAAGGTGCCAGTATTTCCCTAGGAAATTGCAAGAAAAAGGTCAACTGCTTCTGCTCAGTAAGGTGTACTACATTTTGAGACTTTCCAGTCCTCAAAATTGAAGACTTTCTATGTCCTCAAGGGGACATAGCTTCGTGCAGAATATTTGCGCTATGTCAGTCACAAAGAAAAGCAGATTAAGAGGATGGAAAACTGCTTTTAACCCATGACCATGTACAATGTGCTCCCAGCCTAGCAGATTACATCTGCCCTGTAGCTCTAAGGCTTCAGGTCTGCAGTCACTTGCTGTGGTGTACTCCCACTCTAGTTAGTAGGACTTTTCTGGGGTAAGTGGCTTGAGGATTGCAGCCTTAAGAGAGTCAAAGATTTACTTTTACAGAGATCAGAGCAGCAAATCTGTCTAGACAAGCAATTTACAGTTCAGTAAATCTTTTTGCTTAAGTGAACCATTGATCTCCAGTGTTGTAAATACTCTTATTATCATGACTGGCAGGACAGAAAGGGCCCTACTGTTCTCAAAAGACCACCCACAAGAGAAAGAATTTGATGTGCCGTTTGCCTGAAATACTTTATTGTGGTGTCACAGCATAGCCTGAAGGAACTTCTGGGGCAATCTAGGGCAGATTGGGCCTTGGAGCTGGAATGGTGGCATGTATTTTCAGGAAATGCCACAGTCCTTTTTCGAAAGTAGCTACTTGGATACATTCAGCTAGGTTTCTGTGTCAGATGCAACTGCAAAAGCAATGACAAGATAATGAAATACACAGAGACATTTTCTCACACTTGTCTTAAATCTTCCCATCGCTTGACCTTGTTGAAATGATAAAGCCAGGAATCTGTCTGTTACAGCTCTCCGAGCTATTGAAAATGACACTGGAGTTATTAATCTACTGTTTCATACAACAACTGCTCTAAAATAGTTCTGGTTACAGGTAGGTAGCCGTGTTGGTCTGGATCGAAGTAAAATAAAAAAATTCCTTCAGTAGCACCTTAAAGACCAACTAAGTTTTTATTTTGGTATGAGCTTTCGTGTGCATGCACACTTCTTCAGATACAGTGAAATGGAAGTTTCCAGGCACTTATGTAGAGAAGGGGTGGGGAGGGGGGGGAGGGGGAGGGGGGATCACTCAGAAGGGTGGTGGAAATGGGTGATTGACTGACTGATAGCTGTTGATGACCGGAAACGACTGCAAATGGTTTTGCATGAAAAAGCAAGGGTGGAGATGGCTGAAGATCGCTTATCATGTATAATGAGATAAGAACCCGATATCTCTGTTCAAACCAGGTCCCTCCATGGTTTTGAGCTTGGTGATAAGTTGCAATTCAGCAACTTCTCTTTCCAGTCTATTTCTGAAATTCTTTTGTAGTAAGACAGCTACTTTGAGATCTTGTATAGAATGTCCTGGGAGATTGAAGTGTTCTCCTACTGGTTTTTCTGTCTTCTGGTTCCTGATGTCAGATTTATGTCCATTTATCCTTTGGCGTAGGGTTTGGCCTGTTTGTCCAATATAGAGAGCTGAAGGGCACTGTTGGCATTTGATGGCATACACAATGTTAGAGGATGAGCAATTAAATAGTCCTGAGATGGTATGTTGGATGTTGTTGGGGCCAGTAATGGTATTGTCTGGGTGTATGTGGCAGCAAAGTTGGCATCTGGGTTTATTGCAGGCTCTGGTACCAGTGTCCATGTTAAGTCTGGTGGTTGTATTATTGTGGGTGAGGAGTTGTTTAAGATTGGGTGGCTGTCTGTAGGCAATGAAAGGTCTTCCTCCCAGAGCTTGAGAAAGGGAGCTGTCATTGTCCAGGAGAGGCTGTAGATCTCTGATGATGCATTGTACTGTTTTAACTTGGGAGCTGTATGTGATGACTAGTGGTGTTCTGTTATTTTCTTTTTTGGGTCTGTCTTGCAGCAGGTTCTCTCTAGGTATCTGTCTGGCTCTGTTGATCTGTTGTTTAACTTCATCAGGTGGATATTTTAGTTCTAAAAAGGTTTGCTGTAGATCTCTTAGGTGAGATTCTCTGTCTGTAGAGTTGGAACAGATGCGGTTGTAACGTAAGGCCTGGCTGTATATGATGGATTGTTTGGTATGTTTGGGATGGTAGCTAGAAGCATGTAGATATGTTTGTCGGTCAGTTGGTTTTCTGTATAAGGTGGTGTCTATATGTCCATCCTGTATTTTTATAGTAGTGTCCAAAAAATGTATTTCTTGCATAGATTGGTTCATTGTTAGGTTGATGGTGGGGTGAAAGTCATTGAATGTCTGGTGGAAGGTTTCCAGGGTCTGTTGTCCATGTGTCCAGATAATAAAAATATCGTCAATGTATCGCAGGTACAGGAGAGGTTTGAGTGGGTAGGAGTTAAGGAAACGTTGTTCTAAATCTGCCATGAAGATGTTGGCATACTGTGGGGCCATGCGGGTGCCCATGGCTGTGCCGCTGATCTGGAGGAACAGGTCATCACCAAATTTGAAGTGGTTGTGGGTAAGGACAAAGTGGCAGAGTTTGGTAGCAAAGTCCGCTGTGGTTTTATCTGAAATGGTGTTCCTTATGGCTTGTAAACCATCATTGTGTGGGATGTTGGTATATAGAGATTCCACATCCATAGTGGCTAGTATAGTATTGTTAGGAAGATTGTTCAAAGATTGTATTTTCCTCAGAAAATCTGTGGTGTCACGTACGTAGCTGGGAGCACTGATAGCATATGGTTTCAGAACAGAGTCCATATAGCCGGAAACACCCACTGTAATGGTGCCAATACCTGAGATGATGGGGCGTCCTGGGTTTCCTGGTTTGTGTATTTTGGGTAGAAGATAGAAAGTTCCTGGCCGAGGTTCCGCTGGTGTGTTTGTGAGGATCTGTTCTTGGATGTGTAGGGGTAGCTCCTTAATAATCTTGTTCAGTTCTTTTTTGTATGCTTGTGTGGGGTCTGAGTCCAATTTCATGTAAAAGGCAGTATTGGAAAGTTGTCTGTGGGCCTCCTGGATGTAATCAGTTTTGTTCATGATGACGACAGCTCCACCCTTGTCTGCCTCTTTAATTATTATGTCTGGGTTGTTCCTGAGATTTTCTATGGCTCTCCTTTCAGCATGGTTTAGATTTTGTTGTAAGCGATGGTGTTTTCTGGTCAGAAAACACCAGAAAACACCATCGCTTACAACAAAATCTATGCAAGAAATACATTTTTTGGACACTACTATAAAAATACAGGATGGACATATAGACACCACCTTATACAGAAAACCAACTGACCGACAAACATATCTACATGCTTCTAGCTACCATCCCAAACATACCAAACAATCCATCGTATACAGCCAGGCCTTACGTTACAACCGCATCTGTTCCAACTCTACAGACAGAGAATCTCACCTAAGAGATCTACAGCAAACCTTTTTAGAACTAAAATATCCACCTGATGAAGTTAAACAACAGATCAACAGAGCCAGACAGATACCTAGAGAGAACCTGCTGCAAGACAGACCCAAAAAAGAAAATAACAGAACACCACTAGTCATCACATACAGCTCCCAAGTTAAAACAGTACAACGCATCATCAGAGATCTACAGCCTCTCCTGGACAATGACAGCTCCCTTTCTCAAGCTCTGGGAGGAAGACCTTTCATTGCCTACAGACAGCCACCCAATCTTAAACAACTCCTCACCCACAATAATACAACCACCAGACTTAACATGGACACTGGTACCAGAGCCTGCAATAAACCCAGATGCCAACTTTGCTGCCACATACACCCAGACAATACCATTACTGGCCCCAACAACATCCAACATACCATCTCAGGACTATTTAATTGCTCATCCTCTAACATTGTGTATGCCATCAAATGCCAACAGTGCCCTTCAGCTCTCTATATTGGACAAACAGGCCAAACCCTACGCCAAAGGATAAATGGACATAAATCTGACATCAGGAACCAGAAGACAGAAAAACCAGTAGGAGAACACTTCAATCTCCCAGGACATTCTATACAAGATCTCAAAGTAGCTGTCTTACTACAAAAGAATTTCAGAAATAGACTGGAAAGAGAAGTTGCTGAATTGCAACTTATCACCAAGCTCAAAACCATGGAGGGACCTGGTTTGAACAGAGATATCGGGTTCTTATCTCATTATACATGATAAGCGATCTTCAGCCATCTCCACCCTTGCTTTTTCATGCAAAACCATTTGCAGTCGTTTCCGGTCATCAACAGCTATCAGTCAGTCAATCACCCATTTCCACCACCCTTCTGAGTGATCCCCCCCTCCCCATCCCCACCCCTCCCCACCCCTTCTCTACATAAGTGCCTGGAAACTTCCATTTCACTGTATCTGAAGAAGTGTGCATGCACACGAAAGCTCATACCAAAATAAAAACTTAGTTGGTCTTTAAGGTGCTACTGAAGGAATTTTTTTATTTTGCTCTAAAATAGGTTAGCTATTGATGGAAAATGGATGGCTTAAGCTGCAAATTATATTTTTATTTATCACCTTTGTATTCCACCTTTACTCTAAGGAGCTCAGGGTTTTGCACATTGTTCTCTGATCACATTTATCCTTAATGATAATCCTGTGAGGCAGTTTAGGCTGGGAGGCATGAATTCGCTGAGTTTGTGAAGATTTGAATTCAGATTCTTCCAGTCTCCGTTCAATATACTAACCACTACATTACACTGTGTTTATATCAGGCATCCCCAAACTTCGACCCTCCAGATGTTTTGGACTACAACTCCCATCATCCCTGACCACTGGTCCTGTTAGCTAGGGATCATGGGAGTTGTAGGCCAAAACATCTGGAGGGCCGCAGTTTGGGGATGCCTGGTTTATATCAAGAGTTCTATCCTTCCCATGAGAAGTGCTTGCTGCAAATGGCAATAAGGAAGAAAAAACAGGTTGGAATTGTCATGTGACAAAG
The DNA here is from genome assembly GCF_965207765.1 of Zootoca vivipara. Classification (NCBI taxonomy): domain Eukaryota; kingdom Metazoa; phylum Chordata; class Lepidosauria; order Squamata; family Lacertidae; genus Zootoca; species Zootoca vivipara. The sequence goes on along the minus strand of NC_142593.1, from coordinate 8,397,759 downwards.
ACACATGAGAGCAGAAGCAGCAAAACAGGCTGGGAAGTGCTGGGACTGCACAATCATTTGGGCCTAATAAAGTCTTTCAGGCCTAACTGCTAACTGCTGAGTCACTCTGACATGTGACTCATTCTCCTTATAAGTAGCAGCCATTTTCTCTCTGTGTGCTCTCAGTAAGATTTCTGTCAGAGTTGTGTTAGTATGACACAGTCTGTACAGTGGTACCTCGGTTTATGAACACAATTGGTTCCAAAAGTCTGTTCATAAACTGAAGCGTTCATAAACTGAAGCGAACTTTCCCATTGAAAGTAATGGAAAGTGGATTAATCTGTTCCAGACGGTCCGCGGAGTACATAAACTGAAGCGAACTTTCCCATTGAAAGTAATGGAAAGTGGATTAATCTGTTCCAGACGGGTCCGCGGAGTACTCAACCTGAAGCGTAATTAACCCGAAGCATGGGTGTAATTGGTTCCGGAAGTCTGTTCATAAACTGAAGCGTTCATAAACTGAAGCGAACTTTCCCATTGAAAGTAATGGAAAGTGAATTAATCTGTTCCAGATGGGTCCGCGGCATTTGTAAACTGAAAATTCGTAAACTGAGGTGTTCGTAAACCGAGGTTCCACTGTATTCAGTATGTGACCTCGTAAACATTTTTGGAACTATGTTATGAAGATGTTTATTATTATTATTTTTTCTTTGACAGCTGTATTTATTTATTTTTTATAATATTTTTTATTAGAATTTTCAAAAATACAACAATAATTGGACACAAAAAGAAAAAAACTATAACGATAACACTAAACAAGCAAAAAAGCAGAAAAAAGAAAACAAGAAAACAACAAGCACACAGTTAAAAATACTTATTCCTTTCTTTGTTCACATTGTATATTGGGACCTCCTCGGGTTCCCTTCCCCTGTGGTTCTTTAGCTCGTTTATACTTAGCAAATTTCTAAACCATTTAAATCACCTTGTATAATCTTATTTTACTCCTTTCATTTAACATATTCATAAATTCCACAGTTTATTTACAACTTAATTTCTGATCTTAATATATCACTTTTGCATATTTTTTTGAATACAACTTAAAATCTTTCCATTCTTCTTCTATCGCTTCTTCCCCCCGGTTGCGGATTCTTCCGGTCATCTCAGCCAGTTCCATAAACTCCATCATCTTCATCTGCCAGTCATCAATCGTTGGTAATACCTGTGATTTCCAGTTCTTGGCAATTAGAAGTCTTGCTGCCGTCGTGGCATACATGAAAAAAGGTAGATTTTTCTTAGGAATCTCTTTTCCGGCAAGCCTCTGTGGGCCTTTACTTTATCTTACCATAGATATGCATGCCAACCATAAACGTTATCATATCCTTCTAAATCCAATATATCCGTATTTTCCAACAAAAACAATTCTTTCATCCAGCAAAAGGCAGCTGCTTCATAGTAAATTCTAAGATCAGGCAGGGAAAAGCCTCCTCTTTGTTTATCATCAGTAAGTATCTTATATTTGATTCTTGGCTTTTCCCCCTGCCATATAAATTTCGATATCACCTTCTGCCATTCTTTAAAACTTTCCATCTTATCAACTATTGGCAGAGATTGAAACAGAAATAACATCTTTGGCAATACATTCATCTTAACAGTTTCTATACGGCCCAACAAAGACAATTTCAAATTTGTCCAGGTTTCTAGATCATTCTTAACTTCATTCCACAGATTAACATAATTATCCTTAAACAGATTCAAATTCTTTGACGTCATATTAACACCAAGGTATTTCACTTTCTTAACAAATAACAAACCAGTAGCTTCTTGTAATTTTTCTCTTTCCTTACTATCCAAGTTTTTGTCTAGCACTTTGGTTTTAGTCTTATTCAGTTTAAAACCTGCTACCCTTCTGAATTCATGAATTACTTCCAGTGCCCGTGGGGCACTGGACTCTGGATCTTGTAAAGTCAACACAAGGTCATCTGCAAAGGCTTTAAGTTTATATTGCTTCTTCCCTACAGGCACACCTTTTATTTCCTCATCTTTCCTAATCATGTTGAGTAAGACCTCCAGGACCGATATAAAGAGCAAGGGAAAGAGGGGACACCCTTGTCTTGTACCTTTTTCAATTCTGAGTTCTTCTGAAACCATGTTATTTACAATAATCTTAGCTTTTTGTTCAGAATAGATCGCATTTACTCCATTCAAAAAACTTTGGCCCATCTCCATTTTTTCTAAATTCTTTTTCAAAAACAACCAAGAAATATTATCAAAGGCCTTCTCTGCGTCAATGAACATTAATATAGCCTTTTTATTTATCTTCTGCTCCAACATCTCCAAGATGTCCACCACATTCCTAATATTGTCTTTCATATGTCTTCCCGGTAGAAAACCGGCTTGGTCGTGATGGATAAAATCTTTAAGAACCTTTTTCAGTCTAGAGGCCAAAATATTGGCAAATATTTTATAATCCACATTCAACAAGGAGATTGGGCGATAGTTCTTAACTTGCGTTCTATCCGTGTCTGGCTTAGGTATCAGTGTGATGTAGGCCTCTTTCCAAGACTCTGGGGCCTCTCCTCCTTTCAAAATTTTGTTGCATAAATCCTTTAAGGGTTGAACTAGCCAATCCTTCATTGTTCTATAATATGTAGCTGTAAGTCCGTCCGGTCCTGGTGTCTTACCCAATTGCATTTGTGATATTGCTTGCTCCACTTCTTGTGTTGAGATTTGTTGAGAAAGTAGGGATTTCTTATCTTCGGGAATTTTTTGCAATCCATTTTTGTCCAGAAATTGCTCCACTTTATCTTTATCTTGTTTTTCCTGTTTGTACAATTGTTTGTAATATTTTTGAAAACATTTTCGAATCTCTGTCGGGTGCTCCAGGTGTTTTCCTTCTTGCACGAGGTTTGTGATGGTATTCTGCTTCTGCCTCTTCTTCAATTGCCATGCCAGCAATTTTCCACATTTGTTTGCTGATTCAAATGATTTTTGCTTCATCCATTTAATTTTCGATTCAATTTCTTGATTCCTCAATTGAGAGAATTGCGTTTGCAATGCTTTAATCTCTTTCTGAATCTGTACATTCTTGGGATTGCATCTTAATTTCTTTTCCTTTTCTTTCATTTGATTTAAGATGTTTTCCTTTTTTGCATTGTATTCTTTTTTCCTAATTGCATTTTGTTGTATCAAAAATCCTCTCATTACAGCTTTGCTGGCATCCCAATTGGTCTTTTTTTCCACCAACGTCCTCAGGTTTGTTTTGAAATAATCTTTTAATGTTTTTTGGGCCTTCTCGACTGTTTTCTCGTTTCTTAATAAAGCATCATTCATTTTCCATCTGAATGTACCCTGTAGAGATACTTTTAAGTCCAATAGTACCGCATTATGGTCGGAGCAAGTTCTTGGAGAAATTTCCACATTGTTTATCCTCGGTGCCAACTCTCTTGTAATCCATATGTAATCGAGACGACTCCAATATTGATTAGCATTTGAAAAAAAAGTTTGGTCTTTCTCCAATGGGTTTTTCATCCTCCAAGTATCAATCAGATCAAAATTGTCGATTAATTCGAAGAAAGACTTTGGAGTCTTCCTTCGTTGGTGAATTTCTGTCTTTGTGATCTGTCCATTAATGTAGAGACCACTCCATTTAAGTCTCACAGCAAACATAATTTGTAATCCAAATAGTCCAAGAGTTTTTCATGGAGTTTTTTTTAAAAACTCAGTAAAGATTTCATTGCTTCAATGAAGAACTCTGCGTCATTAATTAACTCTGCTTGAAAGGAATGGACCTTAGCATGGCCTATTCAGTTTTAGAGGACCACAGAGTAAGATGGCACACACACAAAAAAAAACCCCCCCATTTTTAAAACCACAGTGTGGTGTAGTGGTTAGAGTGCCGGACTAGGACCTCTGAGGCTAGGATTCACATCTCCACTCAGCTAAGCAGCCAACTGGGTGATCTTATGCCAGCCACAGTCTCTCTATTTAATCTACCTTATAGGGTTGTTTTGAGGATAAATGGAGAAGTGGGTTAGAACCATGGATGCCACCTCCAGCTTTTTGGAATAAAAAGGGGGTATAAATTGAATAAATAAATTCCTACGGTATGTTTTTCACTTGCTGGGGTGAGCACTCTTGGATTTCCTGCTTTGGAAACCAAAGAGTCTTGAGCCACGGAGCAGCTCTTCCTTCAAGGAAATTATTTATCTTTTGGCAAAATCAGCCATTGGCCCATTTTCCCTCATGACCAGTTCAGCATGCTGAGAGTCCATAAAGAATTCAGCATCTTGCTCTTTGAAACGCACAACATACCACAAAAGCCACATTTATAGTGCCACGATAATTCAAACAACTGCTGACCACTTCGTGGTAAAGTAACCACATGAATACTCCACTATTTTGATTATACTTCAAAAATAAGGTTGCCAGGTGTCCACTATTTGAGCAGACAGTCCGCTTTTTTCACATTATGTACACTATTTTCCCCCACAAAATAGTGGACTTTTTTTTTATTCAAAAGCTTTATGATGAAATGGTACATAATCTAAAGCTGTACAGTCTAAGAAAATAAGGATAGGAGAATCACGTTTTGTCTTTTTTTCATATGTAAGAATGAGACAAAGATCGAATAGCCATTGAACTCGATTCTCCGAAAAAATTATTAATCATACTCAATTGTTTCACAAGACATTTAAAAAATGGGGGGGGGTGCCTCTTACTGGAGTTCTGCCCCGCCTGTTCCTGACTCGCGGGAAGAACAAAAGGGAGAGGCGCGAAAGAAAAAGACGGCTCTTCCTGTTCCTGACGCGCAGGAGCAGCAGCAAACCAGCTACCGGTAGAGGTGCGGGGGAGGGGAAGGCGGGCTTGGAGGAGACTTGCCCGACGACCTGAGGGAGCAAGATCCTTGCCCCAAGGATCGCCTCCCTAATACAGGAACGGTAAGAAGGAACCCCTGTTGGGAACTTGGGTAGCTTTGCCCCAAGGATCCCTAAGAAGCATAGAAGCATAGAATTGTAGAGTTGTTGGAAGGAACCACGAGGATCACCTAGTCCAACCCCCCTGCAATGCAGGAATCGAACCCATGGGGGCTCGAACCCATGACCCTAAGATTAAGATTATAAAATTAAGATTAAATTAAGATTAAGATTATAAAATTATGTACAGTATAACATTTTAAAAATGTATTGTAGCTTGTGTCGACTGACCTTTCACACCTAAAATAATGGTTAAACACAAAAAAGTGGCGCCCAAATTAGACGTCACCACCAGAAGCTCTAAAAACTCCAGCAGCATCCAATACAAAGGCAGATCGCATCCTGCCACCTCCAAAGCTGCGCTGCCAGATGACACCACAAAATTCCACAGCAACCAACTGAAAGCAGTCCTTTTGCAGCAACAAGGCCCAGCTTTTTCAATAGGCTGAAGCATTGCCAAGCAGGAAAAACTGAGTAGGCCGCACCATTCAGTAGGCCACAGGCAAAAACAAACAGAATAGGGCCTTTCACAACGGGGGTGGGGGTGGTCACAGGGATGAAGCCCAACAAAGGGAGGGGGGAACACATAGCCACGGGGGGGGAGGGAGAACCCTGAGTCAACCAAAGCAGTGGGGGGTGGGCTGGGACAGGGGAAGCTGAGTAGGCCGCAGCATTGCCCAGCAGGAAAAACTGAGTAGGCCTCACCTTTCCCCAGTAGGGCACAGGCAAAAATAAACAGAATATGGGGCTTTCACAACAGGGGGGGGGTGTCACAGGGATGAAGCACAACAAAGGGGGGGAAACACATAGCCATGGGGGGGGAGGAAGAACCCTGAGTCAGCCAAAGCAGTGGGGGGTGGGTTGGGACAGGGAAAACTGAGTAGGCCGCAACATTGCCCAGTAGGCCACAGGCAAAAACAAACAGAATATGGGCCTTTCACAGGGTGCGGGAATCACAGGGATGAGGCACAACAACGGGAGAGGGGGCTCACAGGGATGAGGCACAACAAAGGGAGGGGGAACACATAGCCATGGGGGGGGAGGTAGTACCCTGAGTCAGCCAAAGCAGTGGGGTGTGGGGACATTTTCAGGAACTCGCGTGGGTGGGGGAGTCTTATTTTTGAAACTTACAGTAGGGGAGTCAGGATTGGGACAGGGCAGGTGAGGGGACTCTGAAGGGAGACTCTGAAGGTCAATTTAACAGAAAAGGGTCCATTTAACACAAAAACCTACAGCAACGCATGGCCGGGCCAGCTAGTCTTTTAATAATTTCAATGTGGGGGGAGGGATGACAAGAAATGTTCTGCACCGGGTGCCACCGGGTAGCTCAAATGATATAAATGTGCCTGTTGAAGACATGCCTGAATTTCAGCACCCTGGACTGGAGGAACTGTTCTCCAACACCTCCAGGCAGCATTTTGTGGGATGTAATCTATTGGTACAGTCAAATGCAACATTCCTTATTTCCCTGGAGTGGGCAAAGGCAAGGAGGATACCCAGTCAGTGTAACTTCTTGTTCCACTGACTGGAGCATCCTCCCCCTTCATGTGACCTGGGAGATGGGTGCTGCCCTGGCTCACTACACAAAAGAGCTGAGTCACACAGCCATTTTCTCAGTCTTGATCAGTCTGTTTTGTCTTGAAGTTGTCTTCTTGTCTTTTGTCTTGCCTTATCTCTTGCTGCCATGCTGCTCTCCTGCAGCCATTTTGTATTCTCTTAATGCAATTTCTGCTGTCTGCTGGCTCTCAGCCAGCAGCACATGAGTTCGGTCTCCATATGAGATAAACTCACAGCTTCTTTGTGTAACTACCAAGTAAAGTCTCCCTTTCAGGGATCATATCGTGAACTGAAATAAAGTGAGTAAACTTTTTGTTACTTTACTCAGAAAGACTCTTGTGTCTTTATTCTTTTAAGAGGGATTAAAGGGGACACCAGGAAATAATCTTAACTAAGATATTCAAACGAATCTGCAAACTAGCTTCCAGCTATATTGAAGTGAATTTGCTTTGCTACATCACTCACTAGTGTGAGTGAAGGAAGGATAATACTTATTCAATATATCCTTTCCTACTATCCTTAACATTCCCATACATTTGAGGGATTGTCCAGAGACTGAAATTGCAATAAACACACCAGCAGCTAGAAGAGCCTTTTACTAACTGTGCCTGGTTTCGCAGCTATGGCCATTCCAGACCCTCCAAGTTTCCCTATTTTCCAGGGGCAGTCTTGGATTTACAGAAGCTGTCCTTGTTTCTGATTTGATCCCAGAATGCCCCGCTTTTCCTTAGGATGTCCCTGTTTTCATTGGAGAAATGTTGGAGGACATGCATTCCTTGCTGCAGTAGTTCATGTGCTGCTTACTTCAAGACCAGATTACTGCAATGCGCTCTTTGTGGGGCTTCCGTCACGCTTGATCCAGAAGCTGCAGTTACTGCAAAAATGCTACAGCACAACTGCTGACAGGAGTGAGGCTTTGTCAGCATATAACACTGAGAACACCTGTGCTCAGATATCTTCTTTGGTTGCCAGTTTGCTACTGGGCCAAGTTCAAGGTGTTACTATTTGCATATAAAGCCCTTGCGACCAGTTTACCTATGAGATCACCTTACTCCACAGATGCCTGTTTGACTGCTTCGGTCAGTGGAATTACAGGTGCCACATAATACCGGTCGTGCATTTGTAAGAACTCAACGGTTTAGTGTGAATTTCAAAGGGCGATTGTGTTTCCGTTCATATCTTGGTTAAAAAATGCCAACAAAAATTAAATTTCTCCCTCATCTATAGGAGGAGGAGATAGCAGCCTTAATAGATTAGTCTCTTCTGGGTGCTGTGCAGGTTTCAAGTTACACCTAGCGATGCTGGAATGAAGGAACACCTGGGGAATAAAGAAAGAATATTTTCCCACAATGTAAGCAGTTCTGCAGACCTGTCTCTAGGCTTAAGCAAAACACACATACTCTTTATGGTTCAGAAGAGCATGATGAAACATTAATGAAAAGCATGCTTGTTTTTCCTAACAAATAAACATTGGTTCCATAAAAGAGATAACCTATTCTCTCTCTCTCTGCCATCCTGATCCGAAACACATTTAGTTGACTGTTGCTGCATCCCATTTCTCTTGAATGGCCTGACAAGTAACTTGTCATGAACCCACTAGAGGGCAATATTGTTTTATGTTACTAGTTCCAAGCAGGCAACTTCCACCCACCGGCCTCTTGCTCCCTCTCTTCTGTGGCCTCGTTCTTGCAGCTATAGAGGAGATGATGAATATGTGAGGGCTTATACAACAAAAGCTTCCCCCAGCCACCCGCATGCAAAAACCGTTTCCAAGATATAGAAAAGGAGCAGTTCAGGGGGAAAGATAAGCTAGATCTCCCTGAGAGTTAGTTCTCCATATGGTGGGAATTTGCTTGAGTGGTCAAAAGTGGGACAGTCCACATACTGTCCAACATTTCTCCAATGAAAATAGGGACATCCTATTCTATTACTACTACTACTACTACTACTACTACTACTACTACTACTACATGTGAAATCAGACTTGCACACACATTGCTGGACGGGGAGACACAGCCCAATTCTCCTGCCTGTTCCAAAACGAGGCTGTGCATATCTAGCTTTTTATTTTATTTAGAAGCTCATATGCTGCCAGTCTGCTCAGGAAAGGGACTGGAGGAAGGGGCGACTTTAGTCCAATAGCCTTCCCCTTCCCCTCCTGTCTGTGGCTTGGTGGGGTTTCAGCTTTCTTTAGCAAGGTACCTGCACACCCCTGCAATTGCTCTGCGCTTCCTCTGTTGGATTACAGCCATGAAGTTTCCCCACTTGCTTCTCACATTACAATAGTCAATCAGCGATGGATTTGTTGCCTAAGCTTTGGTTGACAATGTTGTGATCCTTCAGTTTAAAAAAGGGGAGGGGAGAAATACAAAAGAGCTATCAAATGGCAATGAGCTGTGGATAATTCTCACTGGAATTGCATTTCATCCTACGACCTATTAAAAAATAATCCACCTACTTACTTTGGACCTGGCTTCCTCTGTGATTGTTGTTTAAAAAAAACAGGCAACCTCCCATTAACCTCCCATTGCATGCACATTATGCGCTGTAATTTGTTAGGACTTAACTTTTAAGATGGGATAATATTTTTACATTTTATCATGATGGCCTTGAGGGAAAGGTTACAACTCTCCCCCCCCCTCTCTCTCTCACACACACACACACTTTCCTTCATATTTATCCTTACATATATAATTAAACGTAGATAGAATTAGAGCAGCAGATTCCTATATTATTTCCAAGCTGTCCCCCCAGAAGTCCTTTTTATTGTGCGTTCCTGAGAATGTGTGTTCATGATGGTATCAGGGCAGAAACCCCACTTTCAATATTATTGACACCTGCAGACGTTTCATGGTAAATATCCTGCTTCATTTCCAATCCATGCAAGTCCTGTAGCTTCCTGCTGAAGCTTCCTGCTGAATCCCAATAACTTTTCATACCACAGATGTTCCGGGGTTTTCTTTGTCCTGTTTTGTTGTGCTGTAGTGCAAGAGTGCGCCCCCCTCTGACAGCAACAATGCGGCAACACTGGTGGAAAACATAACTTAATAAAGCAGAATGATGTGTGGCCAGTCCAGTATTGATCCACTGCTAATTCACTAGTGTGGTTTCAACAACGTGCTGCAGAATACACCTGCACACAAAAACCACCCACCCACCCAAGCAAGTGAGTGATTGCTTCTATTAATTCACCCCAAAATGACATCACAACACCCACCCAAATGCAATGTAGGATCTACAGTCATTCTTCAGATGAGAAGGAAGAAAAGCTGGGCTTGAGCAACCTCAGGTCGTTGCCAGTGGCACCATTTAGGCAGAAGCCAAGACCCCACCTGGCTTAAGGCTCAGGAAGGCACCCAGACACAGCAAATGCTGGCTTACCGCATTTTGAAGTCAGTGCAATAATACAGTATAGACAGGGCCGGATTTAGGTTTGATGAGCCCCTAAGCTACTGAAGGTAATGGGGCCCTTTATACAGTGGTACCTCTACTTACCGTGTTTCTCATATTATAAGACACGTCTTATATTTATTTTTTCCTCAAAAAAACACACCATGGCTTATTTTCAAGGGATGTCTTATTTTTTTCCTCCTCCTCCTGCCGCGGCCGGCATTGCTGCTGCGGCTATCACTATGTTTTATTTTCGGGGTATGGCTTATATTCCTTGAATGCTTAAAATCCTGCTATGGCTTATTTTATGGGTATGTCTTAAAATATGAGAAACAGGGTACGAATTTAATGTGTTCCGGACGCACATTTGTAAGTAAAAAAAAAAAAGTAAGTCGAATCCCATAGGAATGAATTGGGAGAAAAAAATTCGTAAGTCCAAGCAACCCTATCTAAAAATTTGTAAGTAGAAAAAATCCTATCTAAACCGCATCCAAGATGGCGGACGGAGCTCCATTCGTAAGTAGAAACATTCGTAAGTAGAGTTATTCGTAAGTAGAGGTACCACTGTATGTCCAGCTGTCCTTTGTCAACAACAAATTGTCACTGTTTTTTGTGTTGAATCTATGCTATATGGTAATTTATGGACCTAAAAGGTATCTAAAGCCATTTGCACACATTGCCATGCAAACCAGTCCATGCAGAATGTAGGCACCCTATACTGTATATAGAAATGATCAAACCAGTGATATTTTAGGGAGCAGGCTAGCAGGTGGGGCCCATTACTTACATCACAGGAGTCTACACAACACAAAACACTGTTGCCATATGTAGGTTATAATTTATTTATTTTTATCTTATATTTTTGAAATGTACACCCAGTTTTTTCCCCCTTACATTTTTTTGAGGGGGGGGGCAAGAGAGTGGGGCCCTAAGCTATAGCTTGTTTAGCTTATACAGTGGTACCTCGGTTTATGAACACAATTGGTTCCGGAAGTCTGTTCATAAACTGAAGCGTTCATAAACTGAAGCGAACTTTCCCATTGAAAGTAATGGAAAGTGGATTAATTCGTTCCAGATGGGTCCGGGGAGTACTCAACCTGAAGCGTACTTAACTCGAAGCATGGGTGCAATTGGTTCCGGAAGTCTGTTCATAAACTGAAGCGAACTTTCCCATTGAAAGTAATGGCAAGTGAATTAATCCGTTCCAGATGGGTCCATGGCGTTTGTAAACCGAAAATTCGTAAACCGAGGTGTTCATAAACCGAGGTTCCACTGTATGTAAATCCGGCACTGAATATAGATTGACATGTAAGCCAGGGGGATGATTACCTAACTGCAGCACTGGTTCTCATAGGGGAAATGCTCTCCACAGGTTGAATAACCCCACCCAACCAGCAAAGTTTTCATGACATGCCGCATTCACAACTTGGATTTTGATACACCCACACCCACACACCCAAGCCAATGAGGCAAACTCTGTCATGCAAGCAGAAGTTGTTGCGCAGGGCTTCCACTGATGGGACTCAGGAGCTGAATCCCACCCATGAAAAGAACTCACAAGCACTACGCGTGAGATGGACAGCCCTTGCAGTGGGGAGGCCATTTTCAGTGACAGCTCCAGGAGTACAAGGCCTCCAGGGCATTCCCATGGCTCAAGCGGTGCATGATACTGTCCCGCTCTCATCTCTCCCTCTCCGTCTCTCTTAGTCATTCTTCCAGCAAGCTATCGCAAATCACGTGCTGGCTGTGGAATCATCGCCCAGACTGAAGCAGTTTTGAAACCCAACCGAGAGAGGGCTGGTGCAGAGTGCGGAATGCGGCCTGCCATATGGAGATGCTGTGTGAGCACTGCCAGGTCGACATGATTATTCCCCATTAAAAGAATATTATTCAACATTTTACTGACATCCTCTGTGGTTGCCTCAAAACAGTTAGCTTGCAACGCAGATGCGGGTGGACGGCACAGTTTACGGAGTGAAGCAATTCTGGAAAGCAAGGTGATTATCATCAGCCTGGAGGCCACCCTGCTCGTGTCAGGGGATTGGCTTTCTGAAATGGGAGAGAAAGACAAACTGGCATCTGCTGTGCGTTGCTGAGGTGGCTCAGGCTAGTTTGCTGCCCTAGGCAGAGTGCAATTTATGGGAGCCCCAGCACCTCGTCTTATGCAGTGCGTGTGTGCTTTGGGGAGTGCTACCTCAAGAGTTTCTTTTCTCTGATCCATGCAGAAGTACAGTCAGGTAGCTTCAGATTCTGGTCTTACTGCTCTTCCAGGAGCACCCCCACTTTAGGCAGCAATGGTACCTCTGGTTACGAACTAAATTTGTTCCGGAGGTCCGTTCTTAACCTGAAACCGTTTTTAACCTCAGGTACCACTTTAGCTGGAGGGACCCAGGTGGCGCTGTGGTTAAACCACTGAGCCTAGGGCTCTTGCTGATCAGAAGGTCGGCGGTTCGAATCCCTGTGACGGGGTGAGCTCCCGTTGCTTGGTCCCAGCTCCTGCCAACCTAGCAGTTCGAAAGCATGTCAAAATGCAAGTAGATAAATAGGAACCGCTACAGCGGGAAGGTAAACGGCGTTTCCATGTGCTGCTCTGGTTTGCCAGAAGCGGCTTTGTCATGCTGGCCACATGACCTGGAAGCTATACGCCGGCTCCCTTGGCCAATAATGCGAGATGAGCGCGCAACCCCAGAGTCGGTCACGACTGGACCTAATGGTCAGGGGTCCCTTTACCTTTACCACTTTAGCTAATGGGGCCTCCCGCTGCCGCGCGATTTCTGTTCTCATCCTGAGGTAAAGTTCTTAACCCGAGGTACTACTTCTGGGTTAGTGGAGTCTATAACCCGAAGTGTTTGTAACCTGAGGTACCACTGTACTTCCAAATGTGCCCCACCAGCATGGCTGCAATTCAGAACAGTCCTGCTCATCGTGCAAGGACCCGGAGCTCTGCCCTGAAGTCCTACCCTCGTGGCACCTCCACCTTCACGCAAGCAAGTGGAGTGAAGGGGCTTTCATTCCATTTGTTTTTATGGAGCTGGCAGCAAGAGATGGCAGTGAAATGGGCAGCTGACCCTACAGCTTAGAGACAACCTTGCTCCAAGGGACAGGGGGAGACCGAGTTAAAATTGGAGCTCCTCAAATCCTGCTTTTTTTTTGCCGCCTTCCTTCCTGGCACAGACCTGACTACATTGGGCTGGTCCTGGTACACTAGCATGGGAGGTACATGTTCTTGTATTCTTTTGGATGTGATTTATGAGCACAGGGAGCTTTCAGAAAGAAAGCGATCTCTTCTCCACCCCCAGTACTGTATAATAAACATATGAAGATGCTTAAGGGCTGCCCTGTGAACAGTTAATCCGAGGCTCCAAGGCTTCGCCGCTGCTTCTTTGTGCTGGGTGTGTCTTTAAGGTTCCTTCTTTGCCAAGGCTGTTGTCACTTCCTTGGAAATTAAATAGGAGGCTCTGCCCGCCCATTTGGAAAAGATCATATCGTGGATTTGGGAGCCAGTGATTACAAGCGATAGGTTTAAAATGCCTTCAGAAGTCTTCCATCACCAGGGTCTGAATGACTTCCTTTAGAGCGAAATAAAATAAAAGAGGGGCGTTAATTAATGCCTGCAGCTGTGTTGTATCATCAGGAACAAAGCCAGGCTAGCAACTGTGCAGTAGCATGAAGAGGTGCTTTTAACGGCAAGGGCTTCACATCTGCCATCATCCAGAGTCAGGCAGCCGGGGGTTAAATTGTCAGGGGTACAGCATCTTCTTCACACCCAAGATGTGCCACAGTTCACCATTCTGCGGTTCCTCCTCGTTGCAGGCCAAGTTCCCCCCCAAGGGGGAGGCAGCGCACAGCTGTAGGCAATTAGTGCTTGCTCAAAAGTGTCCCCAAACCATGCCTGCTATTATACTTCAAAGACGGCCCTGGAAAGCTGCAGCTATTCCTGTAAATGCTTCTGAAGCTGGAGGGAGGAGGGGAGAGCGCCTCATGCTTTAACTACAGCTGCAGTTTTGTGCGTGCTCATGCAGGGGTAGGTCCCGCTGGACCCAGCGGGACTGAGGCCGCTTCCAGAGAACCTGTTTGTTGAGCGTTCGTCCTGATTTGTTTGTACTAAACTGGCAGGGAGATTATAAGGCGTCTCCTTGTTTACTGAGCATCCATTCTCCTTCATTTGTGGGAAGTTATATGACACCATCTCAAGCAATTATTATGCAACACTTCTCGCCGCGTTGCCCAGCACATTTGGAGGTCGATGCAAAAGCACCAAATCCACTTTCGTTGTGCAACCTGAATTGGCTGGTATGCAATTGAATAGGGACAGTGTGGAAGCTGTTGTACTTCAATGTACAGCGATCGCACTGCTCACATCTATGAAATCAGTCTGACTAAAATTCCCCCTAATATAAAATCCTCTGGTGCACATTTTCAAAGGGATATAGTACTTCACCTCTCTACGATGTGAAAGATCGATATACATGCCAGCAGCAGGCAGAGGGTGGTGACGTGGTGGTTCCAACTGCACCAATTTGGATACATCTGAAGATACCACTATTCCAAATTGGTGTGATACCTCCCAAGATCAAGGAGCAGGTTTTGGCCTATGTTCGAAAACAGTCGGATGCCATTTTAAAGCAAGATGGTGGACCAAACCATTCCAAACTGCAACAACTTGAAAGTCTCTGAATATATTGTTGCCCACTTTAGCATGACAGTTCCATACTGGGCTGATTTGGATGCTACTGAAGATATCATTGCCCAATTTGCCACGACAGTTCCTGAAATTGAAGAGTGTTTTTTTTTCTTTGAAAACAGTTGGACATGATTGTGAAAAAAAGGTGGCAGACCAAACCATTCCAAACTGCACTGACTTGGATGCCTCAGATTATACGGCCATTCCAATTCGGTGTGGTGATTCCTGAATTCAATGAGTACTGTTAGATGCCATTTTGAAGCAATATGGTAGACCACACCGTTCCAAACTCCAAGGATAATGTGCACAATTTAGCACAACAGTTTTGGAGATGGAGCAGCAGGTTTTAGTTTATGTCTGGATACCACTGGCTGCCATTTTGAATTAAGATGGCCAGCTGAACCTTTCAAAACTGTAATGATTTTAACAAAAGTTGGCATGGATCCAGGCAAATCCCAAACCAAATCAGGATAACTTGGGTGGATATGAGCTTCAAACAACTTGGGTCTGGACCACCTCAGATCTCCAGTTGGGTAAGGCCAGCTTGAGCAAAACCGGGCTGTCAGGGGTGGAGCACTGGGCAGCTAGCCTAGGAGACACAAACAGCCTCCCCAAAGGGCAGCCTACAGAAGTTTGCAAGAGGGCTTTTAAACAGCCCCACACCACACTTTGACAGGATGCCTGTCCTCATTAGCAGAACACATTCACATGCAGTTAAACTGAGCAGAATTGACCCCCCCAGCATGTTACTTGAAAAAAACCAAATTACACTATCCATTTGTACATCTCAATATTTTTTGGTTTCTTATAATTACTGGGCAAAGCCCCCTTTCAGTTAGTCCACTACATTATATATTTTTGGAAAGTTGTTAGCAATATTAACATTTTAGGCTGTGGCTAGGACGGTTTTGCTGGAAGCTGAATATTAGAAGAGAAGAGGCTCAATCAAAATAGCCTATGTGGTTTGGAAGAGTTGGGAAGGCTGTAGGTTTTCTGCCCAACATCATATAGCTGACTTGAAAAGGATGAAATGGTGTTTTAAAGCTGTATCCATGACTCATTCATCTATTTTTAAAGCACATACAAGGCTTTACTGAAGAATCTGTGCATCCACATAAGAGAACCCCACATGTAACTGGATGTTTCTTTGACCTACTCTTCAGTACCAAAAATATACACAGATGTTTTTAAAACTGAAAGATAGCTTGGCAGCATGAACCATCATCTACAAGCATTCATGCTCTGTGTGAAGTTGGGCTCCCGTGTGAATATAATTATTACTATTGTGATTAAAAACATGCCCTGTATCTCAAGACAGTACTGTTCAATGGTTACCCTGATTGACAGGCATTTTAGGATGCTATTGCTCAACAGAACCAGATGGAATGGACACTAATTATCCATTGTGATACTGGATTTTACATGGAATTCTGTTCAGGAGCTTGAGTTGTTTCAGGTGCAGTGGTGTGTAGACAAGATTTAGCTGTACAGTACTGTAGTTCTCAGATCAAGTTAGGTCTTAGTAACATATTGTCATGGGGCCTTGTATCTGTATCAAGAGAACTTATTGAGTGGACTCATGTGACTGCTGCCTCCGGTAACCAAGAGTGTATGGTGCTGTCTAACACTTTCTGGGAGCCATGAGTTATAGAGAGGGCTGTTGTGTTCATGCTCTGCTTGCAGGCTTCCAGTGGACATCTGGTTGACCTCTGTTAGAAGCAGGATGCTGGGCTAGCTAGACATTTGGTCTAAACCAGGGGTCTTCAAACTTTTAAAACAGGGGGCCACTTCACTGTCCCTCAGACACTGTTGGGAGCCAGACTAAAGGGGTGCCAGAAACATGCTCTTTTTCATGTATTATTTTTTTAAAAAAATTAAAAACACCTTGTTTCAAAATAATAGCCAGAACAGACACACAACAGGCGCTATCAATAATAATACAAGTTACCTATACCTCACCTTTATACTTCATTTCTTCTGGGTTATATTTGATGTTGTTGTTGTTCCTCATGCATGTGACTTTCTCTGCATTGAAGTTTATTTTCAAACCTGGGGAAGTTTGGGTGGAGAGCTTTATTTTACAGATTAACTCACCACTATTTACATTTTTCCCAGTATTGATGTATGGAAGTGAGAGCTGGACCATAAAGAAGGCTGATCGCCGAAGAATTGATACTTTTGAATTATGGTGCTGGAGGAGACTCTTGAGAGTCCCATGGACTGCAAGAAGATAAAACCTATCCATTCTGAAGGAAATCAGCCCTGAGTGCTCACTGGAAGGACAAATCCTGAAGCTGAGGCTACAATACTTTGGCCACCTCATGAGAAGAGAAGACTCCCTGGAAAAGGCCCTGATGTTGGGAAAGATTGAGGGCACTAGGAGAAGGGGATGACAGAGGACGAGATGGTTGGACAGTGTTCTCGAAGCTACGAACATGAGTTTGACCAAACTGCGGGAGGCAGTGCAAGACAGGAGTGCCTGGCGTGCTATGGTCCATGGGGTCACGAAGAGTCGGACACGACTAAACGACTAAACAACAACAACAACAATTTACATGGAGATTCCCTTGTACAATAAACTGTTGTGATTCAGACTTCTCTTCTTGCTAATTCTATTTGCATATGTTGCCTGTGTTTTTGGTGCTTCCCTAACTTTTAAGGTTGCCAAGGCCATCGCATGGTACCCGTGCGCGCGTTAAGGAGGCAACTGGCCGGCGAGGCGCTGCTCCGACGGGCACGGAGCCGGCCTGAGGGGAAGGGCTGGTGTGGAAGGGGTTCCCTTGCCACTATGCCACCCTCCGGCGGCTAAAAAGGGCAATGTGCCGTTATCAAGCAACCGCCGCCGGCAGTAGCAACCGCGTTAGCAGGGCTTTCTTACATTCACACACTTTTACCTCAGGGCTCTTCCCACCCGGCTGCTTCTGAGCCTCGGGCCTTGCAGGTGGGCTGGGTTCAGGACCCTGGCAGGCCGGAACTGGCCCGCGGACGTAGTTGAGAACCCCTAGTCTAAACCAGCAAGGCTCTTATGTGTTGATATTGATATCAGGTGAAATGAGTGCATGTGTGGTAAACATGGGGCAGCTGCGTTACATCCAGCCAGACCATTTGTCTATCTAGCCCAATATTTCTACTCCCAACTCAGTAGCCCTCTGGCATCTCAGACAGAGGTTCTTTCCCCCAAGCAATACTCTACAGTGGTACCTCAGGTTACAAACGCTTCAGGTTACAGATTTTGCTAACCCAAAAATAGTACCTTGGGTTAAGAACTTTGCTTCAGGATGAGAACAGAAATCATGCTCCAGTGGCGTGGCGGCAGCAGGAGGCCCCATTAGCTAAAGTGGTGTCTCAGGTTAAGGTTAAGGTTAAGGTTAAGAACGGACCTCCGGAACGAATAAAGTTCTTAACCAGAGGTACCACTGTGCTATCTCAGAGCTGCATATAATTCAATACGGCACAAATGTTTGATATCAACAGAGCCTGGAAGTTTTGTGGGGTGTTTTTTTATATATATATAGATTTAATATGCTCCACAAATAACCCATACTTTGAGGGAGAAGTATCCAACTAAGATTGCAAGTGCAAACATCCCACCTTCAAGACCACACATAGAGCACTTTAACCAACACAGTATTTATCTGATCCAGAAATCAGAATAACTGTAATCTACATCTTGCAGCTGCTAAGATTAGTGAGCTTGTGGAGATGCTCTCTCCCATTTACTGCCCTCAACAGCTCTTTCTCTGTAACAGATCCTCTGTGAAATACAGGTGGTTTTGTTTGAAGTGTTGTACCTCCAGGTTAGACTGTCTTCTTCAAATGCTATAAATTAGCTGTTTCTGCTGTGGCAGAGAACACATGTTTTTAAGTCCTAGTGCTATAATGGGGGTGGGGGGGGAAGGATTTCCATCATGGCTATTCCAAGACATGCATAAAGTCTATGAACAAAAACCAAAACCAAAATTGAATTGTTTCATAATTCTCCCCAGAAGGTTTAGTAACATGTAACAATCTAATGGAAATTTATTTCCTTAGGAGGATGCATCTGGGCAGGGCTTTTAAGGCTGGGAAACTTCCTGGGAGGCCTGGCATACAAGAGCAGTAATTCTATGAAGAAAGGAGACGACAACTTGCACCTTTTCATTGAGAAAAAGGGGACTATGGCAGAGATTAAGAAAATCGTGCACAGCGTGCACAGCTAATACAATAGTACAGGCATGTCCAACAGGTAGATTGTGATCTACTGGTAGATCACTGGACGTCTGTGGTAGATCACTGGCTCCCCCCAAAGAAGCTCAGCAACTTTGGCTCCCTCTACATCTTTGCCCTGAAGCTCCCAAAACAGGGCTTTCCTTCCTTAAAAAAAAAAGCTAAACTTTGACCCGAACCCCCCAAAACATGGATGGCTTTCCTTCCTAAGAAAAGCTCAACAACCTTGACCTGAACCCCTCCAAAAGGGGGTAGATCACTGCCAGTTTTTAACTGTGAGTAGATCACAGTCTCTTGGAAGTTGGCCACCCCTGCAATAGTATTAGAACCCAATGTTACCCAATGAACCCAATGTTACCCAATGAAGCTGAATGATGGAAGGTTTGAGACAGAAAAGGGGCAGTTCTTCATTGCATAGTCCAGGCCCGGGGAATCTTTGGTCCCTCAGAAGTTACGGAACTACAACTTGTATCATTCTGGCTATTGGCCATGCCTGCTGGGATTGAGGGCCATCAATTTAGATGACTTTAAAATGAAATTAAACAAATTAGACAAATTCATAGAGGGTGAGGCAATCAGTGGCTGCTGGCCGTAAAGGCTTAGGCTATTTCCTATGAATGCCAGTTGCTGGGGGACAACAACATGATAAGGCTATTTCCTCATGTCCTACTTTTTGGGCTTCCCACATCCTGTGGGAAATGGGATGTGGGGATTAGGGGTGTTTTGGTCTGACCCAACAGACCTCTTATATTCTAATGAAAAGCTTAAGCTTCCTGGATATCTGCCTGACCTGTAGATGTTAAAATGCATGCCAGAAAAAATAGCAACCCTACAAGGTTTTGCTTTAGGAATCCAAGACGCTATTGAATCCATCCAGGGCACATGGGGAGGAATCGTAACCTGAGCATGTGTAATGCTCTGGTGCATTCCTGGGACTCGACAGCTTTCACACATGCACAGAGAGGCATTTCCACATGTCCACGTGTCTCTTGTAACTCAAAAGGGAAGAAACAGAATGCAGCTGACACAACCAATCTCTCTCTCTCTCTCTCTCTCTCTCTCTCTCTCTCTCTCTCTCTCTCTCTCTCTCTCTCTCTCTCTCTCATGCACGCACACACATGCAGCATGGGAAAATATCTGCCTCTTCTTTAATGGAATCGCTCTATGCTCCTGGTTTAGTACTAAGCCCATTGCGCAGGAAGTTGCCAGTGGATTGTGCCCTGATAGAAAACTGAAGCTTGAAGCTGCAGAAACTGCCTAACGATAAGTAAAAGGAGAACTCCTCTTAAATGTTTTGCACCACAAAAATCCAAGCCAGTCTTTTCTTTTCACGGCACACAAAATTACGAGAGGGCTTCTTAGAGCAGAGCTTTTAAATCTGTGGAGAAAAGAGGGATGGGGCTCACCCACTTCATAAAGGAACGAAACCTTCCTTATTAAAATTCCTCCTGTTAAAAAAGTGGCACGGCCCAAAAAACCTTTGTGGGACAATGCTGTTTCGTACAAAAGGGGCTCTTCAGTCAGTAGTTCCCCTCTCAGCTTTTTCAAGTTGCCCTGACTTCAATAAGCTCAACCCCCTGGAACAATCAGAGCAGGAAACAGTGTGGATTCTATAGGTCTAGCAGCTGTTCAATATGCTCTGCTGCGGGTCTCCCAGTATTTTGCTTTGTCTAATTTTGTCTTGGTTTTTCTCTTTTCTCTTTTGCAGCCTTTCATTAACGAGGCTCATGAAACGGGGCAGAGAAAGGAAGCAAGAAGTACTTCTCCTTAACAAACGGCAACAATAACAGGTGATGGGCACTAACCTCTAGTCTCTCAATTCTATCCAGAGAGAATGGCTATTTCTCTCTTTGGATTTGTAGCCTGTCCTATGCCAAGGAGATGGGGCGATGGGGCTGGTAATGGTAGAAATGGAGAAATGACAAGCATAGCTGCCAAGTTTTCCCTTTTCTCGCGAGGAAGCCTATTCAGCATAAGGGAAAATCCCTTTAAAAAAGGGATAACTTGGCAGCTATGATGACAATGTTGGCATAAGCTAGGGTTGCCATATTTCAAATGGTAAAATAAAACACCCTGAGAGTTGTTGAGGGTTTTTTTTTAAGGCAAAACATGGTTTTCCATTGACTTACCTAAGATTGAGCCTAGGGCTTGTTGATCAGAAGGTCAGCAGTTCGAATCCCCGCGATGGGGTGAGGTCCCGTTGCTCGGTCCCTGCTCCTGCCAACCAAGCAGTTCGAAAGCACGTCAAAGTGCAAGCACCGTATTTTTTCGCTCCATAGGACACACCTGACCATAGGACGCACCTAGTTCGAATCCCCGCGATGGGGTGAGGTCCCGTTGCTCGGTCCCTGCTCCTGCCAACCAAGCAGTTCGAAAGCACGTCAAAGTGCAAGCACCGTATTTTTTCGCTCCATAGGACACACCTGACCATAGGACGCACCTAGTTTTTTAGAAGAGGAAAACAACATTTTTTTTTGTTTTCTGGAATTGTCCTAGGCATAGCAGCCAACTCCTAGAGGCCTAGGTGCCTTTGCCCCCCCCCTTAAATATTTGAGGAAGCTTATTTTGCCAAGGGGGAAAGCTCCATTTTTTTAGGATCATCTCAAAGTTGTTGAGTTTCCTTGGAAAGGGAAAAAATCCTGTTTTTATGGGGTTCAACTCACAGTTCTGCAGCTTCTCTAGGAAAGGGACCCATTTCTACAGTTTTCAGACAGATAATCTAATCAGCCAGTCACATGTCTCCCTCTGCAGACAACAATTGAGGCCTAGGCGAGGGGCTGGGAGGGGCCGGGAAGGGAGCTAGCTCTCTTATCTCCCTCCCTGATCTCTTGCAATCAGCTGCTGAGCAGGTTCCTTTCTCTTTCCCTCTTGTTAGCCTTTAGCTCTTTTTTTTTTAAAGCACGATCTGCCTTTAGCCCCTGGGCAATTCGGCTCCAGGGACCACGCATCCGCTCCATAAGACAAACAGACACTTCCTCTTACTTTTTAGGAGGAAAAAAGTGTGTCTTATGGAACGAAAAATACGGTAGATAAATAGGTACCGCTCCGGCGGGAAGGTAAACGGCGTTTCCGTGCGCTGCTCTGGTTCGCCAGAAGCGGCTTAGTCATGCTGGCCACATGACCCGGAAGCTGTATGCCAGCTCCCTTGGCCAGTAAAGCGAGATGAGCGCCGCAACCCCAGAGTCATCCGCGAGTGAACCTAACAGGGGTACCGTTACTGTTACCTAAGATCCAGGACAAAGCGCTGCCTTTTGGAAATTCCCCCTAGACATCAATTCCCCATTGAAATCAAGGTAATGTGTGGCAGCCCTAGGCATCCACTACCTCTGTTGGAGGAGATATTGCTGGGTGAGATGATTAAGTAGGACAGCTCCCTATGTTCCACACCTAATGCTTTTAATTCCCAGTGTTTCAGCACGATAGCATATATTTGGCTGGATCTTGTCCACCACCCCCTTATTGCCAACATCCAACCTTCTAGAACACCTGTTTTCTTTCAGGAAAAGAGAAGAGTGGTTAGAATTTTACCAGTGATTGTTCTACCTTTTTTTAAAAAAGAAGCTAGAGAAGTAAATCAGCTAATCTGGAAAGTGCTTCCGCCTACAGAGCAGCATGTGACTCAGTCTGGAAGCCTGACTCGGTGCTGTGCTTTCACACTGTCCCCAGCGGAAAGGACTTGTACAGTAGTTCTGGCTTATGTCCTTGGACTTTCTGTGAAGCAGATGTACATGAGTGCAGTCAGAGATGCTCCAGGGCCTGGACTCAGCGGTTAATTCCTTCCGTGAATGCATTTCCCCCTCAGTTATCAAGGTACCTTGGTGCAATGGATTCAATGCACACTCAAGCCTGTTTGTATACTGACAATGGGTTCAGGATCGCATAGACCAGATTTACTTTCTCCCCAGAGAAATGTTGGAGGGTATGCACTGAGACTAAGAAGCTGGAAGCAGGTAGGCAGGGCCACCCTCTGGACTGCTTGGTGGGGAGGAGCAGACTCACTGGGGCTGGTGGCGCTTCACTGCCCCATTGGCCCCAATGTGTCAATTTCCACTGGACTGAAAACCAGCAAGCAGAGGCATTAGTGAAAGATTACTAAGAGGGTTCAAGGAATCAAGCCAGGCAGGGACGGGTTGCGGGGGGTTCGTTGGTTGGGTTGAGAATGCCAAGTTGTTTTTAATATGTCCCATTTGCGTTCCTGCATTTTGATTACTGTAAACAGAAAGAGGATGACTCTGGCTTGTATTTTCAAAGCTCGCAAGTTCAAGAGCTCCACGTGGTCACCTCGGAGCAGGCACAGGCGCTCAAAGGGGGTTCCTGTTTCCCTCCCTGCAATTTGCGCTCCCCTAGAAGCCCTTTGTTTTCTGGCTAACATAAAACCAACAAGAGGGCAGCTTTTGGACACAGCACTGAGAAACGTTCTTATTGTTCTGTTTGTTTATCCAGCATCTCAGTCCAGCCCGCACCCCGACCCCACTGCCCTTCTAAGGAGGAAGCCTGGAGACCACTTTGGTGTTCAGTGCCAGCTGCATGAAGAAGTCTGAGAAGAATGAAGGCTGTGAGGGGAGGCAGTTGGGGGGGGTGGAGGGAGGGAGGGAAGGAAGGAAGGAGCCAAAGGAAAATAAGGAGCACAGTTTTCGCCCCTGGCTATTAGCAAACAGCCTGTGAGACCCTTTGCATCACACACGTACATTGTTGGGCAGCCTGTGACTCAAACTGTCATTTCCTTGCAAGGAAGGAGCCCCATTCGACGTGGGTGGCCCCCTCTGAGGACACACGGTCCCATCCCATTCAGAAACTGCCCTCTGTCACTGCGCTCACGGCAGGCCGAATGTTTGTTGTTTGAGTAAATAAACCAGTCAGTGTCTCAGGCTAGCTGCAAAGACTCTTTCCACCCACCATAAACACCCCTTTCCATACCTCCCTTGGGAAAAGTGGGGGGGGGAGATGCCGGGGGGGGGGGAGAAAGAGAAACAACCAAATAGTAACAAGGAGACGGAGGGAAAATTCCAGAGCTATTCAATGCCACCCACTAAGCTCTAACCTTCAAACAATTGGTGACCAAATTGTGTCAGTGCAGACCTCAGCAGTGTCCTGTTAGCACTTGGAGGGCAGCCATGGGGTGACTTTGAAAGCATCCTGGAAGAAGAAGAAAAGACCGAGAAAGCCTCAAGAAAGGAAGTTCCCACAAAACTGTTGGATTGGTTTCCAATAGGACGTAGCCTCTATGGATTAACCGTAATCTCAGCTCTCACAGAGTGAATAGATGTGGCACCGAGCTGTTAAGTTTCCATTCTTCAGGGTTCTGCCAGTCTCTCGGCTAAAAGCTATGTTTGGAATCGTAAGTCACAGTGTGGGAGGTGATCTGCTGTTGTTGGGCCAACTTTTCCAAATCCCACCATGAGGGAAGTCTGTGACACTTGGAACTTTGCATACTGAGTTTCCCACAGGCGTCTGGTGACTGGTCACTGTGAGAACAGGGTGCTGGACCAGATTGGCCATTAGCCTCATCCAGCAGGCTCTCCTTATGTTCTTAGGTTGTGCCCATAATAAGTCTGGCGTGGCAAGCAAGAGACAAATCACAAAGCTTTGCTGAGGGTATAGCATGATGCATTTGGGGTTATTGACTTCCCTCTGGACAGATCCCAGTCACTCCTTAAAGGTAAGGATAAAGGACCCCTGACAGATAAGTCCAGTCATGAACAACTCTGGGGTTGCGGCACTCATCTCGCTTTACTGGCTGAGGGAGCTGACGTTTGTCTGCAGACAGTTTTTCCAGGTCATGTGGCCAGCATGACTAAGCTGCTTCTGGCAAAACAAGCAGCACACAGAAACGCCGTTTACCTTCCCGCCGTGCTTTCGAACTGCTAGATTGGCAGGAGCTGGGACTGAGCAACGGGAGCTCACTCCATCACGGGGATTCGAACCACCGACCTTCCAGTTGGCAAGCCCTAGGCGCAGTGGTTTAGACCACAGCGCCACTCCTTAGGTGCTAGTAAATTTCTAGTGATGTGGCAGAATCTGAAAAGAAGTGATGATTCAAGCCCCACTAGAGCCCTCGCCACTCTAGGGTCCAGTTCAGTCCAAAATAATTTCAGTTTTTGGCCCACAGAAGCCCGAGGACCTTCTATAGAAGTTCTCAGACACTCATCACTTTCCCAATATTGCCGAGGGAAGGAGGGATCCCAGAAGGCATCTTAGGAGAGATTCAGGCTTGACAGTAGTGGCTGGTCCATTTGGGTAAATGGGGCACTGCCCCACCACCCTCAGCCACCCCCTGCCTGCTTGCCTGCTTGTGTCTGCCTACTTAGTTACCTTCAGTCCAGGAAGTGGCACTGGTTGCCAGTTTAGCATTGCCTTCATCCTTTGTGTTGCCCTTGTAGAACTTTGCAGGGAGGAAGATGGGGACAAAACTAGACTTAGCTGGATCTGTCTGTCATTGGCTGTCTGTACTTGTCATTGGTTTTGGCTCCTCTTGCTGCTGGACTGCTGGCCCTCTGTCCTACGAGTTCCAATGGGCACCAGCCACCACTGAGGCTTGAGACTCTGAATGCTACCACAAGCCTGTATATAAACATCCAGGGGCAACAGGAATAATGGGATCTCCATTTCCCATACTTGCCACGAAACAGGTTGTACTTCGGTGTCTATATTCACCATTTTAATTAACCAGGTTGCAAACATCAAGCCTTCCCCTGTTTTAGTCCCTTCCTCAGACCACTTTTAATTTTAATGAAACTTGAGCACTAAAAATGGCAGCTTTAACCTTCAAATTGGGACACGGGTGGCGCTGTGGTCTAAACCACTGACCCTCTCAGGCTTGCCAATCAGGAGGTCAGCAGTTCGAATCCCTACGATGGGGTGAGCTCCCGTTGCTCGGTCCCAGCTCCTGCCAACCTAGCAGTTCAAAAACACCCCCGAAAGTGCAAGTAGATAAATAGGTACCGCTCCGGCGGGAAGGTAAACAGTGTTTCCGTGCACTGCTCTGGTTTTGGTGTTCTGTTGCGCCAGAAGCAGCTTAGTCATGCTGGCCACATGACCCAGAAAAACTGTCTGCGGAGCGGACAAATGCTGGTTACCTCTGCCTGTAAAACAAGATGAGCGCCGCAACCCCAAAGTCGTTTGTGACTGGACTTAACCGTCAGGGGTCCTTTACCTTTACCTTTTTTCACCTTCAAATTGAGCTGCAATTCCTTACCATACTCCATCATCTCCAGAAATCAGTGCCTGTGGATGGATGGGACCATGTTATGCTGCCTTTAAAGATGAAAGTGCTTCAAGGCAGTCCACACAAAAAGTATTGGGTGATGTCCAACAAAGTCATACATCAAAGAGTGGAATCGATTGATTGCAATGAGTCTGATTTAGTATGACTGTAGTTGTTGTTTAGTCGTTTAGTCGTGTCCGACTCTTCGTGGCCCCATGGACCATAGCACGCCAGGCACTCCTGTCTTGCACTGCCTCCCGCAGTTTGGTCAAACTCATGTTCGTACCTTCAAGAACACTGTCCAACCATCTCGTCCTCTGTCGTCCCCTTCTCCTTGTGCCCTTCATCTTTCCCAATATCAGGGTCTTTTCCAGGGAGGCTTCTCTTCTCATGAGGTGGCCAAAGTATTGGAGCCTCAGCTTCACAATCTGTCCTTCCAGTGAAAACTCAGGGCTGATTTCTTTAAGAATGGATAGGTATTCCTTCAGAATGGATACCCTTAGTATGACTAAGGGTGCATTAGTTTTCCTGGTTATAATGCTAGCGCTTCTGTTCCAGTTGCCAACATTCATTTTACACTGTGTTACCAGTATTTATTGCTTTATGGAACTGAGGCTTTTTTTTTATCTATATACCACCGTGTCATGCTAAAATTTATTCACATCAATGGGTGGTGTGTTACACAACAGCGGACATCACCACCGCTCTTTATGTACATATGTATTTCTGTTTCCTCATGATCCACCCATGGAAATGGCAGAAGAATTGTATGCAAATTATGTCCTGCAATTTTCTGAGTTTAACAGGGTCGCAAATGTTTTGAGGGGGCAGCAGTTAGCATGGAAATGAGCCCAAGACTTTCACTAGATTCTATTAGAGTGCCAGAAGTGGCTTTTACATCATTTGAAGATGCAACAATTATCAGGTAAGGAAAGGATGGAAAAATAGAATAAAGTGCTGTCTGAATATAACCCAACATTTCACACCACCCATTAAGGCTGCAGATAAGCCCCATTGACTACAGTAGGATTTAAAGAACTCCAAACCTCAGTTTGGGTTTACAACAGAATTGCAATTTAATATGACAATGGAGTGTGACACACACACCCTCCCATCCAAAACTATAACCATGCCCTACATTTCTTAATTTGGATTTTGAAAAAAGTTAAACAGCAGCTCTACATAAATAGATAGCGGGCTTTTAAAAAACAAACAAACTTGAGCTATGAAAAATAAGAGGAAAACGAGTGAACTGATCATTATATTGATAAAGCAAAAAAAGCAAGTGAGGACAAAGAGTGCCTGTGAGTCTATTCCAAATTAATTAACATTACACTAGTTACAAATGCAAGCATGCTGTTTGGCTTCCCTCCACTCTGAGGATTCAAGTTTGACTCCTTGCTTTGTTCTAAGGGAACAAAGAAAAATAAGAACAATGTGACCCTGGCCCTTCCTTTACCCCCTTGCACACAAACGGGCCCTTTTAATATTCAGACAAGCTTGAACATGAAGAGGGCCCTGAGAACAAGCACCTGCCATTTCTTTGGGCAGACAGTGCCTACATTGCTTTTGTGAAGAAAAAAGAAATTTTTAAAATATATTTTTGCAGATGCGTCTGTTTGAAAAATGCTAGAACATGGGGTAGGCAAACTAAGGCCCGGAGGCCGGATGCGGCCCAATCGCCTTCTAAATCTGGCCCGCAGACAGTCCAGGAATCAGCATGTTTTTACATGAGTAGAATGTGTCCTTTTATTTAAAATGCATCTCTGGGTTATTTGCAGGGCCTGCCTGGTGTTTTTACACGAGCAGAGCGTGTGCTTTTATTTTAAATGCATCTCTGGCAGAGGGCCTTCTTGGTAGTGGCACCCACCCTGTGGAATGCCCTCCCACCAGAGGTCAAAGAGAACAACAACTACCAGACCTTTAGAAGGCATCTCAAGGCAGCCCTGTTTAGGGAAGCTTTTAATGTTTGATGGATTTCTGTATTTTAATATTTTGTTGGAAGCCGCCCAGAGTGGCTGGGGGAACCCAGCCAGATGGGCGGGGTATAAATAAATTATTATTATTATTATTATTATTATTATTATTATTATTATTATTTGTGGGGCATAGTAATTCGTTCTTCTTTCCCCCCCAAAAAAATATA
The DNA here is from genome assembly GCF_965207765.1 of Zootoca vivipara. NCBI lineage: Eukaryota > Metazoa > Chordata > Lepidosauria > Squamata > Lacertidae > Zootoca > Zootoca vivipara. The sequence continues at coordinate 8,369,620 of NC_142593.1, read as the reverse complement.
GTCCGGCCCACCACATGGTCTGAGGGACAGTGCTGAAAAAGTTATGTTGGCATCCAGGCATGTGCATGCACACACACATACAGAAGCCACACGTTCATTTTTGTGGGTGCATGTTGTGAGCAACTGGTATACCGTCAGGCCTGAAAGGGCAATTTGTAACTGGCTACAACTGAGCAAGAATGCCGGATCAGGATATCTTTTGTCAGTTGTTTTTAACTGTGACACTTCAACCAGATTATGCGCTGTGAATGGACCAAACATTTAAAGTGCATGACTTCCCCCCAAAGACTCCTGGGAACTGTAGTCTGTCAAGAGTACTTGGAATTATAGTTTTGTGAGGGGGGGTAAACTACAGTTCCCAGGACTCCTGGGTAGAATGTGTTGGGATATTTGAACACCGAGCTACTCCAGCAGCGAGGAGTGGTATGGTTTGTGTGTCTGATTTTACTGTGGGAAAGGAAGTGCTGTATTACCTCCTTTCTCCCATGTGATGTTATTGTGCTTTTTTACTTTCGCTTCTGGTCTTGGACGACCTGGAAGCAAGATGCACAGCTCTGAGTTTATGAGCTGGGTAGCAGAGAACGGACTTTGTACATAGCTTTAATAAAGTAGTTATAGATCTACTTTATGGCTCTTTCTTGCCTGTGTGTGCTGCTCTTCCCGGGGAGCAGTCACATAATTCCAGTGCCACAGGTCTGCTCTAACTGGCAGCCAGGAAGTGCTGGGTCCCTGGGGCAGACTCACCGCTAGCCTGGGCCCGCATTCTAACAGAATGGTGCCTTCTGTAAGACGGGTACAAATATCTGCTGGAAATGTAAAGAAAAAGAAGGCACCTTTTATCATATGTGGTGGACGTGTAAGGTAACAAAAGCATTCTGGGAAATGATATATAATGAATTGAAAAAAAATGTTTTAAATAACTTTTATAAAAAAAAAACAACCAGAGGCTTTTTTATTAGGAATTGTAGGTGCTGAAATTCCAAGGGAGCAGAAAAGACTTTTTATGTATGCAACGACAGCTGCACAGATGTTGTTAGCCCAGAGATGAAAGGAAGATAAAGTCCCTACCAGAGAAGAATGGCAAATTAAGTTGATGGACTATGCTGAAATGGCAAAACTGAATGGAAAGCTCAGGAACCAGGAAGACCAAAACTTTAATAAGGGATGGGAAAAATTTATAATTTACCTTAAAGACCACTGTAAGCAGTTGAAAACATTAGCAGGACTGCAATAACACTTGTAATGTAACGAGAACTATGGACATACTGTAATGGAGTTTAAAAAAACTTGGATTATCAGAAAAAGATGCAGTAGAAAAGGTTTAACAACAGAACCCATGGAGGGGAAGGTGGGAAGTCCAGAGATTCGGAGGAATCTTTTAACTGTGGGTATGTTGTGGTGTGATTATAATTTTAAATATGTAAAAGAAAATAAAAATATATATTTTTTTAAAAAAAGGAATGGTGCAGTGTGCTTTAAATTTGTGGTGTGTAACCAGCCCATTTTCCACTGCTGCAGGCTAGTTCACACAGGTGACCCACACAGGCCTGTCCCACAACACCTTGAAGTTTCTCTCCATCCTCCATCACTTGCTGCTTGAGACAGCTGCCTCCGTCTGCCAGCCTTGTTTTGTTCCTATTAGATCCACCATTTTATTTTTGGTGCAATTTTTATTTTTGCAGAAAATGGAACCCCATGGAGCATGGTGTGGCTTCCTTGCCTAAATGGTGCTGGGGCTTGGAAGGGTGGCAGTGAGGTCCATGCAGGCTGGCTGCAGGGATGCCCCTGTGCAGTGCCGGGTTTATGTATCAGCTAAACAAGCTATAGCTTAGGGCCCTATTCTCTTGGGGGCTCCCAAAAAATTAAAGAAAAAAACACTGCATGTACATTACCAAAATATAAGATAAAAAACAAATAAAATAAAACCGACGTACAACAGTGTTTTGTGTTGTGTAGGCTCCTATGATGTAAGTAATGGGCCCTGCCTGCTAGCCTGCTCCCTAAAATATCACTGGTTTGCTCGTTTCTATATATAGGGTACCTACATTCTGCATGGACTGGTTGCATGGCAATGTGTGCAAATGGCTTTAGATACCTATTGTTGTTGTTCAGTCGTTTAGTCGTGTCCGACTCTTCGTGGCCCCATGGACCATAGCACGCCAGGCACTCCTGTCTTCCACTGCCTCCCGCAGTTTGGTCAAACTCATGTTCGTAGCTTCGAGAACACTGTCCAACCATCTCGTCCTCTGTCATCCCCTTCTCTTTGTGCCCTCAATCTTTCCCAATATCAGGGTCTTTTCCAGGGAGTCTTCTCTTCTCATGAGGTGGCCAAAGTATTGGAGCCTCAGCTTCAGGATCTGTCCTTCTAGTGAGCACTCAGGGCTGATTTCCTTCAGAATGGATAGGTTTGATCTTCTTGCAGTCCATGGGACTCTCAAGAGTCTCCTCCAGCACCATAATTCAAAAGCATCAATTCTTCAGCGATCAGCCTTCTTTATGGTCCAGCTTTCACTTCCATACATCACTACTGGGAAAACCATAGCTTTAACTATACGGACCTTTGTCAGCAAGGTGATGTCTCTGCATTTTAAGATGCTGTCTAGGTTTGTCATTGCTTTTCTCCCAAGAAGCAGGCATCTTTTAATTTCGTGACTGCTGTCACCATCTGCAGTGATCAAGGAGCCCAAGAACCCATTAGGTCCATAAATGACAATATAGCATATATTCAACACAAAAATAGCAACCATTTGTTGTAAACAGCAACCATTTGTTGTTGACAAAGATCAGCTGGACCTATAAAGGGCCCCATTACCTTCAGTAGCTTAGGGCCTCATCAAACCTAAATCCGGCCCTGCCCCAGTGGGAGCACTAAATGGGCTTTGACAGGGTGGCTGCACAGTCCTGACCTTGCCACTCCTTCCCTGCTGCATCCCATCCTTATCCAGGCAAACCGTAGTGATGCCACAGTTCACAGGATTCTTGGGGGTGGGGCGGAGACTGGGCAGGTGGCCCCACGGCTCTGCCCCAGAGTTAAAGATAAGGAACCCTACAGCAGGAAGAGCCTTGAAATTGCCCATCAAGTTGCACCTGGGTAGTAAACTAAACAGGCACACAACTTACCTGGCCGGTCTTCTCTAGATGTGTATTATTTATATTTGAAAAACAGTCATTCTTTCTTAATTTGCATCTAGATAGATGGATAGATAGATAGATAGATAATCTTTATCTAAAGGTAAAGGTAAAGGGGCCCCTGACCATCAGGTCCAGTCGTGTCTGACTCTGGGGTTGCGGTGCTCATCTCGCTCTATAGGTTGAGGGAGCCGGCGTTTGTCCGCAGACAGCTTCCGGGTCATGTGGCCAGCATGACAAAGCTGCTTCTGGCGAACCAGAGCAGCGCACGGAAACACCGTTTACCTTCCCGCCGGAGCGGTCCCTATTTATCTACTTGCACTTTGATGTGCTTTCGAACTGCTAGGTGGGCAGGAGCTGGGACCAAGCAATGGGAGCTCACCCCGTTGCAGGGATTCGAACCGCCGACCTTCTGATCAGCAAGCCCTAGACTCTGTGATTTAACCCACAGCGCCACCTGGGTCCCCAATCTTTATCTATCTAGATGCAAATTAAGAAAATTTATTTATTTATTTGCAAATCTCTGCCCTCCTTTTAGTGATGCTTCCCTAAGTTACAACCATTTTAATTCCATATTTAATTCTGTATCCGTGCCTCCTGATAACACGTACAATTCCAAACATCTGTAGCGAGGGGCTTAAGTTACTGTGCAAATCTATCTACCACACAAGCCCTCCATCTAGCTGTGGGATTTAGCAAACTTGGCCCTTGAATTGCTGCTTATTTGAGGTCTTTTTAGTACACACAGCCCAAACATAGTACAGATGTTTGCCAGTGGTTATTACAGTTCTCTGTTCTGTTCTTCTGGCCAGGAAACATATAACATGGCTGTTTTATGGGACTAAAATCTTGAGGTAAAACAAATGTAGGTCAAACTGCAGAGCCTCGGTGAAATTTTCTTAAAGTTCTTGCTGGGGCAAAAACATCCGCCCCACAAAAAAAGCAGAAAGCCAGACTTGAATAGCTTCTGGTATATTGTTTTGTCTTTGCAATCTAAGGGGATAAATAATTAACAAATGAATCATTCCATAATTGATTTTAGTTTCAGGGCCCACAGGGACTTTATTGTAATGTTCATTTTCCAAGCATCCATTTGCCAGGAGCAACTTTTTTTCCAGACAATTGAAAGCAGTTTGAAAGAGCGAACAATTTGATGCGTCTACCCATCTACTATAGTCGCTGATCAGCAGGCTTGGTCTGCTACCCTGTTACTAAAACACGTCAAACCTGTTTGAACAGAAGAGTCAATGGGACAAAATATGGAATGAATACCCCTTTCAAATTGTGTTCCGCTCCCTTAAAAGATTCTGTTTGCCTACACCAGCCTCCCCATACTTTGTGTGGGCCAGATGTTTTGGACTACAATTCCCATCATCCTTGACCATCGGCTGCATCAGTGGGGAAGGCTGATCAACGTAGCCAGTGTGGTGCAGTGGTTAAGAGCGGTAGACTCGTAATATGGGGGACCGGGTTTGCATCTCCGCTCCTCCACATGCAGCTGCTGGGTGACCTTGGGCTAGTCACACTTCTTGAAGTCTCTCAGCCCCAATCACCTCACAGAGTGTTTGTTGTGGGGGAGGAAGGGAAAGGAGAATGTTAGCCGCTTTGAGACTCCTTCGGGTAGTGATAAAGCGGGATATCAAATCCAAACTCTTCTCCCTGTAGAAGGGTAGGAATGGATCGTGTAGTTCTCCTCACAACTATTTTCTCCTCTCTTGGAACATGGAAGCAAGGCAAGAGAAGCTTTATGCCCTGGGCTGAAGACACTTCGTACATTTAAAGCCCTCCCCCCAAAGTATCCTGGAAACTGTAGTTTACCCCCACACAGCTGCATTACCCAGCATCCTTAACAAAATACAGTTCACGGGATTCTTGGGGGTGGGGCTGCTTTAAATGTATGGCGTGTCTACAGACTGTTCTGCATATCAGCGGAAGGCTAAAATTCTTCTCTGAACTGCTTGGAGGAAGTATGGGACACAGAATGCACCAAACAGAAAACACAAAGGGAATGCACACATTGGAAACACATTGGTCAAAAAATTCAAATGCAAATTTAAGGGTTTGTTTGGCAGATGGCTTTGGCAGTACTCAACCTGCTCTATTTTTGCTCGGTATTTGGGTGTGCCTCATTCTGAATGACAATGAATAATACTTTAACCGTCCCAAAAGGCATTATTATATTGTTGCATGGCACCCCAATCTCCTACAGGTGGGAGATTCCAGGGGTCTCCTTCAGAATGAGGCATGATGCCGCCAGAGCTATTTAAGACACATACGGACTGGTGGAAACCTACCTTGGCTAAGCTCTACACCTACATAAATAATACAGCTCAAATGCCAGCTGGTAGGAAATTGAATATCATCGTGCCAATCTACAAAAAAGGAGATAAAACCCTCCCCTAAAACTACCGCCCCATTAGCCTGCTGGATATCCCCTCCAAACTCTATGCTCGCTATCTGCTCACCAAATTACCGGTAACAGTCTGGCTAAGTGAAAACAACACCTTATATGAGGAACAAGCAGGGTTCAGAACTGGATATAGTACCACTCACCAGTGTTTTACACTGTCTCATATTATCAACAAATATACCAATCAAAACAAATGTATATATAGGGTGCCTACATTCTGCATAAGGACGTGGGTGGCGCTGTGGTCTAAACCACAGAGCCTAGGCTTGTCAATCAGAAGGTTGGCGGTTTGAATCCCCTTGACGGGGTGAGCTCTCATTGCTCTGTCCCAGCTCCTGTCAACCTAACAGTTCAAAAGCATGTCAAAGTGCAAGTAGATAAATAGGTACAGCTCCAGCGGGAAGGTAAACGGCATTTCCGTGCAGTGCTCTGGTTCGCCAGAAGCGGCTTTGACATGCTGGCCACATGACCTGGAAGCTGTACGACGGCTCCCTCGGCCTATAGAGCAAGATAAGCACTGCAACCCCAGAGTCTTCCACGACTGGACCTTACGGTCAGGGGTACCTTTATCTTTACCTTACATTCTGCATGTGCAAATGGATTTAGATACCTCTTAGGTCCATAAATTAAAGGTAAAGGTAAAGGGACCCCTGACCATTAGGTCCAGTCATGACCAACTCTGGAGTTGCGGTGCTCATCTCGTGTTATTGGCCAAGGGAGCCGGCGTACAGCTTCCAGGTCATGTGACCAGCATGGCGAACCAGAGCAGCGCACGGAAACGCCATTTACCTTCCCGCTTGGAGCGGTACCTATTTATCTACCATAGCATATATTCAACACAAAAAACAGCGACAATTTGTTGTTGACAAAGGACAGCTGGACATATAAAGGGCCCCATTACCTTCAATAACTTAGGGCCTCGTCAAACCTAAATCTGGCCCTGGGCACAGCAGAGACTGTGGTGTCTTTATGATATATGGTTTATTTATATATACAACCTGAGCCTTTGATGGAGGGATTCGCAGCATTAATACCCCAAGGGGGCCTTGCTTCTCCCATAGTTGCAGCCTTGGATTCAAGCAGAAATCAAAATCTCTCTGTCTCTCTTGGTTCCCATCTTGCTGCATTCCTTCTTTCTCACATCACTTCACTCTCTGCCCTCAACTCTGCCTTTGTCCTTCTAGCCACCCGTGAGTTGAGGGAGGGGGCTTCACCCACAGAGCCCTTTCCTTTGTCCCCCTTCGTGGCCTATTACCTCAACAGGAATCTAGCCTGGTTATTCCAAGAATTAGAGGCCCAGGCATTCATTCTAACCCCACCCTCAAAATTCATAAAAATATATTCAAATGTTGTTTTTAATCATTTACCTGTAAAAAAAAAATCAACAACTTTGGTCGGCCCTCACGGCCCTTCACTTCAAATCTGGCCCTCTTTGAAAAAAGTTTGGACACCCCTGCCCTAGTCCCATTCGTGAGTCATCTTTGCAACAGCCTGATGAGGTAGATGAGTAATTTTGCTAATTTCATAAGCAATGAATTAAGGCCTGAAGGCAGAGATCAGACATGTGCATAACCACACACATTATATCAGAAATCACACAGATCTTAACATGCATTGGCCCTCTCCCCATCTAAATGGCAAACAGGAATTAGAGCAGGGATTCCTTTGAGCTAAGGTGTTAGGTGGTTGTGAATTTCTCACACATTATTACATTAGGCCTTCCTTTTTGGGTGAACAGCCAGTTTGCCACTAACATCTGAACTGGAAACACGGGAGGGAAGGGAGTAAAGGAAGAAGGAGGGTACTCTGCAAAGATGATCTGTATGAGTCACACATAGGAGGCCACCCAGTAACTTTGTTTCTCTGTTAGGATTTGATCCAAAGCCATCCAACACTTTCCATTGAACCAGACTGACCCATATGCAGGCCAGACAAGGAACACATTTAACTAAAAAAAAAAAGAGGAGTTTACTTTAAGATTCAAAATGTGTGAATGTGAGGCTCCTTTGGGCAACTTGTCTCTTGGCTGAGGTTTGTGTTGCAAGTTCTACGGAGATTAATTTGCCTTTCCCCCTTCCTTGCCTTCTTTCTTGCCTGGAATATTTATTTATTTACTTGCCTGCAGATTATCTCCTCTCTTTCTTGCAAACCGTAAAAGGCTTCCAAACAGTGGTGAATAATTAAAACCGACCTATTAGAACGATGAGCATCACATTAAACAATAAAACAACAGAACATTCGCCATTGTAGCAGATTGTTAAAATCATTTGAAAACCCTATGCTAGTAAGATAAAACAAGCATATCAGCACATCTAAAAGACCTTGGGCAAATAGAAAGGCGTTCACCTGCTGCCAAAAATATATAGTTGGCATCCAGCAAACCTCTCTGGGGAGGAAATGCTGAAGATGGGGGGCCACCACAGCAAAGGCCCTGCCTTTGGACTACAGCAATCTGTGGTGGGACAGTGAAGAAGGAGCTCTGAAGATGATATCTGGGTTGGAGATGCTCATGCAAGAGCAAGTGGTCATTGGGGCATTCTGGTCTTAAGCCATATCGGGCTTTTAAATTTATCATTCCTAAGGATGTACAGAGCCCTTCATTCTAGTGCTGCACACAACCAGAGGACGTATCTTCCTGACACTCATACTTGGGGAATTTGAGCTCAATTTGTGCCACAGGTACTTGATGTCAGTGCTCTGAAATGCTCGGCAAAGCACAGTTGTGCTCAATCAACTCTTCCTATGGAAAATCTGCAGCAGATCCAGTAAGGCAAACGTACATTCCATCGGAAATTTAAAACATGTAAACAGGCTGACAGAAATCATCAGAGGGATGTGAGAAACTTGTAAATTAACAACAAATGCTGAGGGAAAAAAGCCAGGACAAATGCAACAATGTTTTTCACAAGCATGGAGAAGTTCTCTAATCCACTGCTTCAGAAACATATGGTGCGCTGAACATTAGATGGGTATAAACCCGAGAGATCCTTGGCAGCTGAGCACGGAAATATAAATGAATGCACTTTGTTGTGCTATGTCTGTCCTTCTTTAAATATTTACTTCTTGAAAATTTAGTTTTTGTTAGGATACAGTTTTCCACATTCATCATGGGATGCATTTTCAGGCTGGGATGGCAGCTGGAAATTCTGCAGAGTGCGCTCATGGTATGCAATCATTATCTCAAAGGTCTGACTGGAACATTTATTCCCTTCTCCGCATGTATAGATACAGCCCAGAATCCAGGCAGGTGGAAGAAAATTAATGTTCCAGTCTATAAACTTTAGACATTGATTCTTTTTCAGACATTTGTTGTTGTTGTTTAGTCGTTTAGTCGTGTCCGACTCTTCGTGACCCCATGGACCATAGCACACCAGGCACTCCTGTCTTGCACTGCCTCCTGCAGTTTGGTCAAACTCAAGTTCGTAGCTTCGAGAACACTGTCCAACCATCTCGTCCTCTGTCATCCCCTTCTCCTAGTGCCCTCCATCTTTCCCAACATCAGGGTCTTTTCCAGGGAGTCTTCTCTTCTCATGAGGTGGCCAAAGTATTGGAGCCTCAGCTTCACGATCTGTCCTTCCAGTGAGCACTCAGGGCTGATTTCCTTCAGAATGGATAGGTTTGATCTTCTTGCAGTCCATGGGACTCTCAAGAGTCTCCTCCAGCACCATAATTCAAAAGCATCAATTCTTTGGCGATCAGCCTTCTTTATGGTCCAGCTCTCACTTCCATACATCACTACTGGGAAAACCATAGCTTTAACTATACGGACCTTTGTAGGCAAGGTGATGTCTCTGCTTTTTAAGATGCTGTCTAGGTTTGTCATTGCTTTTCTCCCAAGAAGCAGGCGTCTTTTAATTTTGTGACTGCTGTCACCATCTGCAGTGATCAAGGAGCCCAAGAAAGTAAAATCTCTCACTGCCTCCATTTCTTCCCCTTCTATTTGCCAGGAGGTGATGGGACCAGTGGCCATGATCTTGGTTTTTTTGATGTTGAGCTTCAGACCATATTTTGCGCTCTCCTCTTTCACCCTCATTAAAAGGTTCTTTAATTCCTCCTCACTTTCTGCCATCAAGGTTGTGTCATCTGCATACCTGAGGTTGTTGATATTTCTTCCGGCAATCTTAATTCCGGCTTGGGATTCATCTAGTCCAGCCTTTCGCATGATGAATTCTGCATATAAGTTAAATAAGCAGGGAGGCAATATACAACCTTGTCGTACTCCTTTCCCAATTTCGAACCAATCAGTTGTTCCATTTATCTGTGTAAAATGTGATGGCAATGACTTCATATAATTACATCAGTATAGTTGGATTTCAGCTGATCATTGAAGACTGCATCCAGATATAAGAGGAAAGCATTGATGCAAAGGATGGTCCATTTGAGCAGCTTCCTCCAGCCTGTTTTTGCCAGAGGAAGCAGGACCAACGGGATAAAATGCATCTACTAAATATATGGATTGTGTTTTGGTATCAGTGCCTTCATGAACAATAAATAAAGGGAGGAGAAATGTTTCTTTGTGTATAAACACAGTGATATGCAGAAGCTTTTTTTTTTGACCCTGCCCTTAACCAAGAAGAACCAAGAATGAAGACTTGAGACAGCCAATAGGATAAATGGGCAGTTTTCGTAACTTATAAGACCTGCAGGGAGCCCAAATATGATAGCAACAGGCTAACAACCTTTCAGTATGGTCCCTAAACTTCAGGTCAACACTGGGGGAACATGTATCTCCCACTGTCTACCTGTCCTGGGTGACTAGTCTGGTGATGGGTTCTTGCTAGCTCATATTAAAGATGTGCTAAGGAGGCAGCTGACTTCCCCACTCAAACCCCCCTGTGGTTTGACACCCTTAGATGGGCTGAGACCACCAGGGCTGAGCAGAAGTTCCCATTTGGTACCCCTCCCACTGGTCAAGTGTGAAAGGTCAGTTGGATGTGCATCTTTACACCGTATGTGCCTGTTCACCAATGCAATCTCACTTTAACTCCCTCCCTCCCTGCTGCCAGCTGTTCCCAGTGAGTTTGTGTCAGAGAGCAGTTCAAAGCCCTGAATGACTTGGGAGGACTGGAAGGACCGCCTTCCCCACTTCTAACCCAGACTTTGCGACCAGAGGAAGAAGTCCTGCTCATCATCAGTGGTAGTAGTAACATGGGGCAAGGAGTTATTGGTGGCGGCATGTCATTTGTGGAACTCACTCCATGGCGAAATCAGGCACAAAGTTTAAAGAAAATTTAATTGTCCAGAGCTTTGGAACAGGAATTGGGGGGGGGAGAAGAAGAAGAGGAAGAGGAAGAGGAAGAAGAGGAGGAGGAGGAGGAGGAGGAGGAGGAGTAGTTTGGATTTGATATCCCGCTTTATCACTACCCGAAGGAGTCTCAAAGCGGCTAACATTCTCCTCTCCCTTCCTCCCCCACAACAAACACTCTGTGAGGCGAGTGAGGCTGAGAGACTTCAGAGAAGTGTGACTAGCCCAAGGTCACCCAGCAGCTGCATGTGGAGGAGCGGAGACGCAAACCCATGACTCTCTAGACACTGTTGGACTCCAACTCCCATAAGACGCAGCCAGCATGGCCAATGATCAGAGATGATGGGAGTTGCAGTCCAGCCACATTTGCAGAGCCATGGGCCGTTATCGCATAGGTTCATGTGAAACTGAAAGTATTAACTGCTACAATTTTATAAGGTTTTACTGATGTTTTAAATGCTTAATGACTTGGGTTTTTTATTGTTGTTCAGATCCCTTTTGGGAGGAAAAGTGAAATGTAAATGTAACAAAATAATGAAGGGCGACTCATTTTATTTAAAATGAGAATAGAAAATATCGAAATCCACTTGGGAAGGTTTAATCTTCCCCCCTTCTCCTTTCAGTTGTATCTCATTTTTAAAATAGGGGAAGAAACGGTAAGCTTTTCCTGTATTAAACTCAGGAACGATTACGCAGAATATAAAAGTCATCTGGCTGCTAGAAAGCCAAATACCTTTTAAAAGTAACATTATTTGGGGGCAGGGGGCAGGATAGAAAGCAAGTATTCATTTTGAGGGATATTAATATTTCTGATCGTTGATTCATCTTTATCCCAGCCGTGCTTCTCCCTTCCTAAAAACATGTCTTCATTCATAATGGATATTTATGGCACTAACAAGCCAAGTGATGTACTTTGAACATTGCATCATTTGGCTTTTCAACAAATATGAGCTCATTTAAAAAGACACACTCGCAATAAAATGTTTTAATTAAGCTATGTGAAGCTTTTTCCTACAGACCGATTTGTCATTTCAAAGAATGACAAGATGACCTAGATACATGATAAGTCCTTGACTTCTAATGTAGAAAAGGACCACAGGTTATATAATGCCTGGGATCCAAGGAGCTGCTTGAGGGCTTGGCATGCCCAGTGGAATTTCTGACGTATTTTTTTCTGAGCAGTAGACCTCCCCATGTTATATGACAAACTGATTTTGGACATCTCCTTCTCCAAAGTAGTTTGCCATGTGGCATTGTGGCACAGAATGGGGGCTGCTCTTCAACAGACATAGCCCCAAAGCCTTCAACAGACATAGCCCCAGCTGTGCACTTCTCTGCATTCTTCCCTATAATTTAGCCACAGAAAATAGCATTGGGAAAGCAGAGCTCTTTGGTGTGTCCAATTTAATTCTGGATATTAGTATTATTGCAGTTCAGCACTCTTACCTATAATGATCAAAGTCTTAGTTTAAAAATTTAAATCTTAGGTCTCATGGTTGGCAAGCATTTTTGGGACATTTCTTATAATGATGCTATATGTACCAGAGCTTTGCATACCCTGTCGAAGTTGAGTTATGTCATTAACATCTGTATGACCAAACCCAGCAATGCTGGTTTACCATAATTATTATAATTACTTTGACTTATGAGTATGTATGTTACCAAAGGTGCTCGCATACCACCAAAGGCAGGAGAATAGCACTTTATGAACATGCCAAGCAACTGAGATCATTCCCAGAGGTCCCTGGCTGCAAAGATTAGTGGGTGGTTACCAGAGAGAGGTTTCCGTCTGTGGTGGCATGTGGATCATGGCACTCCTTCCCAAGGGAGAACTGCCAGGCCAAATCTTTGTTATCCTTTAGAACCAGGCAAAGCCCATTCCATATTCTGGTTTTTGTTTTTTGAGTTTTCCATTTTGCATCTTAGGAGTTAATTTTGTTGTGTTTTTTGGTTGTGTGGTGTTTTTTTTAGCAGTTTAAATGTGATTTTCGCTTTTTGACTTGATTCCGTATTTACTCTGGGGTTTTTTCTGCCTGCTACTATTTATTTTGACAATTGCATTTTTAAAAATGATATTCTATCTTTCGTTAAATAAACAAATAAATAAACAAATCTAAACCAGAGATTATGGAATGTGTGCCCGTCCACAGCTGATCATTGGCTGCGCTGATAGGAGCTGAAGTCCATTGGTCATTGGGGAGCTGATGGGAGTTGCAGTCCAACAACACATGAATGGTGAAACGTCCCCCAGCCCTGCTTTAGTACTGATTCCTGTAAGGGTGTGTGTGCATGCATAAGCAATATGATAATCATATGCACTAATAGAATAACTCTTATTATTATTATTGATCATCTGGTAGAATAACAAGTGTTCTGTTTTTAGTTACCTTAAAGCATGTCCATGATCAATAGGGGGGGGTGTAGTTCCTAACTAGATGAGCCACACATATTCCTCGTAAAGAGGTGCAGATTGTTGGTTATTTAATACAGTAGTTTTGTGTGTGTGTGTGTGTTAAGGAAAATTCCTCTGAAAAGCTAGATCCAGACATGGGGTTAGCACTCCCTGGTAAGAGAGCCCCAGCAAAGATTTAAAATGACAAAACATATAGAAACATATAGAAAAGTAAAGCGTGGAAATATAGGTTATTGGATCTTTAAATCAAATCCCTTTAAAGACACTTCCAAAGCTTCTCCTTTCAACCACTTTAGCATAGAAAATACCACACGAGTTAAAATGGGCTTTTACTTACAAACTCTTCCAAGGTCAGATTCATGTGCTTTTCCATACAGCAATCAGAAAACACAGGCAGCAAAACTTAGGTTACAAAAATTGATAAAATTGATAAATTAAGACATGCTTGTGGTCTGAGCTTGGAGCAACCAGGTTCAGACCTCCATTTCACACAGAGTTGAAATGGCAGACCAAGTATGTCTAAATTATTTGTATAGAAACACAAATATGGTTTGCTTAAGCCAAGCAGTCATCTGGGCTTGGAGCAGTCAGCACAGACATCCTTCCTGGTCAGTTACATAGTAGCAGGGGTGGGGGAGAGAGAGAGGGAAACAAAGAAACTTGACTTCATTCCTTTCCAAGGTGAGGGTGTGTGACCTAGTCCTAGCTAACTCTAGGAAAACAGCTTACTCTATGGTCTTAACACCTTCATGCATTAACTAGAGCTAAGAATGCTGGTTATATGAGACTAATTTATCCCACACAGATCTGGCCATAAAATCAGGAACTTCAGCAGTTCCACAGTGTATGTTGAAACATAGCTTGCTTATCAGTTGATTCCTGAGAAGTATATCCTCACCATAAACAGGCTTTATCTTGTACTGTAAGTCATGCAACTATTAGTGCTGATTACAAGCCAAGGGCACTAAAGGAGTGCACAGATGTACTCTCAGAGCCTCTGCCTATAATTTTTGAGAATTCTTGGAGTACAGGTGAGGTCCCTGCAGACTGGAGGTGGGCAAATGTTGTCCCCCATCTTCAAAAATGAGAAGAAGACCCAGGTAACTACGGACCAGTCATCTTAATGTCAATACCAGCAAGGGTCCTAGAACAAATAATTAAACAGTTTGTCTGTGAGCACTTAGAAAGGAATTGCTAAAACCCAGCATGGGTTTCTCAAAAACAAGTCCTGCTGGATGAATCTCATTTCTGTTTTTATAGAGTTACGAGCTTGGTGGATCAGGGGAATGCTGTGTAACTTGATTTCAGTAAGGCTTTTGACAAAGTCCCTCAGGATATTCTTGCGGAGAAACTGGTAAATGTGTATTGGACAAGGTAAATGATAGATGGATTTGTAGCTGGTTGACTGAACCCAAAGAGTGCTCACCAGTGCAGCTCTCATTATCCTGGGGAAACATGACACGGGTTCTGTCCTGGGCCTGTTGTGGTTCAACATCTTTATAAACAACTTGGATGAAGGAATTTGGGGAATGCTCATTAAATTTGCAGGTAACACCTAACTTCGAGGGGTAGCTAATGCTGCAGAAGACAGAACTGGGATTCAAGATGACCTTAATAGAGAACTGGGCCAAAACTAACAAAATGAATTTCAATAGGGATAAATGTTAAGTTCTATATTTAGGCAGGAATTTTAACCAGCTGCACACATAAGAGATGGGAGACACCCAGCTTGCCGGTAGTACATGTGAAAAGGATCTAGGGGTCTTACTAGACCACAATGTTAACATGAGTCAACAATGTGATGCAGCAGCAGCAAAAAAAGCCAAGTCTCGTCTAGGCTGCATCAGCAGAAGTATAGTGGCCTGATCAAGGGAAATCATAATACCGCTCTATTCTGCCTTGGTCAGACCACATCTGGAGTACTGTGTCCAGTTCTGGGCACCACAGTTTAAGGAGGATATCAAGATGGAACATGTGCAGAGGATGACCACATAGATGATCAAGGGGCTAGAAACCAATCCTTATAAGGGAATTGGGTATGTTTAGCCTAGATAAGAGGAGACTAAGAGAATATTTGATAGCCATCTTCAAATATCTAAAGGACTGTCATGTGGAAGCTTGCTTACTCCTGCTCTGGAGGGTAGGACCCAAACCAATGGTTTCAAGTTACAAGGAAGGAGAGTCTGACTAAACATTAGGAAGAACTTTCTGATGGTAACAGCTGTTCAGTAGTGGAACAGACTCCCTTGGAGTTTTTAAAGCAGAAGTTGGATGGCCATCTGTCCTGGATGCTTTAGTTGAAATTCCTGCATTGCAGGGGGTTGGACTAGAGGGCTCTCAGGATCCCTTCCAACTCTACAATTGTATGATTCTAAGCCATTTGGTAGAGCTCATCCAGATGATGTCATAGTCAGGATAGTGCATCCCGGTTATAAACCATACAAGAAGATGAATACAAGATGCACTCGCAAGACAAAGCACAGAGATGGTCCAGTTCGAAGGTTCAAAGAATGTTCTAACAGGTGGCAAGATGAATAATCAGCTTCATCAGGACATGGAATGACAAAAACATTCACCAAACAAGCCTCATATAATACATTCATTCCACCCCATAATAAATTGCTTTGGTCTCCAGGCTGCTGTCAGCTTCCATCGTTCTTCCTGGGAAACTGCCTCTGGGAAAAGGGATCTTTTCTTCCTTTCTTTCTTCAAGAAAGGTATTAAAAGGCAGCAAGAAAATAACTCCAATCTTAGCTATTATTGTGGCAGAAGTTTTATGTGAACAACTCATGCAGCATTTATAGATGCTATTGCCAAACCATCTGCATTCTGATAAGGGCAGCTTGTGAATGTCAGCCTAATTAGCCAAGTCTAATGTCTGGTTTCCTGTAGAGAGCTTTTGTAGAGTAATTACCTTCCTTGAGGTCAAACTGCTGCAATTATAGGTCTTTAACTAATCGAGATAAACAGCCTTTGAATTCTCACAGCAAGCAAGTCAGTCCCACAGAGGGGCTTCTCATCTTGACCTATAACAGTATAGGATATTATGACAGGTGATTGCAATGCCTTTTATTTATGTATATTTACCACACTGATCTGAATGCCAGTTTATCCGGCTAAGTCCTTTACAAATTACAAACATGCACTAAATTCTGCATTGTAGACAGTTTAACATTTGCATTTGAGAGCGAAGAGTATACATTTTGACAGAATGATTGATTTGGATTTACTAGATGTCCTCAGTGAACCAAACTTCAGTCATCCCTGGATTAGATCCATTGAAATCAATGTGACTTAATTTTTCATGATTAACTTACGTCCCATTGATTTCAGTAGTTGTACTCTAAGCAAAACCAAGGCCCTATCTGCATTATGCATTTAAAGCATCATCGTAACGCTTTAAACAGTCCTGGCTTTCCCCAAAGGATCCTGGGAACTGTAATATGTTAAGGATAATGAGAGTTGTCATGAGACAGCGCTGTTCCCCTCACACATCTGTAATTCCAGAGGTCAGTACGGAGAGGGAATGATTGTTAAACCACTCTGGGAATTGCACCTTTGTGTAATAAGGGCCTCCTACCTTTACCTTTACGTTTTAACAACTCTCATGATCTACTCAGCTGACTACAGTTCTCAATATTCTTTGAGGGAAGCCGTGACTCTTTAAAGTAGTATGATACTGTTTTAAATGTATAGTGCATAGCTGCCAAGTTATCCCTTTTTTACAGGGATTTTCCCTTATGCTGAATAGGCTTCCTCACGAGAAAAGCGAAAACTTGGCAGCTATGTATAGTATAGTGCAGTGATGGCGAACCTATGACACGCATGTCAGACATGACACACAGAGCCCTCACTGCTGGCACGCGCCCCATCGGCCCATTCGCACTATTGTTGTTTTTTTCTCATTTGTTCTCCCGCTCCTCCTACAGATTGTCTCCGCTACAGCTTGTCTTCGCTGTTAAAAGCTGGATCCTTTTTTGTTGTTGTTGTTGCTGCTGGTAGCCAGAGATTGGTTTTTTAACCCTTTCTGTGCTGTTTTTCTCTGACGCTTTGGCAGACTATGATTGGGTGTAACAGCGTTCGTTTTTTAACCCGTTCTGTGCTGGGTTTTTTTGAGCTTTGGCAGACTATGTCAGTGCTGCGTGTTAGTTCCAGCAAAGGTATTATTCGTCATTTATTTCTGTTCTCTTTCCCCAAAAAAAGCGCAGCAGCTTTGGGGCTACCCCCAAAAAAGCAAACAACTTTTGCACACACCCCCAAAAAAACCTCCCAGCAGCTCCCCCCCAAAAGCTAAGCAACTCTGGGCACTTTGTGATAAATAAGGGTTTTTTGGTTTGGTTTGGTTTGGTTTGGTTAAAATATTAGTATTGGTTTATTAAATACAGTTATATATTACAATTATACATTTTTGTTATTTAAACTATAAATATCGTGAAATTATGGTTTTTTTCTCGAAGTGACACACCACCCGAGTTATGCTCGGTTTTTTGGCGAATTTTGACACATCAAGCTCAAAAGGTTGCCCATCACTGCTATAGTGCAAAGGGGGCCTAAGTCTGTACCCAAGAAACTGTTGATACCTACAGTATAGTCAAATTCAACTGGGGTCCTTTACCTTACCATTACCTTTGATTCCAATGGATAAACTTCCCTAGAAAAGCATGTGACTTTCCCCAAAGAATCCTGGGAACTGTAGCATTCTTAATAAACTACATTTCCCAGGATTATTTGGGGGGAAGTCATGTGCTTTAAATGTATGGTGTGCATTTCCTTTCTTCCTGATTCTACGAGCTGCTTTGGAAGGCTGTGTTGTCCATCTCACCCAGCATTCCAACCGAGCCAACTTTCACAGCAAGAAATCAATATGCAATGAATTGGAACATTTCTTTTTGAAGTCGGAGGAGGTGACTTAAATGCCTGGCATGATGCCTGAGCTTCAGGGATGTTAGAAGGTCAAATCCAGATGAGCGATTTGATGCAGGACCCATAAGTGCATTAAGGAGTCCGCAGCACGCCCCGAGCAAAAAAATATTTTGACGGAGCACAACAGAGCAACACTCTCCACTGCCGGGTTCTACGGAAAGAGCACGTGCTCTTTCCTTTATCAACAATCACAACATTGTATTAGCAGCATGAGAATAGGATAGCCCTAAATCCTGTTCACTTGGAACTGATGCAAAGAGACCAAAAACCTCACCACTCAGCCAGCTCTCTGGGTGGGCCACACTTATTGTGGTGAGCTGTAAAGTTAAAAGGAAACTAGGAGGGGAGACTTGTGACTCTCGGTGTTGCATTCAGTACACAGCACCACACATGGCTATGGCACACACTATCAGTAATCAAGAGGACCTCCCTGAAAGGCCAAATGGTGGCAAGGTTATCCTTCTATAAATAGCCTGAGACCCAGCAGTGTTTCCCATTTAGTCATATGAGTGGCACCCTCGCTTTTGATAGCTTGCAAATGTCTTTTTTAGGTTTTAGTAACCACAGTCATCATGTTGCATTAAATATCAAAAGAGACGTTGGGGGGGGGGCGGCAGGGGGAAGCAAACACAGTGGCCAGTTCCTCATTTATGGTTGAAATGTTTAGAGCAGATGCCAATTTGCAAGGAATGCAAATATAATGTAAATATCACTTCCTCCTCACTTCCCTGGATTCCAGCAGCTGCTGTCAGTGCTAGAGGGAGCCAATATTTCTCCACGGATGAAGTTTCTAAACTGCTACAATCCCCAACCCATACAATAATCCCACAGCAAGCGAGTTACCAAAAACTGGAGACATCCCAATTTAGGGTGCTTTCATAAGAATCACCCAATATCCTTTTTGTCTCTTAACATGTTTTCATTGGGGTTGGGCGGGTTTGTAGGTGTTGTTTTTTTTAAAAGCAATAAGCAGCTTCCCTGCCAACGAAAACAGCAATTTCAGGACTCAGTGCTTTTTACTGTGACCATGACAATACAAGGGTTAGATCCCCTTCTTATTTGCCATAGTCCTGATCACCACTGCACTTATTTGTTCTTTATAATAAATAAATAAAAAGTGAGATGTGATCATGGCTAAGTGTTAAATTGCATGTGACACTAAACTACTTTTGAAATTGCAAAAAACAAACCAGTTTTTAGGATTAGGATCATGGTATGCAGAGAAGATAAAAGTTCCAGTATCCTGTTCTCACAGTGGCATAGGTGCCAACTTCCAGATGGAAAAATCCGGGATCGGCAGCTGCGTGGAACCGGAAGTCGCGCTGTGGCCATTTTGGAACTGGGCAGAGCAACTGGAAGTTGCTTCTACGCATGCTCTGGAAGTTGCTTCTACGCATGCTCTGCCCATTTCAAAAATGGCCACAGCACCGGAAGTCGCGCTGCAGCCATTTTGGAACTGGGCAGAGCATGTGTAGAAGCAACTTCCGGTGTCGCTCTGCCCAGTTCCAAAATGGCAGCAGCACCAGAAATCGCTTCTGCGCATGTCCAGAGACTCCAGACATGTGCAGAAGGAGCCTCCCTGGGCTGGTAAGAATCCGGCGGGATTTACGGGTTTCTTTTAAATCCGGGCTGCCAGCGGGAAACGGCTGCGAAAACGGGGGTTTCCCGGGGAATACGGGAGACTTGGCAGCTATGCACAGTGGCCAGCAAGATGTTCATAGGAGATGCGCAAGCAGAAGATGAGCACAACAGCATTCTCCCCACTTGTGATTCCCAGCGTCTGATATTCAGAGGCATAATGCCTCCGACAGTGGAGGTAAAACATAGCCATAATGGCTAATAATAATATATTATTATTTATACCCCGCCCATCTGGCTGGGTTTCCCCAGCCACTCTGGGCGGCTTTCAGCAAAATATTAAAATACAATAATTCATCAAATATTAAAAGCTTCCCTAATCAGGGCTGCCTTCAGATGACTTCTGAAAGTCATAGTTGTTTTATTTCTTGACATCTGATGGGAGGGCGTTCCACAGGGCAGGTGCCACTACCGAGAAGGCCCTCTGCCTGGTTCCCTGTAACTTCACTTCTCGCATTGAGGGAACCAACAGAAGGCCCTCGGCGCTGGACCTCAGTGTCCGGGCAGAACGATGGGGGTGGAGACACTCTTATTCTCCATGAATTTTGCTAATCCTCCTTTGAATTCATCCAAGTCGGTGGGCAACATGGTTGAACTAGCTGCTGTGAAGAAATACTCCCTCTCGTCTGTCCTGAATCTCCTAAGATTCACAGAGGCCAGTTAAACACCTGGAAAAACCATTCTTCCAAAGCTGCTATTCATGTTGGGACAGATGTTTCTGGCAGCACAAGGAATGGGGGAGAAATGTGATTCAGGTCACATTTAATGGTGAACCTACCAAAAACACACTTTTCTGAAACAATATGAGAACTGTAACACAACAATCCTTCAAAAGTGTGCAACACCATTCCCCCTGTGTACAAAAATGCATATACTGGGGTAAAGTATGCACGGACATGGACATGTCTATATTAGCGAAAATAACATACCAAATGCATTATATTGGGTGACACTGCTTTGCAAATATGTGTGCGTTTGGCAAAATTGCATACTGTACAAACATGTATACTAGGAGAAACTTACACTAAACTTGCAAACTGGTGTGGGATTGTAGACAACTGAACTTAAGACTGGGGACTACTACTACTACTACTACTACTACTAATAATAATAATAATAATATTTATTCACCACCCTTCCCGGTTTAAAAACCGGGCTCAGGGCGGCTAACAGCAAATATAAAACATTGATTAAAATGCAACTTAAAAACAGCTTTAAAACAGCATAAAATGCAACATAAATGCAGCATCAATGTCAATAAAATTCAAAAATTCAGGGTCATTTTTTTTGGGGGGGGGACCAAGTTCACTAAACATGATTGGTGGAGATTGGAGAAACTTGGGGGTGTTATCTCGTGCTAGGAGACTACTTCGCCTTCCCGTACCCAGGTCTCTGTCACGCAAGCCAGGTTGATCCCCTGTGAGACAAAAAAGTCACACATTTTTATAGCTTATGGGCCTGGCATAGCACAGCACCAATGACGGGGGTGGATGATCCCTGCTCACCCTACCCTCGTCCCTTGGGATGGGGCGTAGATTGGAAGGGGTTCGAGCATCACTGCATCTCAAAACACACAGCTTTCTCACAGATAATGCAAACTGAAAGAAATAAAACCAACACCAAATTGTTTATGAATATCCATCTGTAAAGATGGACCAAAACAATAATTAGGTATAAGAACACAAATGCGCATTCTGTAGTAAAAGAACGAATTTTATAAAGTTGATCAGATGGCTTTCAAATTCATTTAAAAATGACCAGGAGCCCAGAAGACCTCCTTTCTAAAAACTCTGCGAAAGGTAATTCAGAAGCAACAGCTACCTAACTAAATGCACCTGTATGGGAGTGTCAAGACAACGTGCTTGTAGAAAATGACGTATATAAAGAAACTGACTATGACAATCAGGACCGGATTTAGGTTTGATGAGGCCCTAAGCTACTGAAGGTAATGGGGCAATTAATATGTCCAGCTGTCCTTTGTCAACAACAAATTGGCGCTGTTTTTTGTTGTTGTTGAATATATGCTATATATGGTAATTTATGGACCTAATAGGTATCTAAATAGGTATCTGCACATAACAAAATATGTATTGTATCAAAGTAATTGTTGAACTGAAATACAATTAATACAGGCTTTTTTCCCCTTTAAATTTTCCAAGAGAGTGGGGCCCTAAGCTATAGCTTGTTTAGCTTGTACGTAAATCTGGCATTGGTGACAATGGCCCAGATCACGTATAACACTAAGCCAAACCATAGCTTAGCATGGACAAGCAAGCCACAGCTCTCCTCCCCCCAGTTGTCTGCTACCCAAAGCTAAGCCATGGTTTGGCTTTGCATTATGTACGGTATAAACCTAGTGTTGTGGTTTGTCTCACTCAAGGAATACCACAAGTTGTAATTAAAGTTTGCTCTTCAATGACTGCTCATGCTTTAGAGACAAACCATGAGTCTGGTTTCAAGTGTATCACCAAGTAAAACCATGGTTTAGCATGATGGCAGCAAGACCAGGTGAGGAACAGCGTAGCACTGCCGCCACAATCTTTGCTCTGGAAACCTGGTCATTCATACTAAGCCATTATTCGGCTTAGCCTTATGTAGGAACCAGGTCGTTTTGCGTTCCATTCTGCCTGAGATAATCTGGGTGCGAGTTCATTATGGAAGGCTTCTCTTCGGACCACAGAGGCCGTTTTCATTATAATGTGAAATTCTGGGGGTTTTGACACAGAAAATGCAACGCGCACCATCTCATTAGCCATGCAATGGAAACACAGACAAGCCCCATGGCTGCCCGCTTGGGGTTTAAGCTTCAACCAACAACGTTGGCGGGCCTGTCAGAGCCATTATGAAAAAGTCCTATCCTGAGGCACTGCTTGTGGGAATGTTACCAATTGTGAATCAGACTGTCTTTGTAGTACAAAATGTTTTCATCAATTAAAACTGTGCTCTGGGATATGAAAAAAAAAAAAACTTGTTAGGTGCCGATAGATGAGGTTACGTCATTCTCTCTCTATTTACCCCCCGAGAAATAAATTCCTCAATATAAAAATATAAATTGTCTCTCCTCAGAGAGGGTACATTTTGCTCCCAACGGTAAAGTGGTCTGTAATCTTTTCAGTCCCAGAACCCATCTTTAAACCCAATCTGCTATACAAGAGCCGCTTTTATTTTTTTAACTGTGTACATTCTTTTTCTGCTTCTCCCATTCCTTTCATGCTTTTTCCTTAACCCCCCCCCAAATCTTTCTGCTACGCCCTCTCTTTCCTTTTGTTTTAATTTTTTTGCACACTCACACCTAAATCAAACTGAATAAAATAATGGTTGTGTCCTTGGTACAACCCACCTTGGGTTGGCACACAATCTAATTTTTGGACCCACACCACTAGTTGAAAAATCAGTGTATCAGAGGAGCCAGGCAAGTGCTATAGAGCTAAGACACTAGAAGAGCCATCGGATATCAACAAGCTAATACTTAAGCATAAGGATTTTTCGAGAGCAGTCTCCACCAACCCGGCACCTTCCTGTTGTTTTGGACTACAACTCCCATCAGCTCCAGACAACACAGACATTGGCAAAGGCTGTCATAGGGTGACATTCCATTGCACAACCATTCTTACACATAAGCATCTAGCCTAAGTCATCATATCAGCAGGGAAGTGATTTATTGCGCAAATTGATTTTTCCCCCAAATGTAAGTTATTAGGTGTTACAGTAGCAAACTCTGTTTTATGTGCTACTTTGAAGAATACAAATATTATGTCACATGAATTCAAAGTGTTGGCCAATAAGATCTCTGGATGGCTTGCTCTTTTTTCAGCTGTAACAGTCTTGTCATGCTGTTTTACAAGGCAGTAATCCAGCCACCAAACAGAGGGACTCTCAAAGCAAAGCCTGCAAACTTTATCCCAGCAAAGGTGGGCGGGGGGGGGGGTCAAGTTATGACCTTGTAAAACAGCACGACAGAGCAGGGACAGGGACAACCTTTGCTTCAACTGCCAAAAAACTATTTTTTAAAAAAAGAAAAGAAAGAAATCATAGTAACTTATTCAGAGGAAGAGTTGAGAGAAAAACATTATAGGAATGCCCCATTATAACAGTGGCAAGCAATCAAATAGTCTAAGAGCCATTCCCTTGCTTTAATCAATATCACTGGATGTGAACTAAAAAATCAAATTATACTTGCTGGGGCTTCATAACTTGAACAAGACAATTTTCTTCCTTCCTTCCTTCCTTCCTTCCTTCCTTCCTTCCTTCCTTCCTTCCTTCCTTTTACAGTGGCAACTTCATAGTAGTAGTAGTAGTGGTGGTGGTAATAATAATAATAATAATAATAATAATAATAATAATAATAATAATAAATTATACCTCTGGCCAGACCTCCCCAGCCACTCTGGGCAGCTTCCAACAGGATATTAAAAACACGATAAAACATCAAACATTAAAAACTTCCCTAAACAGGGCTGCCTTCGGATGTCTTCTAAAAGTCAGAAAGTTGTTTATTTCCTTGACATCTGATTGGAGAGCGTTCCACAGGGGAGGCACCACTACCGAGAAAGCCCTCTGCCTGGTCTCCTGTAACATCTCTTCTCGCAGGGAGGGAACTGCCAGAAGGCCCTCGGAGCTGGACCTCAATGTCCAGGCTGAACAATGGGGTTGGAGACACTCCTTCAGGTATACTGGGCCAAGGCCATTATGCTAAATATTCCCATAACACTACCTGCTGGGTTAATTTAACTGTCTAGAGCTAATTGTTGTACTCTATAGCACCATCTCTTAACAGAAAATTTCTCAGCATTTCCCCCAGACGGCATGATTTCAATGTATACTGTAACCAGAGGTTTAGCTATCAGATCTTTATGAGGCCCGTGTTTCTTACCTTTGTGAAAATAGGGAGCAGCGCTAAAACTGGGTTTCACCCTACAATGTAACTACTGCTGACAAAAACACTTCCTCAAAGGACTCGGCTACTGAGCCTAGGGCTTGCTGGTCAGAAGGTCGGCGGTTCAAATCCCTGTGACGGGGTGAGCTCCCGTTGCTTGGTCCCAGCTCCTGCCAACCTAGTAGTTCGAAAGCACGTCAAAATGCAAGTAGATAAATTGGAACTGCTACAGCGGGAAGGTAAACGGCGTTTCCATGTGCTGCTCTGGTTTGCCAGAAGCGGCTTTGTCATGCTGGCCACATGACCTGGAAGCTATATGCCGGCTCCCTCGGCCAATAATGCGAGATGAGTGCGCACGACTGGACCTAATGGTCAGGGGTCCCTTTACCTTTTAAATGCATTATAACACTGTGACACCAGGTGGCGCTGTAGAGTTCCGTTTTTGCCAACGCGATTTCTCATGCAAAATTTACAATGCACTTAACTGTAACACTTCTTTGATGTGTCTTAGACCCAGCTGAAGTCTTGAGCTCCCACTATAAATGAAACAATGATCCCCATTTTTGACAACTTCTGAAGCATGGGGAAACATTTCCATTTGACTGTGCACTTGGATACGTGATACTTTATAAAGAAGGTAACCACATCACTGTTTTTTTGTGCTGGTCATTGACCATAGCAACAAAGATTTGATTAGATTTGATGCATGGTTTTTCCTTTATTTAGTTACATACTTTGGTTGGGTGCTTATTGCTATTGGAAGAGTAGCACATGAGGAAATAAGGTTATGCGCTCCACAGCTGCAATTCTGCCCCACAGAATTTCCAGAACCTTTTTACAAGGTTCATTAAAAAAAATATTTAAATTAAAATCCCATTAACACTAATCTGTCCTGGCCCAAGTAACTCTCTGACCCCCAAAGAAGGAAGGAAAGAATAGGGCTGAGGAATCATTTGCAACCTCTGCTGTGAGCTTTCAGTAATAATATCTGCACCCTAACTATGGTTCATATTTTTTCCAGGTAGCCTTTGTCCTATACCTTACAGGCATGGCCAAACTTGGCTTGTAGCCTTATTAGCTGATAAGGGTTCTTAAGTGCGCCCAGACAGGGACAGAGACAGTCAATAACGACACCGGGGTTGAGTTCCATTCAGAGAAAGAGTTTAATTCTTATTAATAAGAGACTCTTGGTGATCAGCTCACGACAAGAGTAAAGAAACACAAATTTGCTAGGATTCTTATACACTTCTTGGCCTCCTTTCCCCCTCCTCTGTAAATGTGCGCACGCAAGGGGGTCACAAGTACATATAAGGAAGATCCGTGTCCGGTCCTGTGCATAAACACATGCTGACTCATGCTACCCCGGTAGCATCCTCACTCAGCCTTGAGTAAGACTATGCGTCGAGCATAGCAGCTTCCAGCGTCAAGCTCATCCGCTGATAAGGCTTTCTCTGTGTTCCAGACAAGGCCAGCCATCCTGCCTTGATAGGAAGCTGGGCATCCTGTTCTTTTTGCTGTTCCACTTTGGCACACAGAGAGAGGCAAAGAAAAAAGCATTTTAAGCAAGACATCCCAGGGATATGGGGGGGGGGGCTAAGCCATACAGTCAGAATTCATACAATGCAAGCAATGCAAACTATAGGATCAGATCAGATCAGATCCAGCTCAATAGTACAATTAGCAACTCTCTCTCCACAGGCCATCCAGATGTTTTGGGACTACAATTCCCATCATCCCTGACCACTGGTCCTGTTAGCTAGGGATGATGGGAGTTGTAGTCCCAAAACATATGGAGGGCCAAGTTTGGCCATGCCTGCTAGGACTAAGCAAAACATGTCGGTTTAGCATCACAGAGCCATACATGTATCTTTCAAAAGCAACAAACTGTAAATACCAGTCAGTGGGTGACCCAGTCAGGATTGGGGCCACAGTATGCTTGGAGGAGTGTGGGGGCCAGTTTTCATCTCCCTCCTTGCACCTATAGGGTGGAAGAAAGGGTTAAATTCCCCCTTTCCACCCCCCATGATCCTGGTGCTGATCACAGGCTTGTCATGTGTCCGGAAAATTCCTGACATGCCCTGGTTTTCGGGTGTAAAAATGTCATTGGGGAGAATTTTGCAGAATCAACCAGATGTCAGGGGAAACACGAATGTATGGCTACGTGATGGGAAAAGCAGCAGAAACAGCTAAAAAAGCTTAAAATCAGTATTCTGGGGTTAGGTTCCCCCTCAAAAAAGCTCAACTTCCCAAAAAACAAGGTCTTCCTAAAGGAATTTCACTTTTTGATATAGGGCAACCCTACCTGATCAGAACCCTCAGTGTCTAATCTTTATAAAGCGGAAGGAGAAGTTGTTGTGTTTAGTCTGGCTTTTATAGGACCAGATATGTCTGAGTACAAATCCCGTTGTTAGTTTTAGTTAGATGTACACTGCTGTTTAATTCATGCATAAACTACGTGCAACCTGCTGTGGATTTGTTGTCCATCAAGCCTGTGTTGAGACACAGCAACAACACACAACTGGCACTAGAGAACTACAATTGCTGTCCTGTTGTGAATCAGCATTTGTAGCACAGGATCCCAAGCTACTCCAGGCTTGGTTTGGTTGCCTCAACCATTTTCCCAGCATCCTGCCATATCAATTCTGCAGCTTTGGACTGCGCACGCAGCCACAGCTCGGTATGAAAACTCTTTCCTTTCAGCCTACAATACCAATAAACAAGGGCCAGCTCTGCGTTCCCCACCGCAGGGAGTACAAACTAGCACAATCCATTCTTTATCCCTTTAAATCATAAAAGCTTAGATTTCGAGGGAAACAACTCTAATTGATGACAGATACATCACTGACTTGTGGATTCCACATTTATCTCACCGTAATAATTTTCCACTGTGTTGAGTAATGAGAAACAAATTGCCAGCAGCCTGGCACCAAAGCGGACGGGAAGGGCAGATTCAACAGACTGTCTAATTGCAGTAAATATTTAGGGAAGGAAATCTCCTTACATTTCGATCTAAGTTCAACTTGTTTGTTGCATCCAAGCAAATTGAATTTCCAAATACAATTACCAGCATGCGTACATGAAATCTTGTAAAGGATTCATTAGGAAAGGAAACTGGCAGCCTTCACAATAAAATAAACAATGAGGAAAGCCCATCGCCCTGCAACAATTTGATTGCATCCCCGGAAAGAACAAGTCAAGAGACAAAGTTGCTGATAATTCTACGTAGAAGTAGAAATTCCTGGGGCTGTTTCAAACCAAGGGTCACTAGTGGTTCCATTGTTCCATGGAAGAAGGGAGACCAACCTGGCCACGTCGGTCATTGAAGCTGAAGCTGCTCCAAAGCTTGCTTTCCTCTACCCTCCCCATTCCTTTTTCCTTTTGTGCCATGTGTATTACAAAAGTGAGCCTGCAGACAGAGACTGACTTTTCTACTTGTACCAGCACTTAGAGTACGTTTAGATGATTTGGAAGTATCACACATTAAAAAAATAATGCATATGTCCTACTCAGCAAGTACTTCTGTATATAGCAGACCATGTATAGATTGCCATATGTTTCACTGATCCAGTACAAATGTACAAATTTCTTATTTCCTAACCAAGGCCTGTACAGTCAGTCATACCTCATGTTGTGTCCGAGGTTACGTGTTTTTGTGTTGCGTCCTGTGGCAACCCAGAAGCGCCAGAACGGGTTACTTCCGGGTTTTGCCGGTCACACATGTGCAGGAGCACTAAATCGCGCTTCGCACGTGCGCCTTTGCGTCAGTTCCGTGTTACGGATGGGCCTCCAAAATGGGTCCTAGGTTCCACTGTAGTGTACACTCTTTACCCTTTTTCTCATTTCCCATATACATGGTTTATTTTAACCATGGTGCAAGAGTACCTCTGGACCAGAGTTAACTATGGTTAATGTTCCCTCATAACTAGGGTTTGCAAACACATTTCAAACCCCAGGGAAATCCTGGTCAGCAACCAGTGCAGATGTAGTTACAGGTAGGTAGCCGTGTTGGTCTGAGTCGAAGCAAAATAAAAAAATTCCTTCAGTAGCACCTTAAAGACCAACTAAGTTTATATTTTGGTATGAGCTTTCGTGTGCATGCACACTTCTTCAGATTTGGTGTGTATCTGAAGAAGTGTGCATGCACACGGAAGCTCATACCAAAATATAAACTTAGTTGGTCTTTAAGGTGCTACTGAAGGAATTTTTTTACAGTGCAGATGTGTCACTGCACTGTGGTTAATACAAAACAAGGAAGGAAGGAAGGAAGGAAGGAAGGAAGGAAGGAAGGAAGGAAGGAAGGAAGGAAGGAAGGAAGGAGGATTCAGGCGCAACCAGAAAGCAAGTGTGCAAGCTCATGACATGCTCCCCATGTCCTAATCACGGTTAGGAGACTGGGAACAGTTTGTATGCACTGGGCCACTGTATAAATGCACATGTAGTGAAATAAATGCATGTGTGATCATTAGAGTCCCCTCCCCTGCCCATAGTTTTTCCTACATGGAAGTGCTTTCAATGCACCATGTTTGACGCACCCCTTGTATATTGTCCAGACAAAGGTTTTCGTTTTGTTTTTTAAAAAAGAAAAAAAAAATTGAGTTGAGAATGGGATTTCATTCAAGGCCTCAGAGTAATTATACATTTTACATATCTTTCAACGCAATGCTTTACAAAGCCTGGGAATGCTCTTGCAGACTTGTAACAATATTTCCACACTGCACATTTACTGCAGTTACTCATTAAGTCAAATTGTTAGCACATGAAGTCATTGGGGGGGGGGAGATGTAAGGCACAACATTTGCTGGATGCAAAGATGAGCCTTAAAAAAAAAACATAATTGTGTTTTGCTTTACAGTCAAAGCAAAATTCCATTGACCATACAGATTGAGATTAGTATGAAAATGACTTTTGCATTAGATTTCAAAGCAACTTTTCGTTTTCAGCTTCTTGTCAAATCACTGGTAGATAGCAGAGTTTCAGATCTGTTCAAGTAGAAATTAAATAATAGCCCATTAGTCACTATATATATATAAGTTTCAGTTGATTAATTGGTGGGGGTCAATTTTAATAAGGGGGAACCATTTTTAATCAGTAAAGATGTTACATATGGGCAGGCTATTTTGGTTCTGGCATGTTACTTAAGTATGCAATAAAAATAAAATGTTTTACATATTCTTCTTTTCTGACAATGCATGACAGCTTTTTACATAGGGATGTTGCTTAGGTCACAATTTGGGGGCTAGAAAAATTGCTTTATTATAAATGCACACATGCTGTTTTTTTCAGTAATGTATGTGCTTTGAAGATTATTGAATCAGCCTTTTCCCTCCGCCCCAGCCCCCACCCCAACATCCTTTGGCTGTAACATGAAAAGTGATTGATATAGCAAACGAGAAAAGTGATACTGAAATAATGATACGTATTTTGGCTATGTGGTCCAAGAAAGACGCCTAGAGAAAGGCAATATTACTATTTGCAGCTGTAGCAGGATGAATAAGGATAATTTCCAAAAGGGGAATCCTGACCCGTGGACATGAAGATTCCAGCTGCCTTATTCCATGATACAGGTTCAAATGCACATTATGTTCACAGGCAAGTTTGCACTTGTTTCCTGCCCCACCCCCCTTAAATGAGTGCTGGGGAAGAGGGCAGAGAGCTGGGTCTGGTCCACAAAAGAGGCGGAAATGGATTTAACTATTTCTACTCACACCATTCTGGTGGTCAATTCTGTCCCTCACCCCAAACAGGATGCCTTTTGTTCTACAGAGCAAAGCCACTACAGTTGTACCTTGGAAATAGGACAGAATCCATTCCGGAACCCCATTCAACTTCCAAAACGTTTGGAAACCAAAGCGTAACTTCTGATTGGCTGCAGGAAGCTCCTGAAGCCAATTGGAAGCCTTATCGGACGTTTGGCTTCCAAAAATAGTTTGCAAACCAGAACAGTCACTTCCGGGTTTGCGGCGTTCATGAGCCAAATCATTCGAGAACTAAGCTGTTCAGAAACCAAGGTCCAACTGTATTGATGCCAATAATATAAAGCAATATGACTAAATGTAGGCCCATCCATGATTAACCTTCCTTCACATTCGGTCCCCACAAATATTTTCCAGCTTCGTATTTATTGACTATCCTGAATCATCAGGAACTCACGTCTCTGTTGAATCTTTGGAACCTTAATTTGTACAAAGACATAATTCTCCTATACTCTCATTTTTCTGGAGTGGTTGCATTTGTGTTCCAGTCTTGATATATGTGAAGCAGGGATAGGAAAATCTGTCAATTTCAGCTTCTCTCATTTCATCATTTTTCCTGTACTAAGTCCAATTCTCCACATTTTCGCATGCATTAAAAAAAAAAAAGTCCTCATGAAAATCCACCTGCATTTTAGTGTGAATGTCTACTAATACAGTACACACTTTTCTGTAGGTAATGTTGCCAAAAATATTTTTGCAAAACAATTTATCCTACTATAATGCATTTCTAGATGCAATTTTCATTAATCAATGCATTTTATGTATGCTTTACCGGACATTGTACATGGCTTACTTGGCTGGAGAACGGAATTGCAAAATTCAAAGAATAACAACAACAACAACAACAACAACAACAACAACAACAATAATAATAATAATTTATTATTTATACCCTGCCCATCTGGCCGGGTTCCCCCAGCCACTCTGGGCGGCTTCCAACAAAACAGAAATTCTAAAATACAGAAATCCATCAAACATTAAAAGCTTCCCTAAACAGGGCTGCCTTGAGATACCTTCTAAAGGTCTGGTAATTGTTGTTCTCTTTGACCTCTAGTGGGAGGGTATTCCACAGGGTGGAAGTTTCAAGTGCAAGTTTCAAAGGACGGCTGCCTTTATATTCATGTATTGTTTTGGAAAGTTGGCATTTTATGTAAAGTCACCTTCAGATGTGACCTGAAACAAATTTCTCCTTCATCCCTAATGAAACGACCCACACGGTTCAGATTTCTAGCATGTCTATAAAACCCTTTGCAGTGTGGTTGCTGCTGCCCTCATTGTTATTCCCCTGCAATCTGGACTACCTGTAAGGACCTGCCCGAGCAGTTAAGCTTCCTGGCTCCTATACAAACCTCACAAGAGGCACCTTGGGAGGTCCTCAGTTTGCGTGGTTTGTAAGCATGCCTGGAAGGGCAAGGTGAACTGTACAGGCAAGAATCCTCTCACCTGTGTGGACTGCATGTAGCGGCAATTGCACAAGCACCCTGAAATCTCTTTTCAAAGAAAACAGGGTGTGAGAAATCAAGAAGAGAAACATACAGTGGGGCTGGAAACAACAACAACAATTTTATTATTTATACCCCACCCATCTGGCTGGGTTTCCCCAGCCAAATTAAGATTCGCATTACCAAGAAAGAATACAAAATAGGACACCGGTCTGCATGATATTTGCATACAGAAAGGTACATGTATTCATGCAAATTTAGAAATAATGACTGAGATTTAAATAGAAATACAATACATATCCATACCTGCCAAGTTGCTGTCAGAGAAATAAGGCCGGAAATAGCAAACCGGAAGTCGCGCTGTAGTGCGACTTCTGGTGCGACGGCCATTTTGGAACTGGGCAAAGCAGCATCAAAAGTCACTTCTGAGCATGCTCCGCCCAGTTCCAAAATGGCGCCGTGCCAGAATAAACCGGGAAAAAACAAAAAAAAATCCGTTTTTTCAGCTAGGAACAGCTGGAAAAACAGGGATTTCCCAGGGAAAACAGGAGACTTGGCAGCTATGTACATATCACCAAAGCGAGGAAGACACCAGGGACTTCCGGGTTGCTCGCAGCCGGAGCCGCGTCGGAATCGCTGTGAGCTCTCGTGGCGATTCAATTTTAGAGGGGGCCAGGGGGTTCCGAGGGCAGCGGAACCTCAAAACCCTTGAAGGAAAAGTTCAGGGTCCTGGGACGAAAGTGGCGCTAGAAAAAAGGGGTTGGAAAGACGTTTAAAAACTGAAGAAAAACTGAAGATAAACCCCATCCCCCAGCGCTTGGAAAATGTCCGCCCCTCTAAGGGCTGCCTCAAGACGGAGCACGGATTAGCGACGGCATTTCAGAGCAAGGAAAAGCATTCTAAAGAGCAGAGGAAGTACAATTTTACTTTTTTTACCTTGTTTTTACCACAATTGTGGGGCCAAGCCCTCTGCTGTACGAATTTAAAGTGTCTGGCAAGCGGTAACTGGGGAGGATTGCAAACGGAACTTATCTCTATCCCCAGAGAACTTACGAACTGCAGTAAAAGTGATTCGGGACTATAATAATACAGACCTTGAAGGTCCAGAGCCCTGAGAGAGGAGGAACCAACCCCCCCCCCCGCCGCCTGGTCTGGATGTACCCACTTTTCAGGGAAAGGACGAGGTGAATAACGCAAAGACTGTGAGTAGTGGGGGAGAAAAAAGAGCGCGTAAGGGGTGGTTTCCCTGTACGAGCGGCCACAAAGAGATACAAAGAGATACAAAGATACATTGAGAGAGCTACAAAAAGACACAAAGAGGCAGAGCGAGGGGCGGAGAGAAGAGACAAGGAGTGAGGAGGGAAGAAAGATAGACAGAATAGAGCAGCAAAAAGGACTATAAAACAATTAACGGATGTGAAAAAAGAAAGAGGGGAATAAGAAAGCTAAATCTTCGAGACATCGGGAGGGAGATTGGAAGCTGTTAAAAATAACGCCGCCGGGAAGGAGAAAGTTTTAAGTGAAAAACGGGAGTAACAAAGAATAATGGCGGCCAGAAATTGCTGATTCACTGAGAAAAGGAAGTTGGTGAAACAAGAAGCAGGAAGGAGAATCTGTAGAGTGGTAGACTGTAAGAATAGAGCCGGGAGAAGTGGAGAAGAAATAAGGAGAGAGCGGCAACTAGTGGCAAACCACATCTCTCAGACATATAACTCTCAGACCCCTGCCCTGCTTTGGAAAAGTGGACATAATATCACTGACACTATTGATATGCTACACTCCTTCCCCTGATCTGACTTTATTCTCTCTCTGGATTTAAGTCGCAACAACATGCCATCAGCATAAGAATCCATCCCCCCCCCCAAGAGCTAAGTTTGAAAATAACTCCTTTCCCATTTTGAAATTGAGGACAATAGACTTTATATAACTGTGAATTTTAAGCTTTGAGGAAATAAAAGTACCCAAGTATGAATGAGAATAAAAGGCTTAAGAGTCAATTCACCACGACACCGGCTGGAGCCCAAAGAAGACCATCGAACATGGATGCAGATACGTTGGATATAAAGGAGCTGATTCTTGGGCTAAGGACGGATCTTACAGAAAAGATGGACTCACTGAATGATAAAATGGATAAGATGGGGAACAGAATTGAGGAAAATTGGAAAAAAACAGAAGAGAACACCAAAGCGATTGAGGATTTGGATAAACACGTCATAGAATTACAAGAAAAAAACAAAGTAATGGAAAGTGATACCCAGAACTTAACAGCAAGAATAAACAAACAGGAAGAAATGATAAAGAAGTATGCAGAGGAAGGCAGGGAACATAGGAGAAATCAAGAAAAAATGAGGGAAGACATACAAAAACTAAAAGATAGCCAAGAAGCACTACTGGATGCTCTCGCGATGCAAGAACTAAAGCAAAATGATTTGACTCTCAGGTTCAGGGGACTAAAGGAGAAGGCAGATGAAAATATAGAGAACGTCATCATCACAGCCCTGGCGCAATGGATGGATTTGCAGGAGGAGGACATTTCTATTTGTTTGGACAAAGCATTCAGGCTGAGATCGAAACAAGCCCGTGCGAATAACTGGCCGGGTGACTGTTTAGTTTTTCTAAACTCAAGGATCCTGAGAGACAAAATTATGATACGCAAGAAAACCCAAAAACTGAGAATAGATGATAAAGAAATAGCAATCATGAGAGAAATACCACCTAGACTTTTGAAAAAAAGAGCAAAATATAACTTCCTGACTGAGGCATTGAAGAAGAATAACATTTATTTCAAATGGGAATTCCCTGAAGGGATTACCTTCACCTATAAGCAAAACAAGAGAAGACTGACTACAGAATTAGATGCAGATAAGTTCTGGAGGAAATATGAAAAATTTCTGGGGGGGGGGAGGGAAGGCGGGAGATAAGAAGGAGCCTAAAGGGGATAGGCATAGCTCGGAAAGTGAAGAAGAATAAAGAAATAAAGAAGATAGCCATTTTGCTTAATCTATATCTCGCCCTAGCATAGTAGGCCAATCTTAAAATTGTATGTAGAAACTTGAACCCCAAATGGGGTTGTGAATATTGTTGTTGTTTTTTTTCTTTCTTCTCTTCTTCTTTTTGGTGAGTTGTTTTCTTTTTCTTCATTTAATTCTCTCTCTCTTGCTCCTTGTTGCTGCATCTGAAAATTCAAGTTTTCCCTTACTCCCTAAAGAGGGAATTTAATAAAGGTAGAATAAAGTTTTTTTTTATTAGTTTAAAAATGGATCTAAGATTTATTATGTGGAATGTCAATGGCCTTAATAACAAGGTGAAAAGAAATAGAGTTGAACATTTAATAGATAAGAGGAAACCTGATGTAACTTGCCTACAAGAAACGCACATTACAAAGAAGCACCGCAGACTACTAGTGAAGAAAAACCTGGGGGAGGAGTTTATATCTTCGGATGTAGTCAAAAAAAGGGGGGTCGTACTATATGTGAACCCGAAATTAAAACCGGAACAGGTATATAAAGATAATGAGGGAAGAATTATTATGGTGAGAATACAAGGGAAAGCAGAAAAGATTATAGTGGTGGGATTATATGCACCTAATGAAAATAAAACAGAATTTTACCAAAAGTTAGAAGAAATATTATTGGACTTTGTAGACCAAAAAATAATCCTATTGGGAGATTTTAATGGGGTGGTTTCCCCAGAGATGGACAAATGGAGTAAAGGTGCTGGGAAAAAAAGAAGGGAAATTACCCCAAACTTTTTTCAATTTAATTGAGAAACTGGATTTACGAGATATGTGGAGATATAGGCACCCCCTCCAGAAACAATTCACTTATTATTCCCATCCAAATGACACCGAAAGCAGAATAGATCTAATTTGGATCTCCAGGGAATTAGTAATGAGATGTAAAAAAATTGAAATTTTGCCTAAATGTCTTTCAGACCATAATCCAATTCTGATGGAACTAAAAGGAAGTGAACGGATAGTTAGGCGGTGGAGATTAAGTGAATTATTACTAGAAGATGAAAACATAATAAAAAAGGCTGAAACGGTGTTAAAAGATTACTTTGAGGAAAATTTAAATAAAGGGACACCAATAAATGTTGTGTGGGATGCTGGAAAGGCGGTAATCAGAGGCTTTTTCATCAGCCAAAGCAGTTGGAAAAGGAAAGAAAAAGAGAAAAAACTGGATACCCTGCTAAAAGAAATAACAAAGATGGAATTAGAATTAGGAAAGGCTAAGAATCAAAGGAGGGACGAAATAAAAAGAGCCATAAAATTGTTAAAAGATCAAGTCTCTAAGTTATTGGATATAGAAATTGAGAATAAAATAAGATATTTAAAACAAAGGAATTTTGAGCTCTCTAATAAGGCAGGCCGATATTTAGCATGGCAGCTGAAGAAAAAACAGAAAGAAAGAGTGATTGATAAATTGATACAGGAAGGGAAGGTGATAACAGAGCCTAAGGAAATCAGGGATTCTTTCGTCCAATTTTATGCAAATCTATACAAGGAAGAAGGGGTAGATCAAAAAGAGATAGAGAGATATTTACAGGAAACAAATTTAAAAAAAATAGATAAAGAGGGAGATAAGCTGTTGAATGAACCCTTCTCAGCTTTAGAAATACAAAGGACAATTCGGAGAGCAAAAATTGGAAAATCACCGGGCACAGATGGGC
Organism: Zootoca vivipara; assembly: GCF_965207765.1. NCBI lineage: Eukaryota > Metazoa > Chordata > Lepidosauria > Squamata > Lacertidae > Zootoca > Zootoca vivipara. Next base: position 8,333,120 of record NC_142593.1, on the reverse strand, counting down.
TCCCTGCCCTTTTTTATAAAAAATTTGAAAAAATTATATTAGACCCCATGAAAACATTGATGAACAAAATTATTGATCAAGGTGAAATCCCCCAAACATGGGAAGAGGCTTATATTGCGGTAATACCGAAGCAAGGAACAGATAATACCCAGATCAAAAATTTTAGACCAATCTCTTTGCTCAACAATGATTATAAAATATTTGCGGATCTATTGGCCAACAGAATGAAGCAGGCATTGGGGAAAGTAATAAACAAAGATCAGTCGGGTTTCTTACCAAAAAGATCCATGCATGAAAATATAAGAAATGTTATAAATTTATTGGAATATCTTAGTGTTAAAATCAACAAGAAAGCGGCATTTTTGCTGTTGGACGCCGAAAAGGCGTTCGACAGAGTATCATGGATCTTTATGAAAAAATGCGTGGATTTTTTTGGATTTGGAGAAAAAGTAAAAAATGGAATAGAGGCAATTTATAAGACCCAAACAGCCAAATTAATAATAAATAATGAAATCTCGGGTGAGATAAAGATCCAAAGAGGCACCAGGCAAGGCTGCCCTCTATCCCCACTTTTGTTTATATTAAGTCTCGAATTTTTATTGGAAAATTTAAGAAAAAAAGATGAAGTTAAAGGGATTAGAATTGGGGAAAATGTGTATAAAACAAAAGCATTCGCAGACGATATCATTATTACAATTGAGGATCCGACAGAGAGTATTCCCCATGCTTTAAAGATAATAAATGATTATGGGAAATTATCGGGCTTTAAATTAAATATGAACAAAACAAATATGTTAACCAAAAATTTAACAAAACAAGAGACTGATCAATTAGAAGCGAAAGTAGGATTGAAGGTTGTGGAAAAAACAAAATATCTTGGGATTTGGATAACTAATAATACCAATAATTTAATAAAGGATAATTATAATAGAATTTGGAACGAAATTAAAAAAGATCTGGAAAATTGGGAACGATTAAATTTGTCATTGCTAGGTAGAATCGCGGCCGTTAAAATGAATATACTTCCTAAAATGATATTTTTATTTCAGATGATCCCGATCCTAGGAACAGGTAATAATGTCTTTCAACAATGGAAGAAAGATCTGGTGAAATTTATATTGAAACACAAACCTGCCAGAATAAAATATAAATTACTGATTGATACTAAGGAAAGAGGGGGCCTGGCCTTGCCTGACCTAAATCTTTACCATGACGCGGCAGGATTTACGTGGTTAAAAGAGTGGATCAAATTGGAAAACAATAGTTTATTGGATTTGGAAGGGGTGGGGAATAAATTCGGTTGGCATGCCTACCTGGTAGATGATAAGGTCAAAGTGCATAAGGATTTCAACAATCATATAATTAAACGATCTCTTTTAAAAATTTGGAATAAATACAAAAGATTGTTGGAGCCCAAGACCCCCAGGTGGGCATCGCCAACAGAAATAACCGCAGTCAAAAAATTAAATTCAGGAAGACGTTGGGGGACCTATAGGGACCTATTAGATGATAGGGGAGGAAATATCAAACTGAAAGAATATGGGGAGGTAAAACACCAAGTAAACGGCTGGTTTCAATACCATCAAATTTATAGTAAATTTAAGGAACACAAGCAAACATTAGGCTTTCTGGAAGAACCCTCTTTATTGGAAAAAAATTTAATACAACCGGAAATCAAAACTATATCAAAGATGTATAATGTCTTGTTAGAATGGGAAACCAAAGATGAATTAGGAAAAGAAACGATGACAAAATGGGCTATCGACATAGGGAAAAACATACAGGTCGATAAATGGGAACACCTATGGAAGAAAACATGGAAATTTACAGCCTCAGAGGGAGTCAGGGAGAACATGATCAAAATGTTTTATAGGTGGCACCTAACCCCGGTCAAAATACATAAAATGTACAATACTAAAGACAATTTGTGTTGGAAGTGTAGGGGGGAGACGGGTACATATATGCATGCATGGTGGCACTGTGAAGGAATTAAAAAGTTCTGGATCCAAGTGTTTGAAGAAATAAAAAAAATACTTAAATATAATATTAAGAGAAGCCCTGAATCCTTCCTGCTGGGGATCTTAGATAACACGATCAAACCACAGGATGAGACATTGTTCCTGTACGCAACATCAGCGGCGAGAACTCTGATCGCATCCTATTGGAAACAAAAGGAAATACCCAGCATACTGGAGTGGCAAGAGAAATTATTAAGTTATTTGGATTTAGACAATTTGACTAATTCGATTAAAGGATATACTAATAAAAGATTTCAGCAAAATTGGGATAAATTTGGGGAGTACATGAAAGGACAGTGCCCCATGGTAAAGTCTTGGGTCTATTTCTAGCATCCTGCATCGAGCCACAGGAAAATAAAATACACGGAGACAAGGATTAAGAGAGATGTTTTATTTTATTATAATTTATCTTATAACTTAAATAGAAAATGAGTTTATGTCTTATGGAATGATATCTGGAGATATTTATTGAACGATATCTAACTGGGAATGCAGTAACTGGATATAATACCTAAAGAAATCTGAGAATAGAGATAAGTGGGAGTCTTTAAATGGGTGGAATACAGTTTAGAAGATTGAGAATTCTGATGAATTTAGTTGATATTGTTATGGATTGTTTCTGGATGAGAGTGATGATTCAAATGTATGTCTTTTTTTTCTTTTTTTCTTTCTTTTTCTTTTTTTCTTTTCTTTTTTTCTCTTTTCCCTTTTCCTTTTTTCTTTCCTTCTTTATTATTGTATGATTTACATGAGTTTGCACATTATGATTTCTATGAGTTGGTATATTATGATTTTTATGAGTTTGTATATTAGGATTTTGTGTATATGAATTTGTGCTTATTTTGGTATGTCTGTGAGTTTCGAGTGTGTATGGTTTGTATTTTAACTTTGATTCTTAATAAAGCTTATTTTAAAATTTAAAAAAATTTAAAAAGAAAAAAGAATCCTCTCACCTGTGTGGACTGCATGTAGCGGCAATTGCACAAGCACCCTGAAATCTCTTTTCAAAGAAAACAGGGTGTGAGAAATCAAGAAGAGAAACATACAGTGGGGCTGGAAACAACAACAACAATTTTATTATTTATACCCCACCCATCTGGCTGGGTTTCCCCAGCCAAATTAAGATTCGCATTACCAAGAAAGAATACAAAATAGGACACCGGTCTGCATGATATTTGCATACAGAAAGGTACATGTATTCATGCAAATTTAGAAATAATGACTGAGATTTAAATAGAAATACAATACATATCCATACCTGCCAAGTTGCTGTCAGAGAAATAAGGCCGGAAATAGCAGACCGGAAGTCGCGCTGTAGTGCGACTTCTGGTGCGACGGCCATTTTGGAACTGGGCAAAGCAGCATCAAAAGTCACTTCTGAGCATGCTCCGCCCAGTTCCAAAATGGCGCCGTGCCAGAATAAACCGGGAAAAAACAAAAAAAATCCGTTTTTTCAGCTAGGAACAGCTGGAAAAACAGGGATTTCCCAGGGAAAACAGGAGACTTGGCAGCTATGTACATATCACCAAAGCGAGGAAGACACCAGGTGACTTGAGTGCTGGCTTGGCCTGCTGGCCCTGTGCTGATATTTGTTGATGGACAATTTTAAGGCTCCTGGTTTCCTTTTTTAAGGGAGCCTTATCTTTACAGAAGATTTGGACTTGGTTAACACTCAGAGAACACTTTCAAATATCCTCTGACAGCTCTTCAGAATAGAAACAATTGTCCTCTACTGTATAAAGTAGGAGACATGGCCACTGTGGCCAAAATAAGACAGGGCACCTCGTTCTCCCTTTCTCTCTCTCTCCTGTGGGGCAGCGGTGGCATGGCTAAATTATTCTTGCCAGAGGTATGAACTTGTAGAGAGTTTTTGAAATTAGGCCAAGAAGGGCCTTGTCCGACACTAGGGCTGCAGATTGTCCAATATAGAGAGTGAGCATTGTTGACTGTAAGGGCGCTTGTTGGCTTCTCACGAGTAAGAGGCTTCAAACTCCGTAGCTGGTTTTTTTACAGAGTTTTATTATATACATATGTACATGACAGAGCTAAAAAGTCCATGACTGTCTTAGTCCGAATCAGAATCCGGAAGTGGCGCGCGTTTCGATTGGCGCCAACACGAAAGGAACCTGGGAGCCCTCAGCTTCCACCTTTGCTCCCTACGTTTGTCCCCCGTGCGCTCCTGGGGTGAAGGGGCGGGAACGTTGTCGTCCCCCCCGAACTACTAAACTGTTGGGCAGGTTCTCTGGTTTCTGACACTTCTCCCTCTGCAGTGCTCAGGTCCGACACTTCCGACCTTCCCCACTGCTCCTGTGATCTGTCAGCATCCCCTGAGCTCTCCTCCGCTGTGGGAGCCTCAGCACCACCTTCCTACCGATGCTCTGAGGCAGCAGCATCTCGAAGCCCTTCCACCGATCCATTGGGCTCCCTGCTGACCCCTGGTGGTCCCCTGACATTGACTAACCACAAAACAGAACCCTTACCTCTAGAACAGGCATAGGCAAACTCGGCCCTCCAGATGTTTTGGGACTACAATTCCCATCATCCCTGACCACTGGTCGTTAGCTAGGGATGATGGGAGTTGTAACCCCAAAACATCTGGAGAGCTGAGTTTGCCTATGCCTGCTCTAGAATGAGGAGAAAGGGGTGTAACCTACAGGGGGTGTATCCTACAGACCCCAAGCACCTGATCTTAGAAATTAAGGCCAAGGGCATAATATGCCTTGTTTGCTTCAACTTGGGCACACAGTTGTGTGTGCCGAATGCTTTAAGTGTGAAGTATTTTTTTTACCATAGAGATTTGAGGACTTTTGAGTTACAGGCAGGGCTGGCTCTAGATAGACCCCCGGTGGCATGGTGAGTCAGGGCGCCGGGCCGGTAGGCAGGGCGCCAAGCAGCAAAGCTGCGCGGAAACCATGCTGCGCCCTGCGAGGGCGGGGGCGCAGGAGCGATCTCCGCCCCTCAGCGCCAGGGCGGCCGACCTGCTCGAGACTGCCCTGGTTACAGGTCTGGGATTCTATGAAAAATGATGGGATTTAGTAAAATAACAAATTGGTACTCTCTGAAAGGATTAACACACTGTGTGTGTTTCGACCTCCAATCAGCTGCAAAAGCTGGGGCCTCACAATGGAGCAAATACAACAAAGCAGAACTGTTTCCCCTGTCCCTGTGCGAACCCCAGAGCAAGAAACAAAAAGCAAGCAGACAGCTGGCACCTTGAGATATTTGATATGGCATCGGAGAAAGACGCTTTCTGGTTTAAATCTAGAAGGGGAACAGATCCTCTTGCGTTTTGCTGATCTTCACTTAAAGCCTGACTGCCAAAGACGTAGTTGGTTTTAATTTCAAAATCAATATGAGGATTTCAGTTTTCCTTACTTCTGCTGCTCCTTGTCATTGACACATGAACATTTTGTTTCCAAGCCCCATTTGCTCTTCCCTGGACTCTTCCGTGGTGGTACAACACTGCTTTAAAGGGAGAATGAAGATGGGGCCCCATTTTCTGCTTCCTTCTCCCATAGCTGCCAAGTTTTCCCTTTTCTCGTGAGGAAGCCTATTCAGCATAAGGGAATTTCCCTTAAAAAAAGGGAGAACTTGGCAGCTATGCCTTCTCCATTCCCTCCCTCTGGCTTTTTCCAACTCCAGCTCTCTTCCATTCCACCTTTCCTATGGCCCACACCCTCTCTAGCAAAATATGTCACTTGATTAGTAAAAATGTTTGTTTTCTTCGCTCTCCCCCGCCCTCCTGCAAATCGCACTCTTTTACCCATTTCAAAATGAATTGCAACGAAGTGCTGAATGGAATCCTGGGCTACCATCGAACAGAGCTGACTTGCTGCGCCCAAAACACATTGTTTTGTTTTTACCAGCATTGTTTCAAGGCAAGCTGGGCATCTTTTTTATCCCTGTTAATTTATAAGCACTGTGGATTGTAAACTGTCACTGTGGATTGTAAACCGTGAGCAAATGCCTCCTCCCAGCTGCTGAAATATATTTGGGAGTTTCAGGAGCACATATAAGCCAAGCGAGTCACGCAAATAGGTTTAACTGATAGCAGCTTATCCACACTTTTGCCAAAACAAGCTACAACAGTGAGAGCTGTTTCCTGTAATTCCGTGGTCTTTTAGCAACACACTATAGAGCTGACCTAGTATCATTTCAGTGCCATTTGGGAGAGTTTAGTGTTGTTGACCTTGCACGATTGTAATTCCAACTAGCTTGCTGTGGTAATGCAACTAGGTAATGCATCCAGGAAAACAAGGGAACACCAAGATGGCTCCTAGCTACACTTTTCTGACTGTTTTTCATTCTTTTTCTCAGCACAAGCACTTGGAGCTTTTGTCTGAGCTTGAAAGCAAACATAAAACCTCTATAGCAAGCCAGGGGAGAAACAGGGCAGAAGGAATGCTAGCTGCAGGCAGCTAAAGGTATTCAAAAACAACGACTCACCCCCCCCATAGCCTGAAGTGGTACAGTCCATTTGCCCACAACTTCTCTGCCATCTGATTTTGCTAGAAGTACAGATTAAGCCAGGCATAAGCAAACTCTGGCCCTCCAGATGTTTGGGACTACAATTCCCATCATCCCTAGCTAACAAGACCAGTGGTCAGGGATGATGGGAATTGTAGTCCCAAACATCTGGAGGGCAGGAGTTTGCCTATGCCTGGATTAAGCCATCTGTGCACAAGAGGGAGGTATCATAGAATCATAGAGCTGGAAGAGACCACAAGGGCCATCCAGTCCAACCCCTTCCAAGCAGGAACCACCATCAAAGCATTCTTGACATAAGCCTGTCAAGCCTCTGCTTAAATACCTCCAAAGAAGGAGACTCCACCACACTCCTTGGCAGCAAATTCCACTGCCGAACAGCTCTTACTGTCAGGAAGTTCTTCCTAATGTTTAGGTGGAATCTTCTTTCTTGTAGTTTGAATCCATTGCTCCGTGTCCGCTTCTCTGGAGCAGCAGAAAACAACCTTTTCCCCTCCTCTATATGACATCCTTTTATATATCTGAACATGGCTATCATATCACCCCTTAACCTTCTCTTCTCCAGGCTAAACATACCCAGCTCCCTAAGCTGTTCCACATAAGGCATCTTTTCCAGGCCTTTGACCATTTTGGTTGCCCTCCTCTGGACACATTCCAGCTTGTCAGTATCCTTCTTGAACTGTGGTGCCCAGAACTGGACACAGTACTCCTGCTATCATAGGGTAGCAGCCAGATACAAAAGCAGGCAATGCTCCTGTTTAAATTTTTATCTTCTGCAGAACTCTTAAAGGTGGAAGAAGTCCTGCTTTTTTGCACCTGGACACTCTAAGGTATCAGCAGTGTCAGGGGAACCTCAAAGTTTCCAAAAATACAAAAAAAAAGCACCTGAGTGGGGGATTAAAAAACAGCCCAGTGAGGACTGAGCATGCTCAATGTACATGGAATACGGACTGACCATAGACTGTACCAAGTAGTCTGCCAGTGAAGGGATGCTTCTAGTGCTCAGAAACTACTTAGTATGTTGTGTTTCATGGCATAGCTGCCAAGTTTTCCCTTTTCTCATGAGGAAGCCTATTCAGCATAAGGGAAAATCCCTTTAAAAAAGGGATAACTTGGCAGCTATGGTTTCATGGCTGAGAACTGCACTTTGACATGGACCTCTGACTGCAGGGGAAAGGAGGGCCAAGGCATTTTGAGAGTTAACATGTGCCCTTCTTGTTAGGATTGGCCCTACCATTATGTAGAGTGAGATGGTCTCCTTAGGCAGCAGGCAGGATCGAGAACAATGGTGAAAAGCTGGGGAATAAACCTGTGTGGGCCTTGTGGCTTGCTCTGGGCCTCTGAAGCCACCCTGTTGCCCTCAGTGGTGGACAGTGACCCAGCATCAGTATCAAAGTAAGAATGAACAGCCAGTCTGGTTGGTTTCTGTATATGGAATGGGGAAGGCTGCTGTCTTGTTCTTCACCTCAAGCCATAACTGCCAAGTTGCTGTCGGAGAAATAAGGGACCGGGCCGGAAGTAGCAGACCGGAAGTAGCGCTGTCGCCATTTTGGAACTGGGCGGAGCATGCTCAGAAATGACTTTTGATGCTGCTTTGCCCAGTTCCAAAATGGCCGTCGCGCCAGAAGTCGCACTGCAGCCATTTTGGAACTGGGCAGAGCAGCATCAAAAGTCGCTTCTGAGCAGGCTCCGCCCAGTTCCAAAATGGCCGCTGCACCAGAATAAACCGGGGGGAAACAAAAATAATAATCCATTTTTTTCAGCTGGAAAAACGGGGATTTCCCGGGGAATACGGGAGACTTGGCAGCTATGCCTCAAGCTGCAAAATGTCCTGGGGTGGCCCTCCACCTTAAGCAATACAGTATCATCTATGCCTGTAACCCAGGAGGGGGGAGAGTTCAGGTATATATACGATACAAATGGTTACAGCAAGGATGGGAAATTGTTGCCATGCCAGATGTTGCCACACTGGAGCTCCTATCAGCACTAGCCTGCTTGGCCTATGGTTGGGGCTAAAGTGAGTTAAAGTTCCACAACTTCTGCAGTTCCCAACCCCTGCTATAACCACGTGGTCTAAACCACTGAGCTTCTTGGGCTTGCCAATTGGAAGGTAGGCAGTTTGAATCCCCACGACGGGGTGAGCTCCCGTTGCTCCGTCCCAGCTTCTGCCAACCTAGCAGTTCAAAAGCATGCCAGTGCAAGTAGATAAATAGGTACTGCTGCGGAGGGGAGGTAAACAGTGTTTCCATGCACTCTTCTTTTCTGTCACGGTGTTCCGTTGCACCAGAAGCAGTTTAGACCCGGAAAGCTGTCTGTGGACAAACGGCGGGTCACTCAGTCTGAAAGCAAGATGAGCACTGTACCCCATAGTCACCCTTTGGCTGGATTTCACCATCCAGGGGTCCTTTACCTTTACCGTTACCTTTTAGACATACTGTACCTGAAGTCCATCTCTCATGTTTAATAGACATTTCATTAAACATGCAAGTGATAACGCTTTCTAGCCATTTCAAACCTGGAGTGAGAAGCAAGCAGCAAAGACGACAGCACATGAAACTCTTTCGATGAGCGCGTTCAGAATTTGACACTCAAACTGGATGGGTAATGAGGACACATTCCATCTGGTAAGCGACACTTCGTATACTCTTTGTCATAACAGCACAAGTCTAATTTCCCTGAAATGAAAACAAGGTAACCTAAGCTTTCTGCACCGTTAATGCTGTTAAGACTTATGGGAGATTGAAAATGCGAATGCAGCAAAGCAAGAGGGCAAGGGAGCTATGTTTTAGGAGATTAATTAATTAGAAGGAAAAAAACACATTAGAAGCAAAGGCACACATGTGAATATTATTATTGGAAAGATGATTTCGCTAAAGAATTTTTATAAATGGAAACTGCTTCAAGTTCAAGCCATGGGACAGTTGAGAGCAACAGCTGTGCCCAAATATTTTCCTAAGAGGGGAACATTTGTACTTGCTCTACTCTGTATCAAAACAACATCTATGTCTCACTGGTTAATTTGTAAGCATGTTTGCAAGAGTCATTGTTTTTGCCACTATGGAAATTTAGATGCCCATCTTCAAGCAAAGTGCTGTATTGCCCAATAAATGTGATAAAACAATGCTTTGGGGGCTCTGGCTCTCCAAACTGTGAAGAGGGTGTGTGTGTCTATTTTTCAGTGTTAAAAAAAATCAAGAAAAACACTTAAAAATAAAACATCTGAGAGCAGTCCTAAGTACTGTATTTATTACTTTAAAAACATAAAATTGGAGGCCATATTGAAATATATCCTATACATATGAACATAAATCATGAAGTGCCGTAAATTTATGTCGCACTTTGCAAGGAATGGCAGTCTAAATAAAAGAGTGACCGGCGCATGAAACAAAGCAACAGTTTTGCAGAGACGCAGTGGAGGAATTATTAATGGTGAGAAAGGAGCTGGCATTGTTGAAAATGCTCTGTAGAATAAACAGGGAGGGGAGAATAGAAAAATAAAGAGTTGCATTGAAATGATTAATGCACCATGTGGCCCGGTAAAGTCTACCCTGATGCAAGTGAGACGGAACATGAGCATGTATCATATTGCCATAAATTATGCTGCCCCTGCCACAAGTCTCAAATTGCTGCCGCCTCTTGGTGACAACAGAAAGATTGCTCCAGCCATCTCCAGGAGGCAAGGTGGGTGGCAGCCAAATGGCTTGTGCAGTCAGGGACCCTTCATAAGCAGTGGCAGAAACCAAAGAAATCTGCTTTGTGCTTAGTCAGACCACTGGTCCATCAATTACCGGTATCTCCCCTTACTGACAGTGGCCCTCCAGTGTTTCAGAAAGGGATCTATCCTAGCCTCATCTGGAGACATCTGAGATTGAACCTACGACCGTCGGCATGCAAAAATGGTGCAAAAATCACCTATCAGGTGGACCTGTAAAAGGGTAAAAGAGTATTGGGAAATAATCCATAATCAATTGAAAAAAATGTTTTAAAGTACTTTTCAAAAAAAAACCAGAGTCCTTTTGGGGGGGATAATTCACTACTGTGGCCCATGTTTCGTTAGCCCAAAAATGGAAAACAAGCGAGGTCCTAATTAAAGAAGAGTGGCAACTTAAGCTGACAGAATATGCGCAGCTTGAAGACTTAACATACAGAATAAGAGAACAAGAAGAACATCTTAATTGAATATATGGGGGAAAGATTGTGTACACTTGCAAACGGTGGCAGCATTAAGATATGATAGGCAAAATGAACCATGGAAAGAGAAGAATGGAAGTCATTGATATTTTAAGGATGTTTAAGTGAGTATCCTAAATTGTAAAACAGAAAAATTAATAAAAAATTTATATATATAAAAAAACAAAAATTACCTATCAGACTATGGAGTATATGACTCATATGTGTGTTGTGACAGCCTGCCACTGTTGTGGTGAGATCAAACACGGGAGAAGCTTTCCATCCTTCTTGCACCATGGCACAAAGGCATGTGGCAAAGTGATGGGGGGGCAGGGGGCACCAATATAACTTCTTGCCCCTGGCTGTGGGCCTGAAAGTCCCCTCCCTACCGGTATTACCTCTCTCACATATGCCAATATCTGCCTTCCCAGGGATGTCAACTGAAGCCTCGGAGAGCCCCATCCTTGAAGGACAGTGCTGCCAATCAGCTTCACAGCACAATTCTTGTCTGTGTCTTATATATCCTGGCTGCTCAGTCATTTTATAACCCTCACATCTCATTTTACAGGTGGGTAATTGAAGTGATTATAAAGCTACCCAGACCTGATGAGTAAACATTTGGTAAAGGTAAAGGGACCCCTGACCACTAGGTCCAGTTGCGGATGACTCTGGAGTTGCGGCGCTCATCTCGCTTTATTGGCCGAGGGAGCTGGCGTACAGCTTCCGGGTCATGTGGCCAGCATGACTAAGCTACTTCTGGCAAAACCAGAGCAGCGCACAGAAATGCTGTTTACCTTCCTGCCAGAGTGGTACCTATTTATCTACTTACACTTTGTGCTTTCGAACTGCTAGGTTGGCAGGAGCTCACCCTGTCACGAGGATTCGAACCGCCGACCTTCTGATCAGCAAGCCCTAGACTCTGTGGTTTAACCCACAGCGCCACCCGGTAGCTGTGCACCTGGTAGCTGTGTACAAAAAGCAGCAGCAAGTATAAAAGCCCCTTTTCAGATGAAGAAAGGAAAATTATGCAATGCAATAAGGAGGCCAGTAAGGGATAGAAGCAGGAATGGGTTGGGAGCATGCTAAGTAGAGGTGGAAAAGCAGAGTTGAAACGGGCGATCTCTGCACATTTATTTAGCTGTATCATTTGCTTTAACTGAAGGGCTTAGGAAGATTAACAGCAATTTCTCATACAAGTCTGTGTCCAAAGCTATGAAAAGGAAGGTCACAAACTTTCTCAGGGATCTGTCACGGGGAGTTCATGGCTTGCTTCAGCTAGCAGTGTTTTTCTTTCCAACCTCATTTGTAAGTCAATGCTTATATTGGACATTTGCTATATTGCAGTTTAACTACCTAGTAACAAGCCTTGTGCAGTTTCCAATGAATTATTTACTCTTGGCCTTTGGATATAGAGCTGTTGTCATCAAAAGTTTTCTCAGCCAAAATCTCCTACAATCACATTAAGATAAAGCAGGATCTTCCAAGCGGGTTTATGATGGCTGGTGTCCTTAGAAGGAAAGCATCACACTTTGGGGGGTTGCTGACATTAACCATTTTCCTGATGGTTAAAGGATGCTTCCAGAAGGGTGTTTATGGTGGGACTGGTGCTTCTCCTCATTCATGCAAGGGTGTTTTATGCTTTTGGGGTTTTTTGCAGCATCTACACGACATTGTCAACATCAAAACAGCAGCCTATATTATCCCCTATTTAATCCAGATTTACCATTTATCAGGGGAACTCTGATAAGTAACAAACAAAACTGTTGCCAACGAGCCATTTGCAATATCTCAACAGCCCATTTACCAATTAAGCCCCAGTCTGGAAGCACTGAAAACCTACTTTTACAATGATATATTATCTTGTTACAAATAGTGGCGGTGGGTTGTTTTTTTAAAAAAAGAAATGGCCAATTTACCAGGATTTGGCATAGAAAGAGGTTAACAAATAACATCCCTCCCCCATTTCATCTTGGCATTCATCACAGATTAAACAAGCCTTCCAGATTTACATTTGAATCTTTTAAACATCTGACAGATCCCTGAAATAAATGTCCAGAGTATGAATGAGCTGTAATTTAATTTGCCTTCTCTTCAATGCAATTTGGTTGGTTCGGAACATTTGACTTGCTCTGGCTGCATATGTGAATCTCTGTGCTCACCTTTCCACTTCTTCTGGACTGAAGGTGCATCCTGTGAACATGCCATGGTAAATTTCTATATGCCCTGAAAATTACTAGATTTCCTCCTACTGCCAAAGTAAACTGCTTTGAGGAGTGGGTTTTTGTTTTTGCTTTTGTAAGCTGCTTTGAGGACTTTTGTGTGTGTTTGTGTATACAGTGGTACCTTGGTTCTCAGACTTAATCCATTCTGGAAGCCCGTTCTAAAACCAAAGCGTTCCAAAACCAAGGCGCGCTTTCCCATAGAAAGTAATGCAAAACGGATTAATCCGTTCCAGACTTTTAAAAACAACCCCTAAAACATAGCTGTCAACTTTCGGATTTGAAAATAAGGGATTAGCAGCCTCACCTGTTCTGGGGACAGTCTACGGTATATCTAACAATCCAGGATAGCAGCGGGAAACGGCACTGGAATAAGGGAATCTCCGGCAAAAAAAGGGAGGGTTGACAGCTATGCCCTAAAACAGCAGTTTAACGTGAATTTTACTATCTTATGAGACCATTGATCCATAAAATGAAAGCAATAAACAATGTACTGTACTATAAAATAAATAAAACAGTATTGTAGATGATAAAAATTGAAATATTTCCCCCCCTTAACTGCACTGATGATAGTCATTGTTTGGATGGGGGGCTTTTATCCATTTCCACAGTCACACAATCAATCAATCAATCAATCAATCAGTAGTTGAACTGGGATCCACACAGTCCCACAAACAAATTAACTGAAAAAGCCTGAAAACAAAAAAGGCAGAATAAATAGCAAAAACAAAAGCACCAAATATAAGCTCCAAATCACCTCAGAACACTGCAATCGGAAATGGAAGGCTTGAATTACAATGAGGGGACAATTAATGCAAATTAGCAACGCAACCAAAAACACAGGGGGACTCAAAACAGAGCACATTCCGCTTCCGAAAAACGTTCGAAAACCAGAATACCTACTTTTGGTTTTGCAGTGTTCGGGTTCCAAGTTGTTCGTGAACTAAGCTGTTCAAAAACTGAGGTACCACTGTCTAATTTTTATGAAATAAATGAATAACTGCTTCAGAAATGTTTGTTGAAATTTTCTAATTTTGAAGTGTTAGGAGAAGGGGGAAATGCAGCAAAATCTTCATCCTTCAATGCTGGATGAGCAGATATTGGTGCACCGGAGTTCATTTTGTAGGGACCAATTGTGTAGTGGGACAGGGATGGGCAGAGACGAAGTGTCACCACTGTGCTGTAGGAATTGTGTCATTTCATGTGGTGCTATTTCCCAGTCCTCTGCATGGCAAACAGATGCAATTTTCTCAGACAGAAGCCCACCAAAGCAGATAAAAGAGGGGGGGGGTAAATGATGACCCACTGTTAAGCTGCCACCTTTATTTCAAGAAATTCTTTAGTCTGTTTATTATGAGCAATCAGAATGTCACAAAATAGTGAGCAAGCTTTGGGTCCACCAGAACTTGTCATTAGGATGGATGGTAACCAAAGGAGGGACAGGAGATGTGAATAAAGCTAGCTTGGCATTGAAGCCATTGATCAAATTGTTAATTTTTGTTGTATACAGTAGTCTTTAAAAGGGCATGGCTATGCTGGGTGCCACAAAGAGCACCTGTACTTCAGGATTTAGCATTAGGTGGGAGCTAAGAAGAAAGAAATATTGTTCTTTTAAGACAACACAAAACAGAACCATATTTATACGTTTGAAGCACATTCAAATCATATTCTGTCCCTCAAAGAATTCTGGGCACCGTAGTTTACCGCTAACAGAGTTACAGTTCCCATGAGCCCTTAACAAAACTAGAGTGCCCAGAATTATTTGAGGGAGGAAATGTGCCTTAAATGTATACCTTTTCCCAGCGCCCCCACATTTAGTTTAGCCCCCAAATTAACTTTTATTATGCTTACCAGTATGTCAGACACCACACTTACGCCTTATCTCTTGTTTACAAAAGAAGGGAGGAAAAAGAAATAAACTTGTTTATTTGCTCATTTATTTACAATACACTTATACTTAAGTATACAACACCACCACACTTAAACTTATAAGTATTGTTTAGGCACCTTCTTAGGAGAAACGTCAGTCGTGTCAAAGGTGCCGCTGACCTCGCTGCCGCATAGCAGCTCAACACAACACGTAACATAATATTTTGATGTAAGAGTTAATTTTGCGTGCAGAGCGCCGTAGTGAATGACAAGCGCCACTGTTGTGAATGACGAAGCACCGCCGTTGGTGTGGCACGTCTTTGTTAAATGAGCACACAAAGCCGAAAGTCCTTTAGTGAAACAGTAGGTATACGTTTCAGTAATACCTAGGTATATATGTATTTTGTTTTTCTAGCTTGATCAAAATTATTTATTATTTCATAACAGGTAGATAGTTAAGAGCTTAGGCAGTTTCAGCGGTGGGCGCCAGGCGCCCCCCCAGAATTCGCACCCAGATGTCCTGCACCCCTTGCACCCCCTGGTAAAGATAGCCCTGAAACTATCTATCTATATCTATCTATCTATCTATCTATCTATCTATCTATCTATCTATCTAGGTCACGGGTGTCAAACACAAGGCCCGGGGGCCAAATCCGGCCCGCCAGACCTCGTCATGTGGCCCGCCGAGCGCCCCAGCCAGCGGGACCCAGCAGCGGGACCTTGCTGCTGAAGCGCCGCACCGACAAATCGCCGACAAACAGCTGGGGCCGGGGGGGGGGGTAGAAAGGCGGCCAGAGCAGCGCTGCGTGGAGCGCCCTGAGCCACAGCAGCAGGAGGAGGAGGCAGCTTGCTGGGTCAGCGCCCAGCAGCGCCGCACAAAGAGTCCCGAGCCTCTGTGGCGCAGCAGTGCTCTGTAGCATCCTCCTGCCACGGCTTGGCGCCTGGAAACGGCTGCTGCTGCTGCTGCTGCTGCTGAAGCACAGACAAAGCACCCAGCAACGCCGTGTGGAGGAGGAGGAGGATTCAAAGTGCTACAGAGCACTGCTGCGTCCCAGAGGCTCGGGACTCTCCGCACGGCGCTGCCGGGCACCGACCCGGCAAGCCGCCGCCTCCGCCTCCTCTTGCCTCACCTCCTCCTCCTCCTGCCGCGGCTCAGCCTCATGAACGTGAGCTCAGCAGCGGCTCAGCCTCACGAACGTGCAACTCTGAGGCTTTACGCACTTCTCCTAAAACGGACACCCGCTACCTCACGCTGCACGGGAAATGCTTTTTGCCCCTGGGTCCCTTCGCGCTCTTTTCTGGCGCTGAATCAGCGCCTTTCTTTCTTCCTCTCTCTCGTTCTTATTCTTTCTTTCCCTCTCCTTCCTTCCTTCTTTATCTCTGTCTTCTCTCCCTCTTTCTTTTTCTTTCCTTCTTTATTCCTTCTTTCCTACTCTTCTTTCTCTCACCTCTTTCCTTCCTTCCTCTCTCCCTCCCACTCCCTCTTTTCTTCCTTCCTTCCTTCCTTCCTTCCTTCCTTCCTTCCTTCCTTCCTTCCTTCCTTCCTTCATTCCTTCCTCCCTCCCCTCCCTCTCCCTCTCCTCAGAAACATAGGATGCTGCTTTATACTTCTGGCCCTTAAACCCTGGAACCAGGAGAGCAGCTCCAGTGAGTCAACCTCAGCCAGTCCCTTTGGTGAAGGGTGGTGGCTCACTGGCAGCACATCTGTCCTGCATGCAGAAGGACCCCAGCATCTCCAGGTACTAGTAGCTCTGCAAAGGTCCTGCATGAAACCCTAGTGAGCCTCCACCACCCAGTGCAGTTACCAAAAATCATTTTTCAATAAATTGTACATTTGAATATCTACTTGCCATTATTCTGACTAGGTTTCTGCTTTCAGAGCTAGTTATTACTTACATTATTACAAAAAACAGTAATAATTGAATGCAGTGACAATAATTTATGATAATAAAGAGTGGACACATAGTCCTACAGATACAACCGGCCCTTTAAGGGTGACCAAACTACTGATGCGGCCCCCGATGAATTTGAGTTTGACACCCCTGATCTAGGTGGAAGGAAGTCACGTGGGAGCACCCAGATCAAATTAGATCCTGGAAGCAGAAAACAATAAGCCACAGATAAATTTGCAGCCTCTGCAATTAGAATCCTCGTAATGCTTTCATCACAGGCAAACATGGAGAGTTGCCAAGCTTCCCAGCTGTAACCAGAGCAGGTGACATTAAACTGCTCGTTGCTTCTGGCTCTCCATGGAGCACTGACAGGTAAGCATTTGCACACTCAGCCACAGGCTCTTATGATCAGAGGGCTGCTGCTATCGACAGTGACAGCAAGCATCCAGTTTCAGAGATACGGAGCTATGTTTGGGTTGGGAAAATCCTTTAAGGTTTATGATGGTGAATATGTCATAACATTTCTTGTTTGATGTGATGCAGTGTAAATGCTGTAAATACCTCAGTACTTGACGTAATAGGTAACATATTGCCTGTCACAAACTTTTGCATTTAAGCTTCCTCTTAAGGCATGCGTGTACTCCAAAATGAGAAGGATACAGGCTCAGAATCATGCACTCGCTCTCATGCAACCAGAAAAGGGCTTCTGAGCAAACCACCCGCTTCTAACATTGAACACTCAGCAAGAGCAACAACAACATACATTTAAAGTAAAAAATCGAGTTAAATCTGAAACTTGCATATGATATGGATTCTGTTCTGCCTGAGTTCTTTTGATTTAAAGTGGGTTTTAGTGCATTCATCTGGTCATGGCTGTTGCCCTGCAACCAGAAAACAAACTTCGGGTCGCCAAATCCTAATGTCACACACATACTGATGGAGTCTGAACTGGCTGTGGCCTTGGAATTAGCAGCGGAGGAAGAAATTAGATCCAGTTTGCATTTAAAGCCAAATATATCAAATTCACACTGCCTCAAACAATATGAGAATCAAAACGCAGCAATCTTTCAAAATTCACAAATCTGAATTTTGCGATCCAGGGGAGTGTACATAAAAATTGAAATATTTGTGAAAATAACACACACACACATGCAATATATTATATTACATCTTATTATAGGGTGTACATTAGTCAAAACTGCATACAATAACGTGTTCCTTAGCTAAAATGCTGAATAACTTTAATGAGGACCCTTTTTTAAAATTGCAAGTTGCTGCAGAAATGTGGAGAACTGAATTGAAGATTGGAAAAATGAGAATCTGAGAGAAGTGAAATTGATGGGAAGAGATCATGGGGGTCATCGTGAGTGAAAGCTCACTGGCATCAGCTAACATCAATCCATTGTGCCCAAACAGTGAAAGGGGCATTTTAAATTCTGTATGTGTGCCAGGGGAATAATTTATTATCCAAAAGGCAAAGGGAAGCTTGTAAAAATCTACGAGAAACAGATTGTTGCTGGCCCACTGGCCCACTGATTAGATCCAGAGGAACAATAAAAGAGAAAGGATATACCTTAAAGCAGTGTTTCTCAACCAGTGTGCCTCCAGATGTTTTGGGACTACAACTCCCATCATCCCTAGCTAGCAAGACCAGTGGTCAGGAATGATGGGAGTTGTAGTCCCAAAACATCTGGAGGCACACTGGTTGAGAAACACTGCCTTAAAGCAGCCTTCTCCAATCTGATTTCCTCCAGATGTTTTGGACTACAACTCCCATCAGCCCCAGCCAGCATGGCCAATGATTAGGGTGATGGGAGTTGTAGTCCGGAATACCTGGAATACATCAGGAATGGGGGAAGCTGCCTTGAAGGATGAGCACATGTGAAAGAAGAGCAGCACTGGAAGAAGATGGGGAAATGGAAAAAAGGCCATTAAAAACAACATCTGTAAACTGCATGAGCTGAAGGACCAAACAGCTGCATTAGTGTGCTGCTTTGCCCTAGAATAGATGCTGTATTTTACCAATATTTAAGAGCAACCAATCTTTATTCCTATACAAACGTGTTTTTTTGTTAAAGAACAAAGTTACCGTCGTCGCAAACATCCCTGTACTGACTCCTAGCACTTCCTAATCATTGTTCCTTATGAACTAGCACAAATTGCCTGCCGGGCAATTCTGGTGCACAACAACAATATTCTCTACGTAAATTCAAATCTTTATTCACATTCTGTGTCCTATCCAGCAGTGGGCAAACCAGCTTATTTGCTTGAAACAGCAGTAATAGTTTATTTATTAAAAAAAAAAGGCACTTTCAGCATATTGCACGTTTGGCCTGCAGGCCTGGTGTTCCTCATTCCTGCTCTAAAAATATATAGAAACATAAATATAAATGTACAACTATTGCTGCGGAGATGGCCTGAGAAAGCTCACCTTTGAGTACTCTGATTATCAGTGTTTATTGTGTCTGTCTCTCACAATTCTGATCTTCCTCCATTATGAAGACATACCCTCCAACATTTCTCCGGTGAAAATAGGGACGTCCCATTCCGTAATGGTAATTTTACAATTTATTCCCCACACATCTTACTGGGTTGCCCCAGCCACTCTGAGCAGCTTCCAACATATATAAAAACATAATAAAACCTTAAACATTTTTTTTTTAAAAAAAACCTCTTCCCTATACAGGATTGCCTTCAGACGGCTCAGAGGTCGGATAACTCCATACCCTCCAATATTTCTCCAATGAAAATAGGGATGTCCTAAGGAAAAGTGGGGCATTCCAGGATCAAATCAGAAACCGGGACAGCTTCTCTGGAAAACAGGGACACTTGGAGAGTCTGTGAAGAGCATGTGTGTGTCATATAGGAAAAACATAACATGCAGTTCTTCCAAATAAGGACGGTGGTGGCCTAAGCAGAAGGAGAGTTATGCATGGGAAGAAAAGATTTTTAAAAAAATGTTTTTCCAATGTCCCCCTCCTTAAGGAATTTACCAGAATTACACTTATCCTCTCCCCAGGCATTCTTTTTTTATATAAGGGTACAATAGGGTGCTTAAATTTTATTACTATGTTAGCCAAGTACTTCAGTCTGTATGCTGTATGTCCCTCTAGAGGCCAGCAAAGTATCATAAAACAGCTGCGGCAAAAACAAAAAAAGAAGGCTGCTGTGTAAACCCAAGACTTACTGCACTCTGTATATTGCATTACAAGCTTCCGCCAGCTTTCCAAGGTCTGCCTGGCTGTTTTATTCAGTCTGATCCACACAGCACTTACTGCTGCAATTTAAAACCATTCTGTTCCTTGTTAGGACCACAGATGTTCAAAATGCAAATATACCACTCGGTTAAGGCCTCTTGCCCTGATGTGCGTAGATGGATCTGCTGGGTTTTTCAACATGTACACAAGCACATTCTCAGGAACAAGGAAACCAAACCTCGCCGTTGCAATGTGTTTTAGTTAGAAGGATAGAGGCAGGGAAGTAGGGCCATGTGCAAATTCCTGATTTATAGTGTCTCTGGCATGGATTGCTACCTCTACCAATATTATTTCCCTTTCTAAATCATGGATATTACATTTTATCTCCCCAATGGAATGTCTTCTAAAACTCTTTGCATGTGGATTCACATTACTGCTTCCAGTTGCTGTGGCTGGTAAGATGGCAACACCATGACGGCGAGTAGCAATGGGAGGAATACTTTGAAACTTTTTGACTTGAGGTAAAAACACAGCTAGGCCATTCTTTTTCTCAATTTGGATCGAAGCTAGTTTGGGGAAAATGCACCAAAATGCGGTATTTAATATGAAAGAACCGGTTCAGAATGCATGTGGATCTGGCCCGGTGGCGCGGGGCACCGGGGCACCGGGCTGGTGGGGGGACGCTGCGCGGCAAAGCAGCGCGGAAGCCATGCTGCGCGCTGCGAGGGCGGGGGCGCCGGAGCGATCTCTGCGCCTCAGAGCCAGGGCGCCCGACCTGCTCGAGACGGCCCTGATGTGGATTGTGGCAAATGTTGTGTGTACCCAAATTTCCAAATCTGCCGTTGGAGCACACTGGTTTTAAAGTAAACAGGAGTGTTTATGCAGCCATCTTTCTTCCAAATATAGCCATTGCTGGACACATATCTGCAATGGCTGGATTAAAACATTATTCCTGATCTAAGAGGTGCTTCTTCATCAGGGAACTGCTCCTCTGGTGGTTTTTGAATCAGGAGCAAGGCTCATATTGCTCAGAATCAGCAGCCCAGACTGGGGAGGAGGAGGTGCTAAGGTAGGAAGAGGGTACCTGTGACCTTCCAGGTGTTGGATTCCAACTCACAATCAACCTGAGCCAATATGGCAGGTTGTGAAGGATGACAGGAGCTGTAGCCGAGCTATATATCTGGAGAGCCCATGGTTCCTCACCCCAGGCTGATTATCATGTCATTCCCCCCTCCCACACAAACCAGACATAGAGCTAATAAGGTGTAGCAGGCACCCCCAAATTTCGGCCCTCCAGATGTTTTGGACTACAATTCCCATCTTCCCTGCCCACTGGTCCTGTTAGCTAGGGATCATGGAGGGCCGCAGTTTGGGGATGCCTTATGTAGCGCATCTCATCATGAAGAAGCCATTCCCATGGGACCCAAGTGATATTTCTTGATGTTGGTAATCTGAATGCTTATCTGAAAACCACTTTATGAAGTGGGGGGGGGGTACCCAGTTTGGTGAAGCTGCTTCCTTCTTCTGTCAAGAAACATGCATAAACATGTTTCGATTGCTGTTCTGTCCATTTAGGACAGCTTTGAAAGTTTTGGGTTTCCCCCCATGGCATATATTTTATAGCCGAATCCATGGATTCTTCACTAAGTAAATGACTTCTATGGGAGATGAAGAAGAATGTGACTGAGTAATGTTATCAAGACTCTTTCCTGTGCAATGTTGTTGTTTGCTGTGTGAGAGATAAACAATCTGCATGGCAGCTAACCTTTCTTTCTTTCTTTTTCTTTTCCCTTTCTTTCGCGACATTAAAAACTGCAATTTAATTAAAAAATCCAGCTGCAATTTTATCTCTTTGGTTTTACCATAGGGCTTGAAGACCCAGTGTGGGGAGCGGGGTGGGGTGGGGTTGAAAAGCAGAATTTTCCACACTTTTTGTAAGAAGGAGGCATTTTTCAAAGCCGTTCTAGTCATGTGGGTGGGCAAATGGATGGATAGATAGAGAGACGGAAAAGGGAGTTTCCTTCATGGGTTTCCAATAATTGGTATGTGGTTTACATTCCATTCATCTGAAGGGCTGGGATATTAATCAGAACCAGGCATGGGCTACTAAAACTACCTCTAGCATTCGAAAACATGCGCCAGTGTGTTTTTTCACATGTGTCTTTGCCTCAACACCCACAGTCCCCTGAGAGAGGTTGTGGTCATTTACTACCCTAAGCTCAGCTGCAGGTACTATAATAGGAACAGCCTCGGAGATCTTTTTCCAGGGAGAGGTTTTGCTGATTGCTAGCTTCAGAAGTGAATTCGTTTTATAGTCAGGGAGGCCATTCTCTCTCTCTCTGTGTCTTCCTGTCAATTGGCTTAATTCATACGCAGGAGAAATGAAGGTGGGGGCCATGCAGCTTTGGGGGGGGGAGCTCATCTGGACGGAGTCATGGAGGTCTGGCAGTTTCGTCTGGCACCTGGGAGCCGGACATTAAAGCGGCCAGGCTGCTGCTGGCAGTGGGGTTTACTGTGTGGTTAGGAAGCGTACAAAGAATCCGTCTGGAAGTACCTCGTGGTCATACAAACTTACTTTTGAGCTCTCTCCCAGAGGAGGGCGAGGAGTGTGGCATTTGGCTTCAATGACCACTCGCACAGGGAACTGGCTAATGAGAAAAGGATGGGCTAGGATGGCTGGGATCCTGGCCTGCGATTATTGACTAAAGTCACTGCAGATCGCATACCAGAGGTCCGAGTTCAAATCCCGGCACCACCATGGGCTTACTAGGTGGTCTTTCGTTAGGTGTTCTCTCCACTTGTAAAAAATAAATAAATGAGGGGGCATAATTGTAAATGCCTCTTGCTGCCATCACAGCCACCCTGTGTGGAAGACACTTTAAAGCTATGTATACAACATACATTTAAACACACGCACCCCTCCGAATCCTGTGAACTGTAGTTTGGGAAGGGTTAACTACAGGATATATAAAAACATAATAAAACATTAAACTTTTTTAAAAAAATAAACCCCTCCCTAATACTGGGCTGCCTTCAGATGGCTTGGGGGTTTAATAACTCAATACCCTCAATATTCCTCTGATGAAAATACGGACATCCTAAGGATCAAATCAGAAACCGGAAAACTTGGGAAACTCGGAGGGTCCGCAGGATTTTGTTAGGGGGTAGAAATGCGCTTTAAACATATGGTGTATAAGCAGTTTAACTCTCAACTGATGGGGTCTGTCATGGACAGTTCATCGAGAGTACCAGACAGATTTTCTCCACATGCCACAAGGAACTCAAGAGAAGGAACTCAATTCTACAAGAATTGCTGCACACAAATGGTTCACCCCACAGAGATAGCTGGCAGGTGATGTGAATTAAAGTGGCATCCAGAATATAGGATAGGCAAGAAGATGGTCGCTCATCCCAGAATTAATTGTGGCCCATTGAGCAGCCCGGACAAAACTTCAAACACCTTCAAGGGTAAGTCTGAAAGAGCCCAGTTCCCCCACTCCTACCTACCAACCCATCCTGTTCCCATAGTAATCCTAAACCTGCATAAATGTAGTGCTGCTCTAGGCCTTTAGAGCTGAAGGGCTGCACACTCCGGCTCCTGCCATTGGCCAGGAGATTTTAAGAACATAGGAAACTGCCTTACCCCAAGTCAGGTCCCTCTAGCTCAGGCATCCCCAAACTCGGCCCTCCAGATGTTTTGGGACTACAATTCCCATCATCCCTGACCACTTGTCCTGTTGGCTAGGGATGATGGGAGTCCCAAAACATCTGGAGGGCCAAGTTTGGGGGTGCCTGCTCTAGCTATTCTGACTACCAGGTTACATGTGGCCATCATGGAGCCGTCACACAGATAAAATGAAGGTATAATACTAACACTAGCTGACTCGGAGAAGAAGAAGATTGCAGATTGTGTTTTGTTGCAAGTGAGTACCAAACTACATGTCACATTACCTGTTTGATTAAATAGCACGGTTGGAACAGGGCACCAGGGTGAGCTCACTGCATTCTGGGAAAATTAAAATGGCAACTGCCTGGCTCCAATACCAGATTCAAAATAAAGTGAAATAAGGATAGTAAAGTTATATAAAAACACTGACTGAGATTTATTTCCTTTCAGTAAGTGCACTTATATTGGGAGTAACTGTAATTGGTATGCAGGTGGAAAGGTAAATGCCTGAGGAACGCTGCATACACACCATCCTTTTAAAGCGCATTTCCCCTCCATAGAATATTGGGAATTATAGTTCCTCAAGGTTTGCTGTAGCTATGTGCAGGGCAAACTACAGTTCCCAGAATTCTTTTGAGGGGCAAAATGTGTTTTAAATGTATGGTACTTACACAACCAAAGTTACAGCCTGAGTAGGGTCATTTAATCATTCCCCCAAGCCTTACCCCCGTTTCCCTTTCTGACCATGATTTTATAGCCCCCTGTGCACATCAAGACCCTGTAATCTGGCTTTCAAACTAAAGCAGCCCCACCCTAATAAGCATTCAGGTTTGTATTCTCTTTTTCCATGGCCATATGTTGCTTTAAAGTTGTTGTGTTTAAGCTTTGGGGGAGGGGACACCTGAGTTAAATAAGTTCGCTTATTCAATTTTGCTGATAGTTGCAATCCGCCCACAGAGCCCTTTCAAAACTTTTTTTTTCCCCTCCCAGTGTTTTGGAAAGTGGATAAGGGGCTCATTCAGTGACGCACAAGGTTTGCTTGAGCCCAGAATGAAGCATGCATTTCATAAAATGAGAAAAATAACCTCAGACCACACACACAGTGCAATTTTCTGAACTCCAGCTCACTCCTCCTTTTCCTCCACCCCCACCGATCCTGCCACCCCCTTCTCTCCTGCAAAACAAGATGATGACTGACATTCTTAAATCCTTTAAGCATCCATCTACAACTAACGGCCAAAGGAGGTTTTCAGAGCTTAGCTGGCTGATTGTCAGCAATAAGCTGATGAAAAAATGGATTACTACAGTACATGCCTGCCATGCTGAAGGGGAAATCACAGAAATCCTTCCTCCCGAACCTTCTGCTTTTATAGGCAGGTTTTGAAGAGAAGAGGCAGCTGATACCCTTGCAGTTTTAGACCACTGCCTATTAAAAAGGGTGTGCACTGCAGTGGGGAGGCTGGACACAGCAAGAGGCACAACTTTAAAGCTAGACTTCTTGCTGCTTGCAGAGACCATCTCTACATACGAGATGTGACGATGGTTTGACGATGGTTTCCTTTTTGTCCAGTAAAACGTGCTGCTTCTTTTGATTGGTGTTGGTGTAACAGGCCATTCTCTCAAGCTATTTCTATTGTTTGCAGGGTTTTACATTTTGCAGGCACTGCTATACAGTATTTTCTACCTGGAAAACTGTGATACACACAGAGCATGGAGTCAGATACTAAGTATTAAATAGGTGTACAGTTCTGCACATTCACACCAACTTCCTTCCTTCCTTCTTTTCTTTTGTAACTCACTTCCCCATCTCATATGGGAGCCACGGGAGTGAAAGAGGGACATCCCTCATGTAGACCATGGGTGAGGAACCTCAAGTTGTGGGTCAAATTTAGCTCAGCACCAGTCCCAATTTGGCCCACTTTCCTCAAACCAGTTATTAGTTTTGTCCAAAGTTGTTGAGCTAAATCTTTAAAAAGATAGGTAGAGATGCAGCTAGGTCGATTGTATGACCAAGCTCGTTCTGCAGCTGATCCCAGCAGAAACCAAACTTTTTGTACACCACCCTGGAACCTCCTGTTAAAGTGTGACCCCTGGGCACTCACTTGTGGGGTGCCTCAGGGTTCTGTCCTCTCCCCCATGCTTTTTAACATCTATATGAAACCGCTGGGAGAGATCATCGGGGGGGTTGGGTTGGGTGTTCATCAGTATGCGGATAATACCCAGGTCTACCTCTCTTTTAAATCAGAACCAGTGAAGGTCCTGTGTGAGTGTCTGGAGGTGGTTGGAGGATGAATGGTGGCTAACAGATTGAGGCTGAATCCTGACAAGACAGAAGTACTGTTTTTGTGGGAAGGGGCAGGCAGGTGTGGAGGATTCCCTGGTCCTGAATTGGGCAACTGTGCCCCTGAAGGACCAGGTGTGCAGCCTGGGAGTCATTTTGGACTCACAGCTGTCCTTGGAGGCACAGGTCAATTCTGTGTCCAGGGCAGCTGTCTATCAGCTCCATCTGGTACGCAGGCTGAGACCCTACCTGCCCGCAGACTGTCTTTCCAGAGTGGTGCATGCTTTAGTTATCTCCCGCTTGGACTACTGCAATGCGCTCTATGTGGGGCTACCTTTGAAGGTGACCCGGAAACTACAACTAATCCAGAATGCGGCAGCTACACTTGGTGACTGGGAGTGGTTGCCGAGACCATATAACACTAGTCCTGAAAGACCCACATTGGCTCCCAGTACGTTTCTGAGCACAATTCAAAGTGTTGGTGCTGACCTTTAAAGCCCTAAATGGCCTCGGCCCGGTAGACCTGAAGGAGCGTCTCCACCCCCATTGTTCGGCCTGTACACTGAGGTCCAGCTCCAAAGGCCTTCTGGCGGTTCCCTCACTGCGAGAAGTGAGGTTACAGGGAACCAGGCAAAGGGCCATTTGGTAGTGACGCCCACCCTGTGGAATGCCCTCCCTTCAGATGTCAAGGAAATAAACAACTATCTGACTTTTAGAAGGCAGCCCTGTTTAGGGAAGTTTTTTAATGTTTGATGTTTCATCGTGTTGGGAGCCGCCCAGAGTGGCTGGGGAAACCCAGTCAGATGGGTGGGGTATACCGGTAAATAAATTATTATTTATTATGGTTAAGAAATGAAATGAAATCCTGAATATTGTTCAAGGAGAAGCGGTGGAATTGGTAAATAATTGTCTTCTGCGCTTTATACTTTTATCCAGATATGCCAGTTTATCTCATTAAATGTTCACTTGACAAATCTTTTTATAATGTGGATGTGTTTTTGCTTTCAAAAGAAGCAGCTTATTTTTTGTGTGTGGTAGTGATGGAATACTCTGCACCCCTCACAGGCACATGATAAACAGCAACCAACATTTTTGTGAAGCGTACAAAAACAGAATGCTGCCCTAGTAGAGCTTGTATCAACTCTCAAAAGCACTTATAAAAGGTAGGATCTGTACCATATGGGGCATGTGCAGAACACATGCTAGATTCTGTAAGAGGTTTTACCCACACTTATATTGAATAGATCATCATAACTTCCTTTTCGTTTCACCACTTGTGAGTTATGTGGCTATCTGAATACAAAAAGGCAGGGGGGGAGTCTGCTATCAGACTACATAGTCATTTATTTAGTGCCTTTTTTAAAAACCACAGCTTTTACCCTTAGGGCAAGATACAATCAATATCTGTTGAGGAGAAAACAGAAGCAAGCAATCTTCCCTTTTGGTGGTCCCTGTTATCAGATGTAAGGGCAAACAGGTCGTCCCCACAGTAAATCTTCTCTACCTGAAAGCTGTAATTTATGTGTCTGGTGGTGTGGGTGGGGGCATATTAACATGTTACAGGCCATCCTCTGCCACAGAGTAGATTGACTGAAGGGCCTTGGCAATAGCACAGTGGCAGGTTTTGCATGTAACTCTAAGCCAGGCATCCCCAAACTCGGCCCTCCAGATGTTTTGGGACTACAGTTCCCATCATCCCTGACCACTGGTCCTGTTAGCTAGGGATTGTGGGAGTTGTAGTCCAACAACATCTGGAGGGCCAGATCCTCCCCCAGTGGCCTTACACAACTATGTGCTAAGCCATGGCTTGGCTTAGTGCGTCATCCAAACCTGGGTTCGTGGATTATCTCACGCCACACAAACTGCAAGCTGTAACCAAGCTTGTTCTTGGTTTTACAGCTCATGGTTTGTCTGGAGATGAGAAACCATTAGCCCAGGTTTAGCTGGTGGGAACATGGAAGCAGCAGGACCAGGGGAGTAGCAGGGCAGTCACAATCTCCTCTCTGGTAACCCCCCTGTTCAGGCATGGCCATGGTTTATATAGAGCAGCAGCAGGCAGAATTAGGTTCTCAAAAAGTTCTACGTGGCTCAGTGGAAGGCAAAAAAAAAAGGTTCTCAAAGACCAAAATAAGACAGTATGGGGGAAGGACAACACTCAGTGCAAGTGGATTTCTTAATTAGTGTCCTAGAATCCAGACAATTGGGGGGGGGGGCTTCCATGCAGAAACTTTAATCCAATTTATTTTCTTTCTCATCCTTCTTTTATCAGGATGTGGGATACCACAGTGGCATTCTCAACTTGCCAAATTTTATGCGTGGAGAGCAAGTCTGCTGGGGAGATGGACATGAGAAAAATATAGCAACTGCACTTGCTATGCTCTTTCAGATACCTGCCGAAAACTTTTATATTTCAGCAAGCTTACATATTGTAAAAGTTTTGCTGATTTTATCAGTTTTAATGGTTTTTTTAATTAAAAAAAGTATACTTGTTTCTGAGTTTTGTGGATTTTAGGAGGGCTTTATCAATGATGGAGATGGGGGTCGGGTCCCTATGTCTACCTAACCCAAGAACATAAGAGCCTGCTGGATCAGGCCAGTGGGCCACCTACTCCAGCATCCTGCTCTCATAGCAACTGGCATTTGTAGAAACTGGCATTTTGAAGCATTACTACATGGAGGCATGGTATAGCCATCATGTCTAGTAGCCATTTATAGTCTTACCCTCCATGAATTTGCCTAATCCCTTTTTAACCTCTTAGAGGTACCATATAAAAACTCCTGCTCAAGAAGCTACTGCCAAAGAGGAAATGACTTGAATCCCATGGGAATTTGGTTATGTGCAGCCAGGGCAAATGCATCTGCTTTGCCACTTTGTATATTGCAGAGAATACTTGGAATGACAAGGCTTATGGTATTTTTTATTATTCTTGCACACTTTAAAAGAAATAACTCAAGTGTACTTTTCTATTATGAAACATGTTACATACCCGGAGCAATGAAGCCCTACCTCCTAGGATTCTGATGTTTCTATTTATGTAAAACAAGTACATGACACTTTATATTTTGAAATGTCAAAGTCATGTGTAGAAACAAATAAAACCAAACATTAGAAGCAATAATACACAAATTCATGATTAATATAAAATTCACAATAATTCAGTAACCACAGCAGCTGCCTGTATGTTCCAATGGACTGAAAATGCTTGTGTAAACAGGTAGGTTTTCAGCATATTGCTAGAAGCACAAAACTGTTGTGGCATGAGTATTTTTGAGGTTGCTTGGTGCCAACCACCTTGAACTTCGATATTTAGCAAACTAAAATGCATTATGTCTACTGCAAGGACAGAGTGAAGTTTATAGCATCTTCCCATGACCTAAAGGAGAATCTGCTACAGATCAAATTTAAGTTTATTTTCAACTGGGCAGTCCTCCAGACCACAAAACCCACCACAGTTCAGAGATTGCTGTGTTCAGTTTTCAGTGCCCAGTGTTCAGAACAATTTCCCGTTGCATAAAACAGCTTATACTGTACAGGCAAGGACACCCACAAATCCTTTTACAGTATTAATGTAGTGTTAAATCTAAAATTTCAAAACTTTCAGGAGTCACACAAATCAAAATTGCTCCCCCCACGAAACTATGCATCAGAAAAATCTCTCCCATAACCTGGTCCATTAATTCTTAGGCTATGCAACATAGTTTGCAGCAAACAAGACACTATGCTGCTTTTAGTACTGTACAGACAACTCTCCATTTACGCAGGAGTTACATTCCGAGGCACCACACATTTAAATGAAATTGCATATATTTGAAATAACACTGAAAAAGCCTGCAAACACCACATTCCTCCCCCATGCCTTTTTGTGGTGTTTTTGGGCCACTTCCAGGTTTGGTTTGATGTGTGTATGTGCAGTTGCACAAAGATTGAGCATCCATAAATGTGAGGTTGCCCATATAGTAATTTTGTAATCAACAAAGGACTAGTTTCTTACTAAGTGATTGTACTGCACACAGCAATGTCTTTGAAATAAGACATTAGCCGGAGAACTTGAACATATACAGTTGTACCTTGGAAGTCGAACGGAATCCGTTCTGGAAGTCCGTTTGACTTCCAAAACGTTCAAAACCCAAATCACAGCTTCTGATTGGCGGCAGGAAGTTCCTGCCGCCAATCAGAAGCTGCAGAAACCCCGCCAGATGTTCAGGTTCCAAAAGCACGTCCGCAAACTGGAACAATCACTTCCGGGTTTGTGGTGTTTGGGAGCCAAAATGTCCGAGTTCCAGGGTGTTTGGGATCCAAGGATACAATTGAACAAACTGAGGTTGTATCCTACCTGAAAGTCTACAGAAAGGGCAGTTGAGGCTTTGCAACCTAGTGCCTAGTGTTCTAGACCAGGGGTCAGTAAGGTTTACCTAAGCCTGGGCCGGATCGGTCCCACAGAGATTTTGAACATCTGCATGTGCGCAGACGCAATTTTCGGCGAGGTGGAAGTGAGTCCCCATGCTGCGCTGCGCCGGTTTAGCACAGCGCGTGAGCAGGCAACTCAGTTCGGAGGCAGCTCGGGTGCTGGTCAAACGACCTCTGCAGGCCACTTCCAGCCCATGGGCCTTAGGTTGCTGACCCCTGTTCTAGACTACAGTTCCTTTTGACTGTAGCCAGCACAGCTTATATCTGAAAAGAATCAGCTTGGCAAAGGATGTGACTGACCACCTGTTTGCAAGCTTTCACAAAAAGCTTTTTACACATCATCTTGTCTTCTGCAGACTATTCTGTGGCATGGCCTAGGGTATTCTCTTCTGCACTGTCTCCTGACTAGCTGATAGAGGCCCCAGGGAATTCTTACTGTTTTTAATGGGGAAGCCGGGTGGCCTGGAGTGCAACAGGGTCATAGTTCTTTGGCAATAAACCTAAGGTTTTCATTGTCTTAAATAAGTTACGTGGGATGTAATGATAATCTATCCACAGTGCAGGCCATTCATAAAACTGAAAAGTGCCTCTCAGTACAAGAATTTAGCTTTTCTCTATAGTAGAACTCTATAGAGATGTTTTTCATTGAAGGGATTGTCAACAAAGGGTATTAAAAAGTTTTAAAGAAACTTAATGATGAGGTGCTCTACTCCATCTAGTTAAAGCGAGCACGACTACATTATGCTTAATTATAGGCTTGCAAGCATTTTAGACTTTTATTTATTTGTTGTATTTTCAATGATTTAATTCTAACTCACCCTGTTCACCTCTATTGAAAGGGTGGATACAAGTTTTACTGTTTTACAGAAGATTAAAATCTAAAAGGCTGAGAATAATAATAATAATAATAATAATTTATTATTTATACCCCGCCCATCTGACCGGGTTCCCCCAGCCACTCTGGGCGGCTTCCAACAAAACACTAAAATACAGAAATCCATCAAACATTAAAAGCTTCCCTAAACAGGGAAGAATACTTTTGCAGGCAAACTACTGTTAATGGAAGAGGCAAACGTGAGCTTCCAAATTTACAAGGTTCTTCTCTTGATTTTTTTTTGGGGGGGGGGATCAAATCTAGCTATTTTTAAAAATTGTTTTTATTAAAGATTTCCTTGGGTTACAAAAGTCTATCTGCTTTCAGTTCTTTCTACAAATCAGTTACATTCAATGTGAGACACAAATGTTATAGACAGTGTACGGTTGGGGGAGAGAGAGAACAGGGGTAGAGAAAGGGGAAGAGTAAACATTCATTCTCTTGCATCATGGGTAGGCAAACTAAGGCCCAGGGGGCGGATCTGGCCCAACTGCCTTCTCAATCTGGCCCACAGACGGTTCGGGAATCAGCATGTTTTTACATGAGTAGAATGTGTGCTTTCGTTTTAAATGCATCTCTGGGTTATTTGTGGGGCATAGGAATTAGTTCATTATTATTTTCCAGAATATAGTCCGGCCCACCACATGGTCTGAGGGACGGTGGACCGGCCCATGGCTGAAAAGGTTTGCTGACCCTTGTCTTACATAGTGCATGTTCAAGGTTACTGTCTCAGCGTCACGTGGGTAGGTTCCTTATCTATTCATTTTTAGCTTTCGTTGGCGATGAGAGAGATTGGAGAGCAGAGGGCTTGGTTA
The DNA here is from genome assembly GCF_965207765.1 of Zootoca vivipara. Classification (NCBI taxonomy): domain Eukaryota; kingdom Metazoa; phylum Chordata; class Lepidosauria; order Squamata; family Lacertidae; genus Zootoca; species Zootoca vivipara. The sequence goes on along the minus strand of NC_142593.1, from coordinate 8,301,225 downwards.
TTTGCCTTAGTTTTTACTACCATCTTAATTTCATCAAAAGGGACAGTACAACTCAATCCCCAAAAGGAGTATGCTCTACAAATCTACTTTGAAGGAAGTGAAGCACAGATGAACCAATGATACATTGTTGTTGTTTAGTCATTTAGTCGTGTCCGACTCTTTGTGACCCCATGGACCAGAGCACGCCAGGCACTCCTGTCTTCCACTGCCTCCCGCAGTTTGGTCAAACTCATGTTCGTAGCTTCGAGAACACTGTCCAACCATCTCGTCCTCTGTTGTCCCCTTCTCCTTGTGCCCTCAATCTTTCCCAACATCAGGGTCTTTTCCATGATACATTACTGATTTTATGAATGCTCACAGCTGCACATATGAGGTATCGTATGTAAAAGGATTTTATTTTCAGACACAATGCTTGCAATAAATTCATCCAAGCTGAAATTGCATCATTTCCCTGGCAAAACCACTTGGCAATTCACTTACCAATTTAGTGATGCGCACTTAGCCAATTACTTATGCATTTAGCCAATTGTAATTAATTCAAAAAAGTGGCATGATGAAGTGAAACAGCAAACAAAGGCTGCTATGCAGTTTTTATTCATTTAAATGAGCCTCGTGCATATGTTTCACAAGACACATTACAGCAGTGATGGCCAAACTCGGCCCTCCAGCTGTTTTGGGACTACAATTCCCATCATCCCTGACCACTGGTCCTGTTAGCTAGGGGTCATGGGAGTTGTAGTCCCAAAACAGCTGGAGGGCCAAGTTTGGCCATCACTGCATTACAGTACAGTGGTGCCTCGCTTAACGAATGCCCTGCTTAACGAAATTTCCGCTTAACGAAAGGATTTTTCGAGCGGAGGTTGCCTCACTAGACGAATTCGTTTTATGAAAAATTCATCTAGCAAATCGCGGTTTCCCATAGGAATGCATTGAAATTCAATTAATGCGTTCCTATGGGGGGGGGAATTTAAAAAAATTCAATGCATTCCTATGGGATTCGCTAGACGAATTTTTCGTTATATAAGAAAAGACCCGTGGAACGAATTAAATTCGTCTAGCGAGGCACCACTGTATCTGGCAACCAGCGCCCAGAATGCTAAATGCAGTTAACGGATGTACCTATTGAGTATTCCAATTATGACACCTGCAGAATAATACAAATATTGAAGAACCATTTGAACTCCGCAGTTAAAAAAGATAAGAAGCTGAAGAACTGTTTAAACTCTCCTGTTATGATGGCCAAGAAGGTGATTAATAATAGAGATTTGTGATTTAAGCTGATTGGAAACAGATCAAACACTATTGTCACAGTGGCCGGAGCGGACTACTTCAGAGTAACGACGCTACGCAGCTCTGCATTTTATTCTTTTATTGGTGCTGCGTATTTACAGTGCTAAAGTCATTGCTATTTACACGGAGTGATGTGATCAGTCGGTTTCAGAACCTCCTAATGGCTTTTGGCGCGTCTTTCTCCAACACAAAAGCTTTGGCAGACCCATCCTCTTTCCCCTCCTCTTTCTGCGTAGTTCTGGCGTTGGGGGGATGGGTCTCCCTCCCTTATTCGCGCCTTCCTGTCCCGCCTGGGACCCTGGCTCCTCTACCTTGCCTGAGCCTCGGACCCGACTTCCTGCTTCCCTACTGGAATCGGAACTCTCTCTGCTTTCCCCTGTGCTCGGTGATTGGCTTGAACTCAGGAGGGGAGGGACTTCGCGATATCCCCTGTCCCTCACATCCACCCCCCTCCCAAGCTCTCCTTCACCCCTCCCCAGGTCCCCCCCAGGTGTCGGTGACGACTGGAAGCCTAAGAACTCAGTGCTTTCCGAGCCCGTTGGTGTGAACACCTCCCCCCAGTCCTGCAAGCCCCCCCCTTCCGCCTGGGAGGATGGGAATCCCAAAAAGTCCGTGGCGTCAGAGCTGGTGGGGGTAAAAATGTTCTGCCAATCTGCTCCTTCCTCCGACTGGGTGGATCTCGGTGACACCCATACCTCATCCTCTGGTTCCTCAAACTCCGCTTCCCAGCACCATGGTGAACTGCTCTCCCGTGCTTCCTCCCCCTCCCCCTCCCTTTCCATGTGCCAGGGCTTGGGTCTATGGGGAAAGAGGGCGTGAAATTCTTCTACCAGGAATTCCTCCTGTATCTGAGTGGCTGGGACCCATTCATTCTGGGACGGTGGAGCATCCTCCCATGCCATGAGGTACTCCAGTCCCCCCACCCCCCACCTTGAATCCAGGATGGCCGTGGCCTCATTGAGTTGCTCCCTGCCTTCCCTCTCCCCCCCTCCCTCAGGGGTTTGTTCGCTGTCTTGGAGCCTGCTGCTTTCCCTGTACGGCGACAGCAGCGATCTATGAAACACAGGGTGCACCCTCATGTCCTCTGGCAGTGCCAGCCTGTATGCCACCGGGTTGACCTGTTGCGTGACCGTGAAGGGGCCCAACCTTCTGGGCGCCAGCTTTTTGCATCGCCCTCTGATGGGAAGGCCCTCCGAGGACAACCACACTTTGTCCCCCACCCTAATGACCTCCCCCGGTCGCCTGTGGCGATCTGCCCCCTTCTTGTACGCTTCCTTGGCTCTCTCCAAGTGTTCTCTGAGCTGCTGGTGCACCGTCTCCAGTTCCTCTGCCCAATCCTCAGCCTGTGGGCCCTCCTCCTCCTCCTCCCCCTCCCTCTCTGGGAAAGATCTGAGGTCACACCCGTAATTGGCCTTAAAGGGCGACACCCCTGTGGAGACGTGCACCGCATTGTTGTAGGCAAATTCTGCCAGTGGCAGGCGATCCACCCAGTCCGTTTGCCGCTGGCTGACGTAGCATCTCAGGTACTGCTGCAGAATGGCGTTGACCCTCTCCGCCTGTCCATTGGTCTGCGGGTGTCTAGCCGTCGACAAGCTGACCTCCACCTGCAGGAGGTTCATGAGCCGCCGCCAGAACCTGGAAACAAATTGGCGGCCACGATCCGAAATAACCCTTAAAGGTAATCCATGCAGTCTGAATACGTGATCCACAAACAGTTTGGCTGTCTCTTCTGCAGAGACCGCCCTGGCACACGGTATAAAGTGGCACATTTTGGACATGAGGTCCACCACCACCAACACTGCGGTCTTGCCCCTGGATGAGGGCAGGTCTGTGATGAAGTCCATGGACACTACTTCCCACGGCCTGTGCGGTGTGGCTAAGGGCTCCAGCAAACCTGCTGGTGGCGCTCTGACCACCTTTGCCCGCTGGCAGGTGTCACAGCCCCTTACATAATCCCTCACATCCACCCGCACCCCTGGCCACCAGAAGTGTCTCATGACTAGGTGAGTGGTTTTATCCCTCCCAAAATGACCCGCCGTTGGGTTGTCGTGCATCTGCTTGAGGACCGTACGTCTGAGCTGGGTGGTGGGCAGGTACAGTGCACCCTTGTAGAAAAGCAGCCCCCTGCGTTCTGCAAAGTCTTTTGCCTGCTCCCCCCCCCTCTCAGTTCTCTGAAGATGCGGTTGGCAAATTCATCCGCTGCCGTCAGTGCTGTGAGTTCTGCCTCGCTTACCACTGCTGCTCCGCAGGACCAAGCTGACGGGGGGAAGATGTGCCTGGGTGCCGGTGGCGCCTCCTCCTCCATGTACTCTGGCTTGCGGGAGAGGGCATCCGCCCTGACATTCTGCTCTCCCGGGATGTAGTGTATGGAGAAGTTGAAGTTCAAGAAGAACTCTGCCCACCGTATCTGCCGCTGGTTGAGCACCCTGGCAGTTCTCCAGAACTCCAGGTTCTTGTGGTCGGTGCACACCTGGATGGGGTGCTTGGCGCCCACCAGGAAGTGTCTCCAGTGCTGGAACGCAGCGTGGATCGCAAGAAGTTCCCGATCAAACACCGTGTAGTTTCGCTCTGGCTGGGTCAACTTCCTGGAGAAGAAGGCACAGGGTCTCCACTCTCTGTTGGCGTCCAGTTGCAACAAAATGGCGCCCACAGCTTTATCAGAAGCATCTGTCTCCACGCGTAGGGGCGCGTCCTGAACCACGTGGAACAGGTTCTGGTCTGAGGCGAACACCCTCTTGAGGCTTTCAAACGCTGCTTGCGCCTCTGGTGTCCACCTGAACTTCTGCTTGCCTCTCAGGCAGTCAGTGATGGGAGCCGTAACGCGAGAGAAGTTCTTGATGAACTTCCTGTAGAAGTTGGCGAAGCCTAGTAGGCGTTGGGCATCTTTGCGCGTCCTGGGGCTGTGCCAGTCCAGGATGGCCTGCACCTTGTCCTTGTCCATCGCCAGCCCCTTGTCTGACAGCTTGTAGCCTAGGAAGTCCACCTCCTTGGTGTGAAACTTGCACTTCTCCAGCTTCACATACAGGTGGTTCTCCTTCAGGCGCTGCAACACCTCCCTGACATCCTTCACATGCTGCACTGGGTCATCGGAGTAGATAAGGATGTCATCCAGGAAGACCAAGCATTTCCTGAAAAGGAGGGACCCCAGGACGTGGTGCATGAAGGCCTGGAAGCATGCTGAGCCCCCTTGCAACCCGAAGGGCATCACGAGATATTCAAAGGAGCCCAGAGGCGTGAACATCGTGGTTTTCCATTCATCGCCTTCCCGGATCCTGATCAAGTTGTACGCCCCCCTCAGGTCTAGCTTGGTGAAAATCTTGCCCCTGCGTGCCGCTGTCAGGAGATCATCCACTCTGGGCATGGGGAAAGCCACTGGCTCTGTCACTGAATTCAGTCGTCTAAAATCCACCACAAGACGGCGCTGTTGCGTGTCTTTCTTGTCCACCCAGAAGACCGGGCTGCCCCCTGCTGCCTTGCTTTCTCTGATGAACCCCCGCTTGAGGTTCTTGTCGATGAAAGCGCGCAGATCCTCCAGTTCCTGGTCTGACATGGCGTACAGCTTGGCTGGGGGTATAGTTGCCCCTGGCACCAGGTTGATCTGGCAGTCAAAAGGCCTGTGTGGGGGTAGGTGGTTGGACTCCGCTTCGCTGAAGACCTCCTGCAGGTCCCAGTACGGCTTGGGTATCGCCTCACCCCCTTTGACGTGCATGGTGGCCACCGTGGCTATCGGAGGCCCCTCCCCTGGTTGGTGCTGCATGCAATGTTCCAGGCAAAAGTCCGATCCAAAAGTGATGCATCTCTGGTGCCAACTGATGGAGGGGTCGTGGCGCGCCAGCCAGCTCATGCCCAAGACGATGGGGGGGTCTGAGATGGTGGTGACGTTGAATGCCAGTGTCTCTGAGTGCCTCCCCACCGTCATTCTCATGGGGGGGGGGGTTTGATGAGTGATGGCCCCTCCCAGCAGCTCTCTGCCGTCAATGGTTGCCACGTGCAGAGGAAAATCCAGCTGCAGAAGCTGGATCTGGTGCTCTTCTGCAAAGTTTCTCGAGAAGAAGTTCGCTGACGCCCCACTGTCAATTAGGGCGAGGACCGTCAGGGGATAGCCATTTGGGAGCGTGAGCGTCACTTCTAGAACCACTCCTGCTCTGGGAGGGGTGGGCTGGCTCTGCTCCTCTCTGTGCGGGTGGGTGGGCTGGGGCTGTTGTCTGCTGACTGTGCCTGGCTGCTGCCCCTTGTCTCCTGCAGCCAGGCTTTCCCGTTTCCCTGCTGTGGTGCTGCGTCAGTGGGGGAGGGCACAACCGTTCCCGCCTTTCCTTGCCACTCCCTGCGATGTGGGCAGTCTCTGACGAGATGCTGGGGGGAGTTGCAGAGAAAGCAATTCCCGCCCCTTCCCTCCTTGCGTCTTGGCGCCGCTGGGGTTTGAAAAGCCCCCGCGCGCGCGCTATCAATCTGCATGGGTTCCTGGTCCTGACTGGCCCCAGGCGTGGCTTGAAAGGGTTGTTGGGGGAGTGGCTTCTCCTGCGACCGTGGGAACCAAGCCCGCTTTGCGCGCGTTGCTTGCTTGTCGCTCCACCGGGATTCCTGTCTCACCCCCACCGCCAGAGCCGCTTTGCTCAGCTGATCCATATTACTGGGCTTTGGACCTCTTGAGAGCTCATCCTTCACCTCCTCATGCAACCCCAAGTAGAACGCCGCTTGCATTGGGGGTGACTCGAGTTCCCACCCCAATCTGTGCACCAGCATGGTGAATTTCGCCCAATACGCGCGAACTGTCATATTTCCTTGGCGTAAATTATGAAGTTCCTCCTTAGTCTGGTCCATATGACTATCGGACGAATACATCGTTTTCAAACCTTCTAGAAATAGTTTGACATTCTTCATGCAAGGATTCTTTGTTGCGATTAACGGTCTTAGCCACTCCCTGGCTGCCCCGGTAAGGTGCTCCACAATAAACGCTACCCTGTGCTCATCATCAGGGAACTCAGCGTGGTGCAGCTCAAGAGCATACACAATCTCAGTCTCAAAGCCCTGATATTCCCTCGGGTCTCCATTGAACTTGCTTACTAGGGTCCCGGCTCTCCTTCCTGGCAGCACTTGGACTTGGGGTGCCCCTCCCGCCTTGTTTTTCTCTGCATCCAGCTTGTTTTGGAGGTCTACCGCCACCGCCCTTAATTCCTGCTCTCTTTCCTGTAGCGCTCTCACCTGTTCCGCAAGTTGTAGCCGGTCGTCCTGGACCTTCCTAGTCTCTTCTTTAGCTGCCTTCAATTCCCCCTGCGCCTGCAGCGACAGCTGCTGCAGTTCTTGCTGGGCTTGCTCCGCGATCTGCCGCCATTTCTCCGCCTCTGACACGCTCATCCCGGCAACTCCAAAGTAGCCCAAAAAGGATTAGGAGGTTGCTGTCACAGTGGCCGGAGCGGACTACTTCAGAGTAACGACGCTACGCAGCTCTGCATTTTATTCTTTTATTGGTGCTGCGTATTTACAGTGCTAAAGTCATTGCTATTTACACGGAGTGATGTGATCAGTCGGTTTCAGAACCTCCTAATGGCTTTTGGCGCGTCTTTCTCCAACACAAAAGCTTTGGCAGACCCATCCTCTTTCCCCTCCTCTTTCTGCGTAGTTCTGGCGTTGGGGGGATGGGTCTCCCTCCCTTATTCGCCCCTTCCTGTCCCGCCTGGGACCCTGGCTCCTCTACCTTGCCTGAGCCTCGGACCCGACTTCCTGCTTCCCTACTGGAATCGGAACTCTCTCTGCTTTCCCCTGTGCTCGGTGATTGGCTTGAACTCAGGAGGGGAGGGACTTCGCGATATCCCCTGTCCCTCACAACTATCAACCACCCAGACATCACTTGGGTGAAAAGACATCCCACTGTGGCAAGTAGTGGCAAGTTGGATCACAAATCACCTTTATAAAATGTGTATTTATTTTAAAATTAGGATGAAAAAATATGTACAGTAAGGGTGTTTTTTTTTAAGTCCTCAGTTTAAAACACTAACATTAAAAGTTTCTATCCCCCAATAAAATCTGACAGGTTTCTGATTACCATACTGCTTTTTTCATACACTGATACCTTCAAGTTTTAGTTTCCAGCAGGTGTGAAATGAGACAGCAATATGTGCCTGCAAGGCTTGTATTGTTAAAGTTACACACCTTGCTGTATAAACGATCCCAGTGGAACTGCCCTATCTTTCAGAATAGTTTCAAATATCACAAAGTAGCAGAGTACAGCTCCCTCTTCTTGCTCAATACCCCCTCCAGGCTAACTTTGTGATGTCTGATTATACATACTGTACTACTTGATAGATTCGCAGGAGCCTCTTACGCTATCAGCTTAGCAGCTGCCAAACTACTTCATCGTCAAACAAGCACTTTTCAAGATGTCACAACATTTGGGACAGAGTAATTCTGATTAATCCCAAAGTGTTTGCAGCGATTAACTCCGCTTGTTTTTTTCAGATGTCTGAAAGTGCCCTAGTGTTAATCTAGTAGCTCAGAGAAGTACCAATCAGGTATCTAGTCAAATCCCACACTTTTGCCACTGCTTTGCTGACAGAAAACATGACAAAAATGCTGGGGTGTACAGAGGCCAACAAATTACAATGAAGCATAAAAAGGATGTGGCTGTTCACCCCATGATGTTGCAACGCCTGTGCACAGAGTGATAGTCATGTTTTCTCCTCCTTCCCAGGCCCATTCAATGTGTGTGTGTGTGTGTGTTTACATGGACACAAGTAACTTGACTAAATGGAAGGGATGATCTAGATGGGAATATGGAAGGCATGCAGAGTTTTCATGTGTGCAGATAAACTGGGGAAATGGGACTCTAACGGGACTCTGATACGGGTGCTGCACTGTCTTATGGGGAAAGCTCACAGCTTTGGAACTTTTTTTTCCAAGTTTAACTGTTTAAAACCGAATTAGGAGTACTCACAAGTCAACAGCCAAACAGGAGGAAAATCTCCATAGGTGCTGTAAGAGCAACACGCTCTTATTCTCAATACTAATGCAATACGTTTTGTATTTCTTCAGCCCCTTTTCAAGGATATTTTCCTTTCATGACTCCTTCAAAACATAGAGGTCTCCTTCTTTCAAGAGAGAAAAGAAAACAACCTTTATTTTGAAGGGGTTGTGAAAGGGAAGGGAAGGAAACTGGCGGTAAGAGCACTTAAGAAGCTTGCAAATTCATTGGGCCAGTTCCGTGTGTGTGTGTGTGTGTGTGTGATCTTTTTTGTTAACACCTGTGGATGTTTCCCTCTCATTTTCTTCAAAACTAGACATCATGTGCCAGACAAAGATTTGTCATCTGTGTCAGCTGCATATCTTTTCCATAAAAAATTGTCATTTTTCTTCCAAAGAGACTTCTCATCATCCTCTTTCTTCTTGGATGAAGTGACTGGAGAAGCTCTTTCACACAGTTTCTCTATAACTGCCACGTCTGTGAGTTTTTCGAGGCTCTCATCATTTGGTTCATTCAGCATGTCCCAGAAGTCTTTGGGCCGAGTTCGTGCTTTTTCTGCAGGACCAGAGAGAGTCTTCCTAGGTGCCTCTGTTGGTCTATTCTCGTGGCTCTTGAAGAGGTCGTTTAAAATAGAGATGTCTCCTAGCATGTCTGCGAAAGAGTTTTTCTTGCACATTTGAGCATGTCTGCTTTCTGGTGGAGACAGAAAGGGTTCTCTTGGTGACTCCATTCCCTTCAAGTTTGGCTGTCCTTTAGTAGTATTTGCAGACAGCCCCTCAATTATTCCTGATTTACTGCTTAATGAGTCAGATGCCATAAAGTCCTTGAATGCCTGACTGTTTCTCCTACTAACGCTATCTTGGGTAATGACAGTGGGCAATTGTTTATCTTCCACATCATGGCACACAGCAGCCTGTATGAAGGGATCAAACTGAAACTGCTTTACTTCTGCGTCATGTCTTTTTTGGCCGTAGAGATCTGTTGAAGACTCAGACTCTGATTTTCCATGTTTAGAAATTGTCTTTCTTTTTCTAAATGGGGTTCTGTGCACAGCTCCTTCCTCACTTCCTTCTGAAACAGATACTGGAACATCAACTTTTAATAGGTCCTTTAACTCTGGATATTTTGCACTGTAAAATTCTTTCAGCATTTTCTGCCTTTCTTCTGATGTAGTTTTGATAATATGCTTGGCGAGTTCTTCCACTGAAGCCTTCTGAAAATGAGATGCCATTTCTTCAAACTGTTTCCTACAGCCATCAGTGAAACAAAGCATAACTAACTTATCTCAATTATGTAAAAAATAAACAAAACAAAAAATGGATGGATATCTTACAACATGAATCAGTAACACTAATTTCCAGGTGTCCAGAAAAAAGAGAATTCAGAATTATTGCCAAGCCATGGTTTACAAAAAGCTGATATAACATGGTTTGCAAAAACATGAGGTGAGATTCACCTAATGAGTCCCAGCAGCGGAAGTCCTGTGGGACTTTTCCTCCTCTCCTCCCCCCATTTATTGGCTAGACAATAAAAGTTCTTCTAGAAATTGCAATTCCAACCATTAAAAGGAGGACACATTTCCAGCAACACTAAGCTACTGTGGAAAAAATTCAGGATACATCAATATTATGTTTTAGACATGATCACTCTAATAGAAAACTAGAAGAACCAACCTGCTCTAACTTCTCAGGAAAGCTGAGCAAACCTGACTGAAGGTATTTGCAAAGCACCATCAGAACTGCTCGTTTTACTGTCTTTCCACAATATTTTCTGTTGCTTATTCCCAAAAGGTTACACTTAAGATCACAAAGGTTTCAAAACAATACTGCTTTTAAACATAACATTATTAATAATCCCCACTGAAAGCTAAAGTTTATATAAAGCAAACTGAGAAAAGACAGAAATGGAGGTCATTTTTGCAAATTTTATTCTTACCTGCGGATTCTTTGGGGTGTTTTTCCAACCAGGAAGGTAATGGCGCCAACTTGGTGAACCTCCTTCTTCTTTTGACAGACAGGATGTCTAATGTAAAGTACTGCAGGCTTGCTGGTTTCCTTTACTGAATTATCCTTTTTGGTGTTCTTCTTCCTTGAGAAAGCTTCCCACGGACTCTTCCTGCTTTTCTAAACCAAATGTGAAATGTAACATGTTAGTCACTTTTCACCTAACTTTTGTCCTACGCTCCTAGCTGAGGTTTGGTTTTGGTTTTATTTACAGAGGACAGAGGTGGCCTTTTTGAGTTGTTAACATCAAGGTCTCCCAACAGCTGTTTGATATTTCTATTAGGAAATCGGACTGCTATGTTTTAATATGTGATAACTTGACCCTGGAGCCCAAACGCGTAAAAAAAAAAAAGCTCTGTGAAAAACCATCACTTTCAAATGTCTCTGTATTCAGTATACAGTTAGGTTGCGGACACCAAAAAAAGGGTGCCTCCTAAAATGGGAGAGGGAGAGGGAGAGCTAGTCATTGAGAAACTGGTCATGTACACTTCATTATTATGATCTCATTTATGCCCCACTTTTCCACAACAGACAGCATTCAAGCAGCGTACAAAAACAATTTCGTAGTAGTAGTAGTTAGTAGCACATTTATTTAAATATTAATAATATTAATAAGTTGTACATTCATAAAAATACGCTATGCACAATTATAGTAATAATAACTTTAAAACGTTAATAAATATTCGCTGCTAAAATATAATTTAGATTGCAAAGGCCTGAGCAACATCATTTTAGGAGATGTTTCAAATGAGGCAGGACCAATTTCCTGCTATTTCAGGGTTGTAGGTTCAAGCCCCACACTGGGTGAAAGATTCCCAGAATCCAGGGGGCGGGACTAGATGTAGTCCCTTCCAACTCTACAAGTCTATGACTAAACATCAGGAAGAACTTTCTGGCAGTAAGAGCTGTTCAACAGTGGAACGGACTCCCATGACAGGTTGTGGACACTCCTTCATTGTAGGTTTTTAAGCAGAGGTTGGATGGCCTTCTGTCATGGATGCTTTAGTTGAAATTCTTGCATTGTAGGGGGTTGGACTAGTTCAGGCATAGGCAACCTTTGCTCTCCAGATGTTTTGGAACTACAACTCCCACGATCCCTGACCACTGGCCCTGTTAGCTAGGGATCATGGGAGTTGTAGTTCCAAAACCTCTGAAGAGCCAAGGTTGCCTATGCCTGGACTAGTTGAACCTTGGGGTCCTTTCCAACTCTACAAGCACCAAACTCTCATATCAACTCAAACTATACTCAACTTTGGACAGAGGTCTTTAAATGAAATTCTGATCCCCTGCATAGTACAGATTCAGGAGGGGTGCACTTGTAATAAGGCAACAGGTCAATTAAGGGCAAATCTTCCTCTATTGTGTACCAGCTTCCCAGTAACCTCCTTGCATTGAGCTAGATTATCAGAGACATGAATCCAGAAGTGTGCTGTTTGGTTGCCCATCTCAGACCCAAGAACAGGGTTGCACTTATTTATGCAACACTTGTTTGCACCACGGTCCCGACCATCGCTGAAGTTCAGAAAAGTCTCCATCTCCAAATTCTAATCCTTTTAGAAATAAGGTAAAGGTAAAGGGACCCCTGACCATTAGGTCCAGTCGTGACCGACTCTGGGGTTGCGCGCTCATCTCGCATTATTGGCCGAGGGAGCCGGCGTATAGCTTCCAGGTCATGTGGCCAGCATGACAAAGCCGCTTCTGGCAAACCAGAGCAGCACATGGAAATGCCGTTTACCTTCCCGCTGTAGCGGTTCCTATTTATCTACTTGCACTTTGACGTGCTTTCGAACTGCTAGGTTGGCAGGAGCTGGGACCAAGCAGCGGGAGCTCACCCCGTCACAGGGATTCGAACCGCCGACCTTGTGGTCAGCAAGCCCTAGGCTCAGTGGTTTAACCACAGCGCCACCTGGGTCCCTTCCTTTTAGAAATAGTTCAACATTAAAAGCCAGAACAGGTATCATCAGATTAAACGTCAGCACAGCAGCCCCTCTAGCAATCCTGAGTGGCTTCACTATGCCAACCATTAAAAAAGAACCACAGTTTCACTTACAAGACATTTAAAACTACAGGTTAGCTATTGGTTGTGCAGTGAAACTGGGATGTTCAATAATAGGGAAATATGCTTGTGGAGTTTTTGTGCTGTGTTTTATTTTTGTTTCTTGTTTGACTCACTGCCATGGGCCAAAAAGACCATTGGAAAACCTATGGGCTGTACATCCTCTTTCAGCTTTCTGGCCGAACCTAAGATCTGCACAAATGCTCTGCGCTCAAATCTATTGCAGCTGACAGAAATCCTTTTGTTTACATGACCTATGAAAAATACCTATGTAATACAAAATGCAAGTGGCACAAAGAGTTCTTAATAACGCTACTTTTATATTTACAGTGCTCCACAGAGCACTTAAACCTGCACTGGGCACAGAAAGGGCACGTCCGCCCGTCCGTCCGCCCCCCTGACAGAATGCTTAGTTCCCTCATTTGCACCACACTGCAATAACATAAAGAGGGGTTTACCATTAATCCAGGTTTTACTACAAAGCATCCTGTTATTTCTCTGTCAAAACACTGTCAAGAGTGCCAAGTGTCTGTCATCCGATTCAGGGGATTAATTCTTCTTTTATAGTGCGATACTTGTACCAATTTATAAAAATACAGATATAGTTTCTTAGGGCTGGTCATAGTCTATATTTTGGACTGGATTCACTCTGCAAAGGTTGAGTATGACAAGCTGGCAGGAAGCTGAGGGGAGAATACATCCTCCCCCTTTTCAGTCACCACATTTCAGTTGCCATAGTGATTAATCCTCCATTCAATGGCTGTCTTTGTATATTCCTTTTCAGTAAAACTTTAAGTAAACTTAAGTTGAAAACAAGCAATTGATTGGGGGGGGGGAGAGAAGAGCCCCTGCATAAAACCAAGGTACAGTATTTTAAAAAGCAAATTAATTCTAATGCAGAATATTATTTCTTGAAACCTTTTAAATGTATCCTGTTCCTTTTCATATAATTATTTTTCCTCCTTTTTGCTACCAAGGATGGGGGTGGGTGGGCATTGCTTAAAAAGGATTTCTTGCACATAGTGTTCAAAGGAACCAAACAAGGGCCATTCCAGAAACCAGTAATTTCGAATTCTTATTTAGGCTTTTTCACAGAAGCTGTTTTTGCCAATTAACACAGAAATTAATTAAGGAATCAAATAAGCAACCCAGACATCCAATTCAAAACAGAATGGAAACAGTAGAAGAGGACGTTTTCCCTGACTCCAAGAAGGCTGAAGTTACTTTTATGTTGTTGGTTTTTGTTTTTGTTTTTCAAAAAAGGATGCAGGCAACCCTTAAAGCAAAATAAATTAAAGTAAATAAACGCCCAATATTCAGATCAGTCAGAATGTGATGGCTTTCCCCCCCAACATAGCTGTAATGTAAGCAAAGTAGAAATAAAAGCTTAACAAATATTTAGTGGATATTTTAGTTGACACACTTCAATTAGAAAGGATATACGGTATCCAGTTTAATTTAACTCTACCCCATAAGGGTATACTTCCATTTTGCTCCTGTAATAAGCAAAAATCTGCTCTTATTCCCCTATTGGGTTCTCCATCGGTCGGAGATTATAACAGAGTCCAACCAGAGAATTTTGAGAAGCAAAGCCTTTATTTTTGCTGTTGCAACAGGGTCCTTCCCCTCACGCAGGAGAGCAAGGAAGGAACCCAGAACAAAAGAGAACCTCCACTTTTATCAGTTTTCCCATCACCAAGAAACACCCCCAAAATACATCATTCCTACATCACAGCTACGTAATCAATACCTCACAAAAAGGGAGGGTTCAAGGTAGAAATCTGAGCACCTTTGACACGTCTCCTAGTCCTCCTCTCACCCCTCCCAGGTGTGAAATTAACAGTTTCCTAAAAGTTGATCACTATCTTTTGTTCGGAGGAGTCTTCCATTGTGAATGAGATGGCTAGTAGTCTGGCACAATTGATGGGGAAATGGGAAATGTCCAGTTGGCAGAGCCTCCGGCTTACAGGATTATGGCTCCCAAGTTGATAGTCATGTGGAAATGTGTGTGTGATTCTGGTCAGAGAGAGTCAAAATGGTGTCAGTCAGGCCTGTCTTCCTGTGCTGCTTCAGACATGTGCCTGTACATTCATGTACATGTTTATGAACAAATATAATATATAACCTTAAAATTTACAACACTCCCATCTATTCAGTTTTGAATGGGAACAGCCATTATTATTATTATTATTATTATTATTATTATTATTATTATTATTTTCAAATTACCGTAAATATACCTCCTCAAACAATGACAAAACATACATATATTACATACATACATACATACATACATACATACAATACATACATACATACAATGACAAAACATAACAATATATTAGTATTTGCTGAAGGAGCAGAAAGAAACTGAAGCAAGATAATCTGAAATTTATCTGATATCCACCACATAGGCACCAACTCTAGGCCTGAGGTGTTTCCAGCTCTGTTGGGATGGGGCTGAGGCACCCACAATCTTGACGGGGTAGAGGAGGTCAAGCACGGCCCCTCCGCCACTTGCCCAGGACCTTTCTCACAATGGGGTGGCCAGGACCATCCGGAGCGTCCCGGGGGGTGTTGCACCACAAGGGTGGAGGCCTTGCAAGGTTGCCTGGAGCGGCGGCAAAAGGACACTTCCCCTCTCTGGGGTGGGTGGGTGGGTGGGACTGTGAACCCACCCACTCTGCCAAGCTCACTTCCTCTGCAGGTCAGCTATGACAAGGGAGCCAGGAGCTGAGTGCCACACCAGACCACACTGCGTGGCCAGGCTACAGACCTGGGCTTCTGCCGATGCAGCAGGTGCAGGCATGCAACGTGTGTAATGTTTCACACAAATGCCCCCCTCCCATGTTGTGCGCAACTCGGCGCCTTTGTCCCACCACATGTTCTTATGTTACCAGGGCCACATTCACACCGTACATATGAAGCACTACGATGCCACTTTTAACAGTCATGGCTTCCCCCAAAGAATTCTGGGAGCTGTAGTTTGTTAAGGGTGTTGGGAGTGGCTAGGAGACCCCAGTTCACCTCACAGAGCTACAATTTGCAGTGTGGTTTAACAGTCAATTCCCCTTCATGGGGAAATCCACACAAAAACACTGATGAATCCTACGGAGGACTTTTCAAAGGAAAAATTGCAAATAGATGTGGAAATGTGGAAGTCTTAATAGATTTGCCCATCCATGTGAGTCAGAACTTCTCACTCAGTTAGTGAGCTCCAGCCAGGGATTGGGAGATAGCCCCATTTCTTTGATCATTACCATGGCTGTGGGGCAAAGCACAATAGCGGGCACCACAAAGTACCCTACATGTCTATCTTTTGGAGGCTACAGTGTATGTGGGAGACATCCTCTCCTCCCGGAGGTTCTCTTTACTGGCCAGGGGTACTCCCAGGGAAAGCAGGAAAGAGGACCTTAATAGGTGCTTCTACGACAGGGTTCGGCAAGGTTTACCTCACCTGGGCCAGTTCACTCCAGCGGAGATCCCTCCGTGGGCCGGATCACGCGCGCCTGTGATTTCCGGCATCTGCGTCTGCATAGACGTAATTTCCGACACAGCGAAAGCGTTCCCTGCGCTGCGCTGCACCAGTTTAGCGCAGCGTGCGGGGACTCACCGAGCGGGCAGCTCGGTTTGGGGACAGCTCATGGGCCGGTTAAACGACCCCATGGGCCGCTTGTGGGCCATGGGCCTTAAGTTGCCGCTCCCTGTTCTAAGTAATCACTTCATATGTTAATAAGCACATTACTCCTTATCCTCACAGAAAGGAAGTGGCAACAGCTTGGCGGCAGAGCAAATTATTTGTTGGGTTCAGTCTCGGGTGCCCCCACTTAGCTAGTGTGTCAGGTAGCATGGCTGGGAAAGATTCCTGCTTGAGTCCTTGGAGAAACAGTCAGTACTAGGGTCAAGGGAGTGACAGTGTGACCACAGATGGTAGATCAGGCATCCCCAAACTTCGGCCCTCCAGATGTTTTGGACTACAATTCCCATCTTCCCCGACC
Organism: Zootoca vivipara; assembly: GCF_965207765.1. Classification (NCBI taxonomy): domain Eukaryota; kingdom Metazoa; phylum Chordata; class Lepidosauria; order Squamata; family Lacertidae; genus Zootoca; species Zootoca vivipara. Next base: position 8,284,920 of record NC_142593.1, on the reverse strand, counting down.
ACTGGTCCTGTTAGCTAGGGATCATGGGAGTTGTAGGCCAAAACATCTGGAGGGCCGCAGTTTGGGGTGCCTGTGGTAGATCTTTATTCATTCATAACCTCAACTTAGTTTTTTCCAACTAAGTCTTTGTGGGTGAAGGGGACTTGTTGTCCCAGTCTTAACACTAGGACCAACACCTGCAACCCGGAATATCCTCTCTGCCATGCTGAGAATGCATTGAAAGAGTTATATTTGTAGATTAAATAATTCTTTCCCCCCCCCCCAAAGCATTGCTGCACTTTATGATATCACACTGTAATATGGTGGTTAGATCCCTTATAAGTATTTATTCTCTGAAACAAGTTTTAAGAATGGACCATTTGGGTATCAACCAATTACATATTTACCAAGTGCTGCTACCGTGGCAAGCTCACACAATACTATCATATTTTCCTCAGTACGCTTATAACACGAGCTGAGAAATTTTTTTTAAAAAAATATGAATTGTATGTAAAAGCAGATTATATATAAAAGCAGACGGCTTAAGCAAGACTAACTTCCTCTTAGACTGTGTCCATTAAGAATAAGTGAATACCCAGCAGAAAAAGATAAGAGACCAGAGCAGCCGTGATTTCCTATTTCATGAAACGTTCCTTGAGTTTATTACAGGGGCTGAGTTAGAGGAAAGAAGAGGAAAGCAGAGAGAAAGTATAGTCTTTTTTTTAAAAAAGTATATGAATCATCAGTAATTAAACAGTGCACAGGAAAATTAGCTATACACCGAGGACATAGCAGTCAAAGACTGCAGAAAGATTAATGGCTTTGTCAAAGTATGTGGTAAAAGCAGTAAATGAAACCACTAGGCATTTCCAACCCCCCCCCCCCCCACAGGAACCACCAACAGGCCTGAGGTTTCATTTCCTGTTCAGACTTCTCTCCAAGTAAGTATCTAATGCGCATCAAGAATCTGGCAACTCCATCTCCATAGAAGGGGTGCATGTGGTGCCAATCCATGTGCTGGCAAGGTATGATTCCTAACAATCATTATGTTGTTGTCTCCTGCTTCCATCCCTGCATTTAACACTTTCTGGGACAAATAAGGTTAACATACAGTGGTACCTCGACAACCGAATGCTTCGACTTCCGGAGGTTTTTCGCCGTGCACGGCCGACGCATGTGTTCTGCGCCTGCGCAAAGCGGCGCACACAGTTGGCGCAGGCGCAGAAACGCGAAACCGTGCATTGCACATGCGCAGAGGCGGCGCTTCAACAACTGAAGACCTCGACGTACGAAGACGGCCGTGGAACGGATCGTCTTCGTAAGTCGAGGTACCACTGTATATTGCAGCCTCGCAATCTAAGTGGCTTGCAAAGGCACTGTTCGAGAAATGATGCACCGTAGGTTTAAAGGATTTCTTGCACTGGTGTTTTCATGCGGTGGTGAATTAAGTGGGCAGGATCATGAATAGAGATAGCAAGATAGGGGAGGAAGATCCAATGGCCCCAGTGAGGATTGTGTGCTCAGATAGCAGGAGAAACTGGAGTCAGGGTCAGAGGTTGGAGGGGCAGCAAATCTTCAAAAAAGATTCTCATTTCTTCTCTTCTGTGAGCTTTTGCAAACCTGTAGGAGTATTCAGGGATCTGTGTGTGACCATAGAGCTGATATATCTGCATACTACTGGGGTCAGCAAACGTTTTCAGCAGGGGGCCGGTCCACTGTCCCTCAGACCTTATGGGGGGCTGGACTATTTTTGGGGGGTGGGGTGGGGGGATAAACTAATTCCTATGCCTCACAAATAGCCCAGAGATGCATTTTAAATAAAAGGACACATTCTACTCATGTAAAAACACACTGATTCCCGGACCACCCGCGGGCCGGATAAAGAAGGCGCTGGGGCCAGATCCAGCCCCCGGGCCTTACTAACTAACATACATTACTAACAGCAATGAAAGCATATCATGGGCTTATAAGTCATTTGGAGACTATTTTGTAGTGAACAGCTAACAAGTCAAATAAATAAATAACATGCAGTATAATTAATCTTTTACTGCTCATATAAATCTTTAAAATCTTATAATGCACATAATACACACACACACACACACACACACACACACACACACACACACACACTGCACATACAAATCTCTGAGAAGATAGAGGTACAAAATAGTTGTTTACAAAGCAGATCCACAGCACACACCTAAAGCATTTCAGCAAACATCTTTGGGGGAAGCATATGATTTCCCCCAAAGAATGCTGGGAACTGTAATTTTCAACCTCACAGAACTACAATTCCAAACATCCTTAAACTACAGGCGCAATGTTTCACTGGGCAAAGCTGTGTGCGTTACATGAATGATAAAGGTAAAGGGACCCCTGACCATTAGGTCCAGTCGTGACCGACTCTGGGGTTGTGGCGCTCATCTCGTGTTATTGGCCGAGGGAGCCAGCGTACAGCTTCCAGGTCATGTGGCCAGCATGACTAAGCCGCTTCTGGTGAACTAGAGCAGCACATGGAAATGCCGTTTACCTTCCCGCTGTAGCGGTACCTATTTATCTACTTGCACTTTGATGTGCTTTCGAACTGCTGGGTTGGCAGGAGACATGAGTGATAAATGTGCTAAAAATGTATTGTGTGGATCTGCTCTTAGTATTGGCACATGAGGCAGAAATAGATGAATTGCCTTATTGGATGTGTCGCTATCAATCCCACACACCAGTCCTGTCGGCAAAAACTCTATCCCTGCAAAATGAAACATATGCAGCTTTCCCCAACGCTGAATCTCTAATCTGGGAAAGCTACACATTTTCCAGTCATAGCCTTCCCTGAAGCTTTTGAAGATGCAGAAACCATTCCACAGGCAACCCTACACACAGCTTAAGTACACAAAGAATGTGTAAATGGGAAAAGTACGACTGCCAACTTCTTTCTAGCTGTGTTTCCATGCCATTGACAGTAGTTGACAAAGAAATTAAGTAGGTCAGATTTTCCTCATCACTTTATCTCTCTGCTAGGAAACGCTTTCTTAATTTCTTCATAAAAAGCTACTGCTAAAGGGCAGATCCGTTGGTTCTTTCATCTGTATGATATGGCGCTTGTGACAGTTAAGACTCTGAAACCAATTTGGGGAGAATAACAATAGGTTGTATCCAATGAAGTTGTGCCAGTAGCACAATAACTTCCACCTACACAAACAGAATTCCTCTTCTTGACCTGTGCAGCACCACTCAATCTATTACTGGGTTTCTCCAAACCTTCTGCAGCAGTTCTGAACAGGGTGCAAGTGGAGAGGAAGGACGGAAGTCCCGTTGCACAGGTGGAATTCCTTGCACCTAATGGGAAAACTCCATTGGATACAACCTGATATTTGCATCAACATGTGGACTGCTCTGGGAACAAAGGTATCAAGAAGAGGTTTACAATGCAGTTTTTGGGAAAGATGTCAGTTCGGCTGGGATTAAAAACTTCTCTGACCTGAGGGATGTCTCAGAAGAAAGGGAGACAAAGGAGAAGAAAATCTAGGGGGCAGGGGAAAGAGGGTTTCAGAGAAAGGACTTCAGGCTCCAGGTTAGGGAGTTAAGTAGCATATTACTGCCATGTCAGACAGCGAGTGCTCTGCTGTGTCTTTAAAAGCATCGCAGAAGGAAGACGTTTGTCCGGTGCAGTTTCTTACCACCTTGTAATATTGTGGCCTATAAATCCTAAACTGGAAATAGAGGCCAAGAGACAAAGGCTGAATATGTGCTTATATATATAGAATTTAAATTAAGCAACACATGCATAGAGACAGGCTTCTAGGTTTGCATGTATTATCAGACAAAAATAGGGAAATGCTATGCTTTTTTGACAATATTGTTGTTGGCATCTGTCTGCCTCAAGAGACAATGAAGTGTGCCTCTAGGGATGAAGTCAAACAGCTGTGTTAGCGGCACCAAGGTGGCCTCCTCAGGGCGCAAGCCTGGGCAGTGTGCATGGAGGTACTGGGCTGCGTAAATGACAATGACAACAACAACAACAACAACAACAATTTATTATTTATTCCCCAGCCACTCTGGGCGGCTTCCAACAGAAAAATGAAATAAAATAATCTACTAAACATTAAAAAGCCTCCCTAAACAGGGCTGCCTTCAGATGTCTTCTAAAAATCTGGCTTCGCTGATGTGGTCCAAAGGAAAACAGAGCATGTGGTTTACAATATTAGTTCAAAAAACAGCAACAGTGTACTGCAAACAACGGTACACAACATATCAGCACACGCACACACATCCTTGGGATGTCTGTTAAGTATTTCCCAGTGAAAATATACGGTATTTTATCTTTCGTAACCTATTATCCACTGAACTCCTAGCTCCCTTGATACAAAAATAGTAGCAAGCGCTTTGTTTGGACTTTGTTGGAGGCACCATCTCCAAGGAACTAAGCCTTTGATCACTCACAGTTGCTAATATTGAAAAGGCAGGTTTAAAAAGCAAGCGAAATGCTGAGGTCGGAAACCAGCAACAACAGAACCAGAAAACATTCCACAAGTCCTTCTCTTTACCTTGGCAGGGCATACGGCTACATTTGCAGGGAGCTGCGAAAACTGCTGCAGTTCAAACACGTCTTGCACCGCCCACCGACTCATCTGATTCTCTGCCTTGCTTGAACCAACCACATTTTGATTGGAGTGCACATATGACACTTCTGCAACATCACCTACCAGTTGAAAAAGAAACACAGAGTTTACGCATCTAAGGATGCAACACGATTGGCAGGTAGTCATTCAATGAAGCAAAAGGAAACTTTGCACCAGCAGACATTTTTTAGGGGAAGACTGAGCCCGAATCTCCTGCCCTTTCCCTCTTTTCTTTAAGTCCTTTTAAAAAACCCCACACAATTTGTATACAAAACAGTTTTCTTTCTGAACTTTGGTCTGTGTTTGCATCTACACTTAAGCAAATTGTAAGCTTCATGGGCCTATTCTTGAGTCTCTAAGGATCCTAGCAACTCTTAATTTACGCAAATCTGCCTGGTTAGCAGAACACACATTTCAAACCTACAACCTTGAACTTTTAACCTTTTAAGGAAGATTAACCTCTCTCAAGGTGAAACCCAAACCCCCTTTTGTGCTGTGCTGTGCTTGGCAGGGGGCTGAATTGGGCAAAAGCTGTCCCTCCGCCCAGCTCTGGTGATGCCAGCTCCCCGTTCTGGCTGCTCAACAAGCAGGTAGGCAGAAGAGCTGATGCCAAGGGGTGAAGGAAGGGGGGTGCGGGGGTGCTGTCCGCCCCAGGTGTCACCACTGAGAGGGGTGACAAAATGCTGGACAGCACTCACTGTGGGGCCTGCAGAGCGCCTGAACCACACGTCTCTCCTGCCCAAACGGTCCGCCCACTGCCTCTCCCCCAACTGTAGGGCGGCTGAGTGGGAGGAGGCAGGCGGACTCCGGAGGCCCCACAGCTTGTCCTGCCCTTGCCCCAGCCCTATGGGCAGTGAGCCCCGCCCCTGGGCGCGTCGCCCAGGCGCCCAAGCAGCTTCCTCCGCTGCTGCTGCTGCCCGCAGCAGCCAATGGGAAGTTCCATAATGGGGTGCTCTGGAGGCAGGAAGAGATATAGGCAGGGCCAGTCCGAGATCCATTAGATCCCAAGTCAGCCCCACTGCTGTCATGTGACGGCATCAGCCCAAATCCAGGCCTGATTGCTCTTTGCCTGCCCTGCTGACAGAGGCATCCGAGCTGTGGATCTTTCGCTCTGTTAATCCTCATTGGGCTGACTCCCAATGTTTGTACCCCAGGGTTTAGACTGCACTCCTAAATAGGAACATGAAATCTGTGTTGAAAGCAGCAAAAATTCAGAAGCAATTTTTGATCATCTTGAGATGCTAGCAACACAAATGGTTCTGTATTGTCTGCAAGTACATGCAATACAAAATAAAAAAAATCCTTCCAGCAGCACCTTAGAGACCAACTAAGTTTGTCATTGGTATGAGCTTTCGTGTACATGCACACTTCTTCAGATACATGTGCATGCACACTTCTTCAGATACACACTTCTTTGGATACTTTCGTGCATGCACATGAAAGCTCATACCAATGACAAACTTAGTTGGTCTCTAAGGTGCTGCTGGAAGGATTTTTTTATTTTGTTTCGACTACGTCAGACCAACACGGCCACCTACCTGTAACTACATACAATACAAACACTGTTTGGTTAAAGTAGTCTTTACAGATAGCATAAGAGCAACAGTGAATCTACCATATTTACTCAAATCTAATACTCACCTTTTTTGGACCAAATTACATTGCGAAAATTAAGGTGCATGTTAGATTCGATTTTCCAGCTAATGCTTTTTTTTGTTTCAAGGTTCTGAAAATGGAGGTGCGCATTAGATTCGATGGCGCATTAGACTCCAGTAAATACAGTAGTAAGACCAATAAAACAGAGGAAAGCTTTAACTTGAAATAAAGCTTAGTTTAGACTGTAACGCAGATGGGCAGTAAACCTGTCTCAAAAGCTCCCCTTATTCTAAGCGCTAATGGCAATTTCAAAGAAAGCTTTAATTGTTGATATAGGATTATGAGACAGCCATGGCTTTGTCTTCACCAATATTTTTGTTTTGTTTTAGAAACGGGTCTTTACAATTATTTGACAAAATAATCCTCCAGGTTTGTAAAGAAATTATTTCCAACCCTGTCCTGCTGTAAGTACACTCATTTGAGGAATTAGAAAAAAATTCAAAGTGCCTTTGCTTTGAAGCATCATTCACAGAACCCTACTGGTTATTCTGCACTGTATGATATATTTGTAATTACCAAGAAGTCTGTCCAGGGATCCCACATTTTTTCCTTGGCTTTCAAATGTTTGCTCGCTGAAATAAGTCTGGTGCTTATCGGAATGGTTTCGTTTTCTCAGAGTCAAAGAGGGACTCTTAGGATACACTAGCGATTTGGGTTTAATTTGAATTCCACACCTCTCACTATTTAGCTTCTCTCTCCGTTTATTAATTGGGAAGCCATCTTCTGGGGATGAGAACTCCTCTATGTTTTCCCCAACACTTGAATTTTTCTTGTGCAACACAGTTCTTGCAGAGGAGGTGCCAAGCCCCCTGTTACAGAACCCTTTTTCTTTCAGAATGCCGGTGAATTTCTGCTTTCCTGATCCAGACATCTCAATATCATCAGACTCATCACTGAGATCACTTGCTTCTTTCACTGACGTGATCTTTCGGATGTTTTCAAATGGTGTCATTTTCCTGTAAGGCGAAACACTCCTGCTACTGTGCTCGGAAGTCAAATGCTTTTGCAGAGATGTATGCGTGGAACTTTTTTCTGTGCCTAAACATTCACAATTTGTTGCTGCACCTTTATAGCTTTTAACAGATTTCTGGTCAGTAGGAACTTGAGAAGGAAATATTATATCATCACTGTCACTTGAACTGCATTCTGTCTCCATAACGACCCCAACTTGATTTAAAATATGCATGTCTTTGTATTTATTTCCAGGGTCCTTTTCTTCTTCAGGATGTAGTGAAACAGGATAATCACAGCCTGTAGTTTCTCTATGCAACTCTTGTTTCACAGCTTTGATTGGTGACAATAAGTCTCTCCGAGGTCCTGCAGTACTGCGGTGGTCCTCGGTTTTCAGGGAACATTCATTTCGGGAGCTTTCTTTAGATATTTGCCACATTGATTTACCACCAACACTTTCACCACTCGAGACAGCAATGCAACTATCACCCTCAGCAATTTCTGTGCCCTTTTCTAGTAGTTTAGGAAACCCACACTGCAGCAAAGTAAGCTGCCCCTGCAGAACTTTGCTATTTTTTGTATTGCAAGATCGGCTTTGTTCTGCTTTCACTTTGGAATTTCTCACAGGCTCCTCGTCACTGAAGTCACTGCCACAATCAAACTCTTCCCTTTTCAACAGTTTCCTGGGACTGGCAGTGTCTTGATCTTCACAACCACCCTCTGTGTCCTGAAATCGTGCGAGAAACAGGAAAATATGAAACTGCAATTTAAAACGTGTCTTTAAACTATCAGTGCTTACTTTCAATCTTCAAATGACATGCCATAGTCATAATTATTAAAACAGGGGGTGGGAGGAGCCTCCTGAAAACCTGCTCTAGTGCACTGTGGGATCTATGTAGGAACTGGGAGAGGGGCTCCCCTCCCTCTTTCGATGGATTGCTGGATCAGAATTCCTGCCATGGAGAGAAGGAGCCCTTCTATTTGAAAAAGATGTGCATGGATCCAGCTCATAAAATAGAATCATCAGACATTTAAAACCTAGGAACACTGCATTTTATATATATATACAGTCAAACCTCATTTTACACCTAACTCGGCAAACGACCGCCACGGACCTGGAAGTGTTTACATCTGGGTTCTGCAGCGTCAGATGCGCAGACGCAATCTGCGCAGCTCGCGCATGTGCAGAAGCGTGCCTTCGGGGAGCAACCGCATCGGCAAGCAACCGCCTCTGTGGAACGGATTGCGGTTGCAAACTGAGGTACCACTGTATATATATTTCCTTTTTAAGAAAAACACAACTAAAGTTTGTAAATGCTTCTAAATTATCTGCTTATTGACCATTCCCTCTGGTTTGTTACTTACTATTTGGTTACTGAGAAGCAACTTCCTCATTTTCTTACCATATCTTCCAATGTCTCATTTTTGTGCAGCTATTAAAGATTCATTATGATTTGAACCGACAGCAATCAAAACTAAAAAACTCAACTTATAGGCTGATGCTTAAAGGGCAACTGGAAAGCAAGTCCAACTCCATTCAGTAGGGCTTACTTTTCAAGGCTTAATTGCATTATTTGGAAGAGGGCACACTGCAGAAGTAGCTAATCTTTAATGACAGAAACAAAAAAAACTTATTGATAAAAAAGACATTTTACTTATTTTTACAGGACTTGTTTGGATGTTTAATGGAGTCTCTGTTTTATTATGTGACACTTTGACAGTATATTTATGGTATATTTATGGTATAGTATATGGTATAGTAGCTATGTGAGCTACATTGGACTTCTTTTAGAAAGGTTTTTTTTAAAAACAACAACACAAGCGGCACAAATAGCTAAACTAATTACAGATAAGCCAAGGTTCCTGATTATAAGAACATTAAAATTTAAAAGCAGAAAACAGACCTTTCTAAAATTATGTAGGGTCACATCCATTTGTGCCCACCCCTCTTCTGATGGAAAACTCTTTGATCCAGTGGAGGGAGGAAGTGGGTCAAACACACATGATTTTTCCTTCCCTCTGCATCTCCCCAAACCCACTTCAGAGTTCTGGTGGACCCTTTGGAGCAGTGTGGGCAATAGTATAGAGAGCTACAGGATAAAGAGGAAATTTGTTGGGGCGGGGGAAGCTCCCAGCATTTCTTATCATGTAAAAAGGTAAAAGATACCCCTGTATGGTTAAGCCCAGTCAAAGGTGACTATGGGATTGCGGCGCTCATCTCGCTTTCAGGCCGAGAGATCCGCAGACAGCTTTCCGGGTCATGTGGCCAGCATGACTATAACTGCTACTGGCACACGGTGGACCATGACGAGCACACGGAAACACCATTTACCCTCCTGCCGCAGCAGTACCTATTTATCTACTTGCACTAGTGTGCTTTCGAACTGCTAGGTTGGTAGGAGCTGGGGCAGAGCAACAGGAGCTCACCCCGTCGCACAGATTCAAACCGCCAACCTTCTGATCAGCAAGCCCAAGAGGCTCAGTGGTTTAGACCACAGCGCCACCCGCCTGCTGGAAGGAAAAAAGCTTCCATCAGCCAAGGAGACACCATTAAACTCAACTTCTAATAGCCACATTTTCTTTCTTTAACAAGTGTATGTTTTAAAAATACCAATAATTTGTTGTTAAATTCCTTCTTACTACCTCTCCATTTATTATTTGGTACGATATGCTGCTCTGCCAAAACAGTCACTTGGCAGATTCAAAATTTTAAAAGCCACATACTAAGTTCATAAGCCAGAAAAGTAACTTTATACAATGTGCACAGAAATGTTTTGAAGTACGGAGAAGTTTAGGACACTTCTAACCCTGCTGTCCTAGGTTTCTTCCTTCCAGTTTCCTCTGGGTCTAATCCAACTGACAGCTCAAGACTTTATCATAGTTAGCAGATCCAAAATCTTAAAAGCAGTACATTTCATAACATGTGAAAACAGAAAGGCAAGTTGACAATTTACCATTTCTGCTGCGTGTTCCTGGGGTTCCTCTTTTAACCATGTAGTAGCTGTCATGACACCAGCTTCCACTTGGCCCTCTCTCTAAAAAATGAAGCAATTTACTAATGGTTAAGTTTACATCATGTAGACTCGATGGTCTGATCAGTCACCTTTCTGCACATCAGTGCATGCCTGTTCTAGATACTAATAATGGAGCGATTCTCTGAGTGCTGATCCTTGTGTAGCCAAACTTGCAACACAGACACACACACAGAGATATGTCAGGGCATCAGCAGGCTTGGTGGATTTGCTTTATTTGCATTCAAGGACAGAGACAGCAGACCTTAATTCCTGATCTTTTCCTGGTTGGGTAGTAATAATATATATATATATAATATATATATATATATATATATATATATATATATATATATATATATATATATACAGTCGTACCTCAGAAGTCGAACGGCTTGCAAATAGAACATTTTGGCTCCCAAACGCCGCAAACCCGGAAGTGAGTATTCTAGTTTGTGAACGTTCTTTGGAACCCGAGCGTCCAACATGGTTTCCACGGCTTCCAGTTGGAAGCCAAGTCTTGGTTTCTGAACGATTTAGAAGTCAAACGGACTTCCGGAACGGATTCTGTTTGACTTCCAAGGTACGATGTATGTGAATAACTAAAATATCCACTATGTGGCAACAAATGAGAGGGTTTTCCTCAGTAATGACGCTCTGCTCAGGGAATGCCTCCTCCTCTCACATTTGACTGGTGCTATAATGGGTTTTCGGCACTAGGTGGTGTGTGTGTGTGTGTACACACACACACACACACACACACACACACACACACTGTACATCATTCAGCTTGATTGGTGCAGGTGGGCATCTCTGCCCTTGATGGTCTTGCTTAAGTTGTTTCCTGTTTGCTCTTTGGGACTATACTGGCTTTAACTGTATTTTATTTTGAATTACTACGATGTACCTTAATCTGGGAGCATATTCAATGAAAAACAGGTTAGGAGTTTCTCAAACAAATAAATATTAAAATATCAAGTTAATGTGGTGGTGAGTAAGCTCAAGCCTTCAGGACTCTTCTATGTTTGGGGATATTCTGTGCCCTTCTCATGTAATTTTGCCTGGCTGGAATGTTTCTTTGAATTGTGAACATGCTGGTTGCTTGCTTGGGTGGAAAGATGGGTTTTGACAGGAAGGTAGCCTACTGTACAAAGGGTTACACCAACTGCTCAGCCTACCTTTTGCCTCTGGCCCCAGCCACCATTGGCATGTGCCCCCCAGATGGATGCCCATTAGGGAATGCTACCCTTGGGACAAAAAAGTTCCCCCAGCCTCAAGTTAAGGAAAAGTTACACTAGCAACTAGACGGGACCTCTCTTATGTGGTGAGAAAAGAAACATTAATAACTTTGCTAGTGTGAAAATCCTCCCACATTTCAAAACATGTGTTTCTTCACATGCCTGTTACAGGTAGGTAGCCGTGTTGGTCTGACGCAGTCAAAACAAAATAAAAAAATCCTTCCAGTAGCACCTTAGAGACCAACTAAGTTTGTCATATGCCTATGACCAACTTAGTTGGTCTCTAAGGTGCTACTGGAAGGATTTTTTTATTTTGTTTTCACATGCCTGGTAAGATATAGAGAAAAGATGCACAAATATTCAAAAGGACAAAGGTAAAGCACCCCACCTCCAGAATCTCTTTTGTCAGACAGGATCCATGGTCCTGAAGCTTGAAAAGGTTATGAATACCAAAAAGTTCTCCTTGGTGTTGCTTTGATCCTTGCACAGCCTCAAAATACCGCTTGGCATTTTCACTTCCCACCACAGCACAATGCAGTTGCTAAAACAGAGTAGAACACACACAAAAATTCAGGAGCATGGTCCTGCAACATGTCAGAATTTCCTGGCATTTACAGTTTATGTGCAGATTTAGCCAGAGCAGGCAGAAATTCCTAAAAGAGTAAAATATTGTGTTTTATTTTCCCTGGCAGATGCCACTACTGTGGAGTAATATTAACCTGAATAATGTTATTGGAAAATAAAGAAAATGTGGTCTGAAGTCTCCCGTGTACCCTGTATAACATAGGAAATCAAATAACTGTACTCCAGTGTACTCCAGCAGATCCAATCTTTGCAACACACCCAACAACTACCCAGCTACATACTGCAAATAAAAAAACAAGCTAGACAGTAGATTATCTCCAAGTGTAGGCCACAGCCCCACTGCCACCATCCTCAATAATCAAATGAGAATTTGATTAACATGAGCTAGGGGGAAGCAATATATGATCCACAGGCTACATCTGCACCACCAAGGCTTTCATATTACTTGAGAAACAGACTACAGTACTTGTCCCTTCCTCATAGTCAACGTGCAAAATCCAATGTGGGACCACAACTGGTGAAAAAAGGCTTCCCACTGCTCTCCCTTTCCACCACCATGCTGTAGAGCAATAAAATGCTCAGCTCTGAGGCTGGTGGCAACCGTATACAGCACAATAAGGAAAGACAATATTAATATCTGCAATACTCTCTTCCTAATCTAACAAAAAGGTGTAATCACTTGCTGGTCAAAATCCTGGCACTATCACAATTTAAAGTATAATTTGTTTGCAAAAACGGCATTGTGATTTTTTAAAAGGTTTTACACAGATACATGGAATAACATCATCTGAAAATACTTATTTGGAAACTTCACATGAATTTACAAGGCAATGATTTCAATCAAGTTTCTCAAACATACCTTAATGCTGCCTGTAAGCTAATTAACAAAATGTATAGCGGGCAGGATTTTTAAGAATGTTTAAAGTCTTGTCAAAGGTAGTTGGCCTAAAAACTGATCTGTTTTGACAGTGTTTTTCTGTAAAAGACCTGAACTTCAGGACCTCTACAATTATTTATTCTGAACTGATCACATTACCAGCAATATTACTTTCCTCCTCCCCAAACAAACAGTGAGACCAACACTAGTAACATCCATTATTTCAAACTATTTCAAGAGGAATATTAGCTGCAACTTGTGTAGAGAACAATTCATTTTCACACAGAATTAAGTCATACTCAGAATAGATCCACTAAAATTCATGAATTTAAGCCCATAAATTTCAATGGCTCTGCTGCTCTGAGTAGAATTTAGTTGGATATAACCCAGTATTTTTAAAACCATTAAATGTTGGTTCTTGGGTAATTCTTATTTTAATTTTAATATTTTATCGGCCAGGTGTCAAGAGAAGGAGTTCAACGTTGAAGGAGTTTAACACACATAACCCATTACTGCAAACACACAACAATAAGGTTCCCTGCAGAGGAGATTGCAGCTGCTGCATTCCTCCTCCGATCCTCCTGCCATCAGCTAGGTTATGGTTTAGTGATGTGGCTCTCCAGGCAAACCATGAGCTGTAACGTGCTTTCGAACTGCTAGGTTGGCAGGAGCTGGGACCGAGCAACGGAAGCTCACCCCGTCGCAGGAATTCGAGCCGCTGACCTTCTGATCGGCAAGCCCTAGGCTCTGTGGTTTAACCCAAAGCGCCACCCGCATCCCATGTGTTGTATTAGGTCAACTTTAATTCTTACACAAACAACTGGTTAACAAGTGCAGCGATTGGATACAAAAAATCAGCAATGCGATCAAAAACACAGTGAAAACTTTACCTGTTTATAAACCTGCCGTAAGTACATCATCTCCTCCACTGTGCCCAAAGAGATTAGCCGAAACACTTTCACATCCCTGCATTGGCCAATCCTGTAAGCTCTGGAAAAACCAAAGTCCAGGGTCAAAAAAGAAGAAGAAAAGAAAAGAGAAAGAAAAAAGACAAGCAACATCCATATTTCAAAGTAACCAGTTTTTAGCAAGTTGCCTGTACCTGTCAATGGCTTGAAGATCATTAGCTGGATTCCATGTTGGGTCAAACAGTATAACAATATTTGCTCCAACAAAATTGAGCCCCAGTCCACCAGCCCTTTATAACAACAGAAGAAACAAAGAGGTGAAGAAATGTGGTGTTTTTTTTTTTAAAAAAAAATGAGATCGCCACTTGTACATAAAGTAGCATTATTTGTTACGAGCATTTTTCCTAGACAAACTGGCAGAAAGTTCTCAAGTTTCCAAAATGCTATAAATAATGCCACTAACTATACTGCTTTCAGTAGAAACTACAAATAGTATTTCTCTCATCATAACGAACAAACTTACGGCAGTTTCACTATTCCTGTGCAATAGAGCTACTGTGCCATCATCTTCCATATGCTCACAAAACTAGCAATGGAAAGTGACTTCCACATTTATTACGCTACAAACAATGTACATTTTCCAACTATGTTGTTTTATGCAAGATACCTCAAGGTCAAAGCTACAGGACGAAAGAAAGGGGTATGGAAGTTTACATTAACTACATTGTTGCATTTACAGGAAAAGTCTCTTGCCACATTCAATTAAACTAATGTGCTGTACTTCAGTTTGAAGGGACAGGACACAATTTATGTTCACTTGGGTTCAAAAACTCCAAGGAAATGAAGCTTACTAAACTTTTAAAATGTTATGCTTCTACTTTCCTTGCAACAATTCTTTCCCACTACTTAATAAACTAGCTGAAAACAGTCCAAAATAAGCCATTAAGAAAACACTCTTTTAAATAAATTGGCTAAACCTCAACAATACTGACAAGTTTCATGGACAAGGTGTGATGACTTGCTTTCATTACAATCCTCAGAGTTTTCGCTTGGATCAGAGATAAGTTATCCTGCATGTATTTTCCATGAAGTCAAATTATATGTGTCAATGTGGCATTTTTTTCTCCAACAGTTGCGTATTGAACACATTTTCCTTACAAATAAAGCAGCTCAAATTCTGGGTAGGCTTCAAAGATGAAATCGGAAGCATTTTGTAGGAATTTTACATCACATCAATAACATCATGTGGGTACGCAGTCTCTCTTTGAACCCAATCCACCAAATTCCAGTGAGTAATCCTATTACATTTCAATGGGCAGGAAATAACTTCAAGTAACTGAAAATACCCTCCCCATACCTTAGGTCTTCTCTTTTAAGAAAAGTTATTGGAATTAGAAATAGAAAACAAAAGAAACATAGTTGAGAAAAATTACAGGTTTTTAATTGGACTTATTTTTTCCTGACGCAATATTATTACTTTATTTGGGCGCTGTGGGTTAAACCACAGAGTCTAGGGCTTGCTGATCAGAAGGTCGGCGGTTCGAATCCCTGTGATGGGGTGAGCTCCCGTTGCTCGGTCCCAGCTCCTGCCAACGTAGCAGTTCGAAAGCACGTCAAAATGCAAGTAGATAAATAGGAATTGCTACAGCGGGAAGGTAAACAGCGTTTCCATGTGCTGCTCTGGTTTGCCAGAAGCGGCTTTGTCATGCTGGCCACATGACCTGGAAGCTATACGCCAGCTCCCTTGGCCAATAATGCAAGATGAGTGCGCAACCCCAGAGTCGGTCACGACTGGACCTAATGGTCAGGGGTCCCTTTACCTATTATATGCCATGGGTAGGAGTTGCACACAGCATTCCATTATACACTAGTTGTAGCTTCCAGACCCTGTCCGTGAATGTCCACAAAAGGCGTACTAGTCCAAGTTATGAAAAGGTGCTTCTAGTCTCTGTGGACACTTGGGACCTCCATCGACAAGACAGATCAAGGATCACCCCCTGACTACTTGCCTGCTAGGGTTAGCGGGTGGTGCTGTGGTCTAAACCACTGAGCCTCTTGGGCTTGCCGATCAGAAGGTCGGCGGTTTGAATCCTCATGATGGGGTGAGCTCCCGTTGCTCTGTCCCAGCTCCTGCCAACTAGTAGTTCGAAAGCACGCCAGTGCAAGTAGATAAATAGGTACTGCTGCGGCAGGAAGGTAAATGGCATTTCCGTGTGCTCAGTCTTCCATCATGGTGTCCCGTTGCGCCAAAGTGGTTTAGTCCTGCTGGCCACATGACCCGGAAAGCTGTCTGGACAAACACCGACTCCCTTGGCCTGATAAATGAGATGAGCGCCGCAACCCCATAGTTGCCTTTGACTGGACTTAACCGTCCAGGGGTCCTTTACCTTTACCTGCCTGCTCCTTCAGAGGGAACACAATCCCATCCACAACAGGCAAATGTTCCAGGTTCCACACCTAGAAGCCAACTATAAATTATAAAGAACCCACAAGGCCATAACTTCAACTTATTGGCGCTCATCCAGCCTACCCTCCCCCACTGCATCCAACTGCCTCTGATGCCATCTCCCAACAATTTCATATAGAATTATAGAATCATAGTTTCAGGGGGTCATCGTGGCTACTTTAGAGTAACTCCGCCTGAGTCCAGTTTGTCTTAAAGACGTTTATTGTGCTATTTATTTACAGTGTAGAGACAGCTTAAAACATGACTTCTCATCCCGAATCAGAATCCGGCAATGGCGTACATCTGTTCCTATGCCAGCAAAGTAGTCTGGGTACCCCAAAACGCCACCCCCTTGACCTGTGCTGCAGCGCTCTCCTTACTTCTGGCGCTGGAAGGAGTGATGCCCTTTCAGCTTCCTCCCTCAGCGGTCGGTGCCCTGGCTCTGCAGCATCCCTAAGCATCTGCCTGCATCCCTCCGCCCCCGAGCTTTCCCATTGTTCCTCCCTCTGATTTATCTCCTCCGAGTCTCTCCCTCCTCCTCTGGCTGCTTCAAAACCACTGGTGCTCTCTGTACTTGACGAGGTGGACGTCAGGATGATGGGGGCTGGCTCCCTGTAGGGAGTCACCCTTACACATAGAGTTGGAAGAGACCACAAGGGCCATCCAGTCCAACCCCCTGCCAAGCATATAGATGTTAAACAGCCTGCAACACCCCACAGAATAGCAGGTATGATCACCCAATGCTACTGTTTGAAACTAGCCCTATAGGTGGGAGGCCTTGAAGACTATTATACTGTATTAGTATTCAATACAAACAGAATGGTCTCTTTTGGGGGGCTTCGTTGAGTGACAAACAAAATGGCATGTTGTAAAACAGGGCTGTGATATTATGAAGGGCAAGTTAAAAATATAGACCGATTAACTCTAAGCATGAAATACAGCCGAGGCCATAACTGAATTTTTAATTGAATTTCTGAGTTTCTATTTGTGCATGTCACTACTAATTTCTTTCAAACGAAATTGAGGGTGGTAGCTTTTGAAAACAACTACATTCAAGATTATTCTGGTTCCAAAAGCAGAACAAAAAAGGGGGGGCTTTTATTTATCTAATATTATCGCTCGTCATTTTTGATCTCAAGCAATCCTCAGAAAGGGGAGATGAAGATGAGGACTGAAGAAATATGGAAATACGTAAGGGATATGACTCATTTCTACCCTAATAGTCTTGATTGATGCAGTCTACTTCCCAGTCTTATAACAGCAGACAGTAATGTTATTGCTTCTTCCCAAGGAAGTGACAAAATGCAAGATCAATCAAGTGGGAGTGCAGTAAATTTGCTATAAATCTCTAACTACCTAGACAAAAGCAGACACAGCATTTTCTTACATTGTAGAAACGAGGCAAATGTTAACTTCTTCCATGCTGTTGAACTCTTTTACTATCTTGACCCTGTCCTCTGCCTTTGTATTTCCATCGAGTCTTCGGTAATCTAGCCCAGATGCCATGCAATATTGCTCCAGAACATCAAGCAACTGGTGGAAGAGATGAGGAGACCAGGCAATTAGTACTATTTAAAAAGAACCACAATAAACCAGACAGATCAAGTGTCTTGAAGGTCTGTAACAGCTCACGAGTTTTCCTACCATCACTCTTTCTCCAAAGTCATAGAATCACAAATATTTAATTAACTTGCAGAAACACTTAACATTTCCATTTTCCATTTACTGCAGTGGTATGTTTAAATAGTGTGCTGCTTTTCCAGTGGAAGCAACGAACTATTAATTTGATATGGAGAACTCAGATAATGTTTACATTCATTTTTTAATTCAATCCAGGCAATCCTGCCTTATCTCATGTGCCATTTCCCAAGTCCCATTAGTCAGTTGCAGGAATTCACACATAAGAGAAAGAGGCAAGACAGCTTGGCCAAGGCTCTGACGAGAAAGTTTCACAGGATAACCCACATCTCTGCTCAGAAGTAAGTCCTACTGAGTTCAATGGGACTTACCCTCTGGAAGTGTGAACAGGATTGCATCCTCAGTTTATCTAAAAGCTGCCTCACACCTTACATTTTTCCTACAAGGAAATCCTTCTGTGTGAGGCAAAGCATTAAAACTTCATAGGACAGTATAATAATTGTACATGCCTCTGTTTTGTTATGTGCGCATGCGCACAAGGGAGCATGCAACTGAACAGCCACAGGTGTGATCATTACGGGGTAAGAGGAAAGACTCCCAAATCTTTTCCCTACACAAAAGTGTTCGGTGTGTGTGTGTGTGTGTCATGGTTTGACTTTCTCCAAACAAGAACAAGGTTTGTTCTTGGCTTACGAATCATGGTTTTTTTAAGTAAAACAAACCATGACTCCTGGTTCAGTCTTACCGTTAAGCTGAGGATGATGGTTTTCTTGCTCCTGCTGGACTGAAGGGAGGTGCAAGGCAGGAGCAATCACCTGGTAAACTATGTGTGCATGCACACAAAAGCTCAAACCAATGACAAACTTAGTTGGTCTCTAAGGTGCCACTGGAAAGAATTTTTTTATTATGAACTGTGAATTACTGTGACGTGCAGACGGGGCTATTATCAAATTTTGCATGTTAATATTTTAAGTGGACTTTAGACTTTACTATACATAGTTATAGTCAGTTCTATGTACTCTTATGTTGCCCCTATTAGCTCGTAAAAAGACTATTATCCCATTGCTTAGAAGAATGCCCAGAAGTTCCAAGTCTGGAATTCACTCATTTTACTTCTTGAAGACGGAAAACAAGAAATTACAGCATTATTCGCAATATTTTGCATGACAGCCTACAAGATATATCAGTCGCTTTTACCTACTAGGCCTACATGGACTTTCCATCTTTCTTTAAAAATACAAAGTTTTAATTTTGTATACCTACCATTTTATTCTTCTTCATTTGAACTGTACTAGTACTTATTATTGCATTAAATAGAGTACACTGGTTTTTAACCATATAACAAAGAAAGCTATAGTCAGATGAAGCTCACCTTGGTTGAGAAGGAAAAAAGGAGCACTTTATCTTTGTTTTTTCTGAAGTGATTTAAAAGTTTCTGAAGGACCTGGAAGTAAATAATAAAAAAGAGTTACTGAATAAATTTCAGGCAAAATATACTTTCACATATATTACAACTTTCCAAAGTTGGGGATTTAAAAAACACAACAAAAAAATCCAGAAGAAGAAGAAAAAACAAAAACAAGCCAACTGATTTGAAGTGACATCATACAAATTAAAAACATGGGCAGGCCAGTGGAAACTATAGGAAGCCAGTGCAATTTATACTGGGATATCCTGGTGTAAACTTCCCCAATTCCAAACTCTGTTCAGGAGCAGGGCTGAGCCAGCCCAAGCCTAGCAGAGGCAAAACCAGCCTTTAAAATTGTGTTTGCTTTACACCATGCTATTTGCCAATGTAGCTTATGCTGGGTCGCATTTGACTGAGATGAAGAGAGTTTGGAATAGGGCTAAATCACTCCCTGCTATAGCTTGTCCCCTGCCACTACCCCGGAATGCCCCATCTGTGGAGCTTGCCCCAGGCGAGCTGCGGCTGTGCTAGAATGAAAGGTTTACACCAGTGTATCACCAGCTGAGCCAGGATGAGGGACCCCAGCTGGCCTAACCCCAGGTGAGCCCAGACTCAGCTAGTTCTGCTGGAGACGCACCTATTCCAAACTCCGTTTATGCCAGTGAATCTTGTGTTTGGATTGCTCCGTAAGAAGATACCAAATGATCAGAGATATAGATGTGCGCGCGCACTCATTTAAACATGTATAAAATAAACATTTTACAAAATGTACAGATAACGCACAGCTTTGGTTAAAACAGCTATAAAAGAAAATTCATGAATCAGTGCAGGAGGTGTGATCTTAATGCAAACACAATGCAAGGACGGCAAATCACACATTTGTAGCATTGTAGCTGCCCATCATGTCATAGCCTTAATCTACAAGGCCATGACCACACGACATTTAAAAAAAAAAAAACCCAGAGCATAATAGTCACCCTGAAGTGAACCAACCCTCTTTTAAGCCTGCTGCACAACATCCAAGTTCAGAACTTCTTGGAACTTGGCTTCTCATAATAATCAGCCAGCTGTATGCCCCTCCCCGCTCCCAGTGTCCTCTGTTGGTCTGTTTACAGTAGGTCGTGGCTTCCCAGACTTTGCACAGACCTTGAAATGCAAATAATCCGCCCACACGCAATGCTCTTCTGGTAGGGAAGCAAATAATCCAGAGCATTCTGTATAACAGTGATACTGTTATTCTCAAAAGAAGCATGTCCACATCTGGCAAACAGTAATTCCAGAGCGCCGTGCAGAAGCAAGACACAAAAGGGGAAAGAGGAATTTTTCTGTCCAATGTCTGTTGCCTATTCCCAATGGGCAATAAATATTTAAACAATGCTATTGATTCAGTGATAAATACTTAACCTCTTAATTTGCACAGATTTTCCTGAAAGCAAAACATTCCAGATGACAAGAGGAGATTTATCTGATTAATTCTATAATGGCAGATAAAATCTTGAATACAAAGCAGCAATCGTACTGTTCATAACCCACACTGTAGGCCCAATCATCCAATTTCACGGTGAATTGAAGAGGCACGAATTGGAAATATTTGGAGAGCTTTGGTTTTCAATTCAATTAGAAATTGTCAAAACTGGATCGTTTTAATGGGCAAAAAAATAATCAAGTCCTGCCATTTCAGACTCCAATTTTATTTTCTTAGGTACAAGGAGGTCGAATTAAAGGGTAAAATGAGTTTACCTACAAAACAACCAGGGGGGGAAAGCGAGGAGAACAAATATGCTCACATAATTAATTCCCAAATGGGTATCCTGAAAACAAATCCACTTTGCTTAAAGAAAATAAACCAATGTCATGTCATTTTGGAATTTAAGAGGGCTCCACAGCCTGGTAGGTATTTCACTATTCCACAGGGCAGATCAGAAGAAAGGCGAGGAACAAATAGCTAAGACTGAAAAGGAAAACCATATGAATCCAGAATGCGCAAAGCATAAAAGGTAAGCAGATCAACACATAGAGAGAGAGAACCAATATGGTGTAGTGGTTACAGTGTTGGACTAAGACCTGGGAGACCAGGGTTCAAATGCCTACTTAGGCATAAAGCCTACCAGGGCCAGCTCTAGGTATAGTCCCAGTGGCGCGGGGCACCAGGGCGCCGGGCCCGCGGGCGGGGCGCTGTGCGGCAAAGCCGCGCGGAAGCCATGCTGCGTGCTGCGAGGGCGCTGGAGCGATCTCCGTGCCTCAGTGCCAGGGCGCCCGACCTGCTCGAGACTGCCCTGAAGCCCACTAGGCCAGTCACTACCTCTCAACCTAGCCTACTTCTGAATACAGTGGTACCTTGGTTTACAACCATAATCCGTTCCGGAGGTCCGGTTGCAAACTAAAACAGGTTAAGGCGCACTTTCGCCAATGGGGCCTCCAAAAAGAAATGGGTTTTAATCCCAAAAAAGGGACACACACTTCCGGGTTAGACGTGGTTGTAATCCAAAATGGTTGCAAACCAAGGTACCACTGTACTGGTCATTGGGCATCACCAATGGGAAGAGTATATTGCTCTCAATTCCTGCTCTGGCGCTTCCCATAGGCATCTGATTGGCCACTGTGAGACCAGCAAGCTGGACAAGCCACTGGCCTGATCAGCAGGGCACTTTAACAGTCTTATTTCAGGGGGGAAAACCACTCACTAAGTGATGCCCAATAATGCCGTGTCAGATGCCTCCTGTGTTATTTTACACAGAAGTTATCGTTGATAGTTTGTGGATGAACAGAAGCAGGGGCACGGCAGAGCTGAAATACTTTGGAAACTGCATAAGCTGATGCAATAAAAAATAAAAATCCCAAACCCCACCTTATTACTGCCATAGCTATTCAGCCAGCACTTTCACTCTTGCTCAATTTCTCAGCCATAATGGTTTATTGATATAGGTTATGCCTGCCTTTTTATATGTTAAAAACCCCAGAATTAAAACAGTTGAGCTTTTGAAGTAAAATTTAATTTTAAAAGCTGTCTCTGCAATATTTTCATAACCTTCTCTTAGCTGTAGCTTGGCACCGTTTAAAATTAGAACAAACCTCCTGAGGCCAACAATATCTGATTAAAGCCTGTATTTTACTGGTGTCTTACTATTTTCATTTTTTAAAGTGCATCTGTAGTAGTAAAGTATAGATTATAAAAATGCAGAAGACTGTAAAGCCCGGCAACTGATTACATGGAGAAGAAGGTTCATTCTTTTCCATGTGTGCTCTGGTCTATTTCTTTCCAGACATCTTACCTGCAATAAAGTTAGGGTGGAAATAAGCAGATTCAATATATACACAACCTGATCCACAGGAGCTTCAACATGCCCATAGATGGTATATTTGCTTGCACAGAAACTCAATTTCTTGTACTGGTAGCAATAAATTTGCACCAACATATTTTGTCATGAGTGGAATAACAATGAAATATGCAGAAAATTTCAAATTTCATGGAATTACATGGTCATGGAAATGTAAACAGTGGACTTTTATCTTAAAGAAACCATGCATGCTAAATGAAAGCTAATACCAACTTTTTTGCCACATAATATGTACTTCAATCCCTTCATATATTTACCTTCATTTTCCCACTATACTTTGGATCAGAAATGGTTTCAAAGGCTGCATCTTTGCTAAGCTTCACAAAATCAGGAAATTTGGAAAACACTTGGCTGCACACCCTTGTGATGTAGGCTTCCTGAAATGAAACACACATTGTGCAGAAGCAGGCTAAAATTTGGCAAATCTGTAATTAACATCCTGGGCATAAGAAGAAATCTAAAACACTTTTTCAACAGTTACAGGAGCAGGGGAGGAATGCAAGCAAGATGGTCTGACTAACTTTAAAGGTTGATAAATAGATTAAAACCTATAGGAATTAGTCCTGTGTTCTCTGAACATGAGCTGAATATGATTGAAATAATTTTCAACAGTATGGACAATTAACAGAACATCAAAATGGGAAAAGCAATGTAATTTAGCAGTAAGTTCATCCTCAAAATACTGTGGGCTCAAAGGAAGCTGACCTGCTGTTTGCTCGTGTTGTCCGTTTGTAACAGTGCAGCATGGTTAGCAATCTTACGAAGGACCATCAGGTAACTGAAGTACAATGCCCGCATTGTTTCGCCATGAGCATTTGTCTGCAGAAATATATATATATAATAAACCATATTAGAAATGGGAAAAGAAGTGCAAGGCAGCTCACTGGCAGGAAGCTTTGGCAGAATTTTCAAAAATGGGACTGTTCCCATCTGCACTTGCAAGTGGTGCAGGCCACTCTCAACCACCTTGTGCATCTACTTTGCATGCAACTGACAGGAATTTTTGAATGCACGACATTGAAAAGAATGCAGACAGCGTAGGGCCTCCCATTTTACTGCTCAATAATAATTTCTCTCGGACAGTACAAACTTATAGCACAGAGCTCCCTGCTCCCACCTCTATACAAATGGTCTTGCCTGTTGCAAAAATTGGATGTTTGGTTGGTGTCCTTTTAAAATTTTTTAAAGACTCCTATGGTGCTGGAGGAGACTCTTGAGAGTCCCATGGACTGCAAGAAGATCAAACCTATCCATTCTGAAGGAAATCAGCCCTGAGTGCTCACTGGAAGGACAGATCCTGAAGCTGAGGCTCCAATACTTTGGCCACATCATGAGAAGAGAAGACTCCCTGGAAAAAACCCTGATGTTGGGAAAGATGGAGGGCACAAGGAGAAGGGGACAACAGAGGACGAGATGGTTGGACAGTGTTCTCGAAGCTACAAACATTAGTCTGACCAAACTGCGGGAGGCAGTGGAAGACAGGAGTGCCTGGCGTGCTCTGGTCCATGGGGTCACGAAGAGTCGGACACAACTAAACGACTAAACAACAACATTTAGCACTTTACATTTCTGATCGCCTGGTTTGGATTTATAGCCAGACATGGTAATATGGCATGTGCTCCTATCAATTGCAAAAGAGCGGACTGACCACAACTTGTTGGCCGTTCCTGTTGCCAACCATAACTGAGTAGCTCTGCCAGTGCTTGGAAGAAAGAGGGGGATACACAGGGTGGCACACACCTCTCTGACTCTCGGACTATAAATCCTGGAATTCTAACGCTGCTGCTTATTGGTGTCATCCAATCTCAGCAGATCTGTATACCAAATAAAGATGCATGGAAATAAACCTGCAGTTGCAGCTTCAAGCAGAATTTACCATTTAACCTCAATTTCCCCTAAATTGGAAATGAGGCCAATTTAGGGCTCATGGCTGCCACAGGCCTGGGGAATGTTCCCTCACCCCAGTGCTTCATTTCCATGTCAGAAGTCTTCCTTGGTGGATTGTATCCCATTTATCACCATTGTTAACACTCACTGCTTTCTTTAGAGCAAAGTTAGGCTATGATCTTACATACAGTTAGCATCACTCCCAAGGGAATTAATGCCACATTACATATGCTTAGCATTCAGGGTGTTATTTCTCATACATCTAAAACATATTTAACCTAAAACAACTCAGAAAGTATTATCCAATAGCTTCTTAGTGCACTAGCAATGACATCAGCACCTATATCAAATAACTACTTTCCCGGCCATGCCTGGCTGATTTTTAGGTGATGATTCACTGACCATTTACTCTGTGGTAGTTCCACTGAGGTAAACATGACAAAAAAATTAAGACCGTGCATTTTATGAATCTCACGAGGATAGCAATAGTAAAGCTATCCTTGCATGTACCGTGATTTAGCAATATAACTTCTAAGAGCATGTCAAAAAATATTCACTATCCTCCCCACCTTTTCCTCTTTTTTTGCCATATTTTAAAAAGCAACTGACTAGCCTCCTTTATGGATAACTTCAGATAAATCAACTGGAATATTTTAATGGTAAAGATATATGGACAAAAATAAGCCAGCAGATCAGTCCAATGTGATTTTGCACCATTAAAAAAATTACCGTAGTCAGGGAACTAATTAATATTCAAGTAAAAAGGATCTCACTCGGTATTCTTTTCCACAATTACGGTATTTTCTACATGTTGTCTGCTTACTACTAATTTATCAACGCTGTTGAAAAAGTATACTATACATAACAATGTTTTACAATGTTATTCTTCACCCCTTGTCTATTTGTGGGGCTTTATTTTATTTTTTACTTTTAAGTCAGCTGTTTTGGCTGAAGCCAGTCATGAGAGTACAAGTGCAAAGAAACCATCCGCCACAAAAGAGCACAAAGAGAATTGTGTAAAGGAAATGTTTTTATTAGTGCAAGGAGACCGCAGGCAGTGGGAGAAATCTTCAAAACCTACATAGCTTAGTCCCGTAACCCTACGTGAAACAAAGGCTCGATGTGGCTGAAACACCAAGTCTTGACTCGGCAACTGGACGCCTGCTCAGCGGACTCCCTCCCTCATTTTTATCAGCAGGTTTGCCATGACATCTAAATGGGCAACCAATGATTAGTACCTCCCTTCTAAACCAGAATTTGAAGCTATGGTTTCCAAACCCACTTCAAGCCAGAGGTACCAACCACATTCTGTCAAAGTGGATGTCGGCAAGCTATGGACTAAGAAAGCCAGGAAGTTGAGAAGCGGTGGAAAGAGCACATGTGCCCACAAAACTATTCTCAGCTGGCAAACCACAATTTGGCATTACAGTATGTCTGATTTGAGCCTAAGCACATGCAACTGCTTTTGAACATTATGACCCCCAGTTCCCCTACCTCACGCCCCACGTTGCTGCTTCCCACACCGTTCCATTTATGCCTTATATGTGTAACCAATAATGGAAACATTCACTTGTTGCCAGCCAATCCACATTTGCATCTGAAGAAGCAGGCTCCAATGTAAACCTGTAAAACTTTATGTGGTATCAAAAATTAAGTCTGAAAGGGTGCTCCTGAATACTTTAAATGCCAAACCTAAGACCAGCAGCGGAGGAAGCCGCTCGGGCGCATGGGGTGGCGCGCCCAGGGGTGGGACAGGGCAAAACGCAGGGCCTCCGAGGAATCTGCCTGCCTCCTCCCACTCAGCCGCTCTACTGTTTGGGCAGTGTGGAGCCTGCGCACGCCCAGGCCACCGTGTCACTCCCAGGAGAGGTGTGTGGCTCAGGCCCCGCAGTGAGTGCCACCCAGCATTTTGTCACCCCCCTCAGTGGTGACACCCACTGCACCCCCCCCTTCCTTCCTCCTGCCTAAGAGTAACAAGTCTAACAACAACAACATTTTGGGGCTATTTAATGATGACTTTTTGAGTAACTCAACCTCAAGGCTTATTAAATCCAAATAGATTTAATAGAAAGAAAATAGAAAGAAGAAAAGTGAGTGGTAAAAGAAAGTACAGTGGTGCCCTCGCTAGACGAATGCCTTGTAAGACGAATTTTTCGCTTAACAAAGAGATTTTTCGAGTGGAGGTTGCCTCGCTAGATGAATTTGTTTTGTGAAAAATTCGTCTAGTGAATCGCAGTTTCCCACAGGAATACATTGAAATTCAATTAATGCAGTCCTATGGGGGGGGGATTCTATGCATTCCTATGGGATTCGCTAGACGAATTTTTCGTTATACGAATTGACCCGTGGAACGAATTAAATTCATCTAGCGAGGCACCACTGTACTGGGAATCCAAAAGCCTAGACTGCCAGAGGGGTGAGTAAGCGAGTTTATTGCCATGTTGTATCCATCATCTGTGCCCCACTTTCAGAACCATGAGTGAAAAGTCAGCATGGAAGCAGAGTGTGCCAGATGCACATTGCAGAAGGGAACTTGGCAATACAATCGAACATGGCCAAACATCTTACTTTGTAGCAGCAGTATTTCCTCTTGCGACCACTGTTGCAGCTGCATGGTTCCCCTGCTCGCAGCACCAAGTGCACATCCTCTGTCTCCAGCACAGTCTTATACACAGCTCTCTGGAACTCTGTCAGAGAACAATAAACCATCTGGTAGGATAAAATGCAAAACGGGGGGAAGAAAACACCACAAATAAAAATGTTAAGCTATTATGAACAATTGCAAGAAGATCATGAGCGTGACAGGCACAGCCCAACTCAATGCAATGTTTCATTGTTGTTGCAACACAAATGTAAACTTTAGCACCATATAAAGGGGGGGGATGCAGTTGGCTAATATCTTAGATTTAAATGACACAATCTGTTACGAATATGGAAGTTAAATTGTGGCAATCCCTCTCAATGCATCAGTGAAGGCTACAAAGATTTCGAACCACTTAAAAGATCTATTTTGCCATTTCCTGGCACATACTATTGCAGAACACTAAATGCAGACAAAGGGGATAAAGGGAAACAGCCAGGTCTTAAGATATCCATTGACATTCTGAATTGCTGGTGTAGGAGGGAGGGGCTCTGTACAGTGGTATGGCAAACTTTATCCTTCCTCTCAAAGACCATGGGTGGCATCTCCATGACATCTTTTGGTCTAAACCAGCAGGATGCAGAAATCCCAGGATCACTCCTGAATTTCGGCCACCCACAAAGCAGCGGCACCATGCTGTGCTATAATAATCCAAAAGTATCTTGAACATATACTCACATTATCAAGAGAATGAAATGAAATGAAAGCTGCAAGATTAAAGGCAACCGAGTGGCATTGCTGTTAATCTTCTCTTTAGAAAGCCCAGTTTAGACTGTATTATTACAGGCTTTGGCTAAAAGGTAGGTATAAATAAGGAAGGAAAAGCAGCAGACAAATGTGCATCTTTATTAAAAGTATGTGTGACTGTGTATTCTCTAAAATGTACTCTTATGCTCAACGTACAAGGCAAGGCAAGTGAAATGCATGCACTCATTCACAATGGTGATGCCAAGCCCAGGCAGTGTTTTTCCATTTAACAATTCAATTAGGTTTTTACATGCATTTATCATAAGAAAATAAAGTATAAGAGCAAAAAGCCTCTGGCTAGTCTTTTAAATGAATACATCTTCACAACACCAGTCCATTAACAAATTTTTGCATGGGAATTGAAGATGTTAAGCATGCAGACTGAGCTATGGAACTTATTTCGGCTTGTAATTACAAATTCTGGACAAAACATGAATGGTTACATGTGTCTGTGGAAAGTACCACATTGAGAAAAATTGCAAGTGACAAAAACAATATTGCTTAACTCCTTACACATCGACTCACAATACTAGAATTATTAGGAAAAAAATATTTTACCAATCAAGAAGGCGATTCAGTCCTTCTCTAGACCCATTCATGCCTACGTACTTGCGGAACAGGGCTAACAGCAAATGGATTTTCCATAACAGTATCTCACAGCCCCACCAGCCCCAGTCCAATGCACAAACACAGCTGCGCATGTGCATTCCCACATGCAAAAGACAGAGTGGATCTCCCACCCACCCCAAATGTCTACAAGATAAATTTCATTAAATCCACACTGAAAAGCTATGGACAAATTTATTGTAGCTGATCATTCTTACTCTGTCCTCCTTTTTGGGCAACTGATCATTTATCAGAGCTTTTGTACGCCGTAAGAAGTAGCGAGACATTTTCTGAGCTAGCCTCTGCATTGCTTTTCGACCTGTTGCTAGTTCTCTTTTGGTTGCAGTATGCCTCTGACCATGTTCTACTGGATCAGAAAATTCCTTCTTGAAGCGCGCTTCATTTCCCAAAAGTCCCGGTACAGCCCTAAGAGACAGGAAAAAAATAGTAGACATATTGTCATTCTTGTTGTGTCCTCTTCTTCCGTCTGCTGTGATTTCTTGTGTGTTACTCCAGCACTCACGTATCCAATAGGATTCTACAACCAAATATCCAGATTCTCTGTCTGCTGTTGTGTTCCATCTGCTGGCTAACTAAATTCCCATGCATACTTTTAAATATGTTCATTTTCTAGGTACCTGAGGATGTACCCCTCAGAGTGATGTCCATGTCACCACATGGACTAAAACAGGCATCCCCAAACTGCGGCCCTCCAGATGTTTTGGCCTACAACTCCCATGATCCCTAGCTAACAGGACCAGTGGCCAGGGATGGTGGGAATTGTAGTCCAAAACATCTGGAGGGCCGAAGTTTGGGGATGCCTGGACTAAAACATAGTATTGGAGCATTTATAAAACTGGCCGTGCAAAAACTAAAACACTGTGCAAAAACACTGTCAGTGTATGCAGATAAATAATAAAATGGCATCAACAGTGAATGAGCGTTCAACCTATACTTGCAAGGTTCACTTTTATTTTGCTTACCAGTCCATGACACACCAAAGTTCCTTCATGTTGTTCTGCAGAATCGTCCCAGTAAGTCCCAATCGAACCTTGCACTTCAGAGCCTTCATGGTCTGGGTTATTTGCGATTTCGGATTCTTGATTCTATGCACTTCATCTACAATGACAGCCGACCACTCTAAGCTGTGAAAACAACCAGAAATTATGACAGTCTCCCTAAATCCTCCAAATATATTATTTCATGAGCTATTGCCAATGAGGTTTCCCATATTATGCAAAACAATGACGCTAAAGACTGAACTTTCCATGGTTCTGGGAGAATGAGAGTACAGAGTATCAAAACAAAAAAAGGGTTTAAAAAAATACAGCAAGTTTTTTTTATAAAAAAATGTAGCTGAAAAAGGAAAAAAAATTAGTTTCAACGCACTCCCTCCCAGCTATGCCCCATATTACATGTTTGTCATGGCTCAAGCCCTAAATACTTGAAAGGCCACCACTTTCCCTACAACCTCCCTCTGTTCCACCACCCTCAGAAATTTGGTGGTAATAAATTATATGGGTGGCAATGACGACCCCCAAACCCAGCCCCTCATACAAGCTTGAAGAAGAAACAGATACAGACCATTCCACTCATGGGAGTCAACCTCTCCCCTGAGCCTCCTTGGCCTGTGGACATAGCTTGCTTGGTTTTCTCAGAGAGGAGCACCCATTGACATCCCTCCACACAGATGTCAGTACCTACAGAATTGGACGAGGGCCTTTTAAGTCAGCATTGTCCACACCTCAGGGACATGGTGCCAAGTGCAGTATTGCAAGCTTGCAGAACACCTAATATGGTCTTAGCTCAGCCAGCAGGGCTCATTGGGAGATGCCCAGGTATCTGGCTTGATCAGAGAAACCTGGGGATAGATGATAGATAGATAGACAGATAGATAGATAGACAGACAGATAGATAATTTATTTGCTTGCTTGCCACCCATCTGACTGGGTTGTACCAACTGACAGTACAGTAACCAGACTTTCCTGCTTGTTTGTACCTACAAAGAAATTCTTGACACTCCTCTTACAAACAGCCAGAGAAAATAACTGATTTCTGTATTAGGGAGAAAGTGTTTATCTTTGAAGGGAGACAGGGAGAGAAACTGAATATAACTTTCAGCTGGGATTTTGTAATTATCCAAAGAAGTCCATAACAGCCATAACTTAACAGCTACAGGCAGGGCTAGATAACATTTGAGCACACCAATTAGGAATGACTTAGAACTGATGGCCGGGAGATTAAACCAAGTGCAATAAATTATTAGCCATCCAGCAAGAATCCATTTCAGGGTGATATATTCATTCATACTTTAGGGGAGAAGTTAGGGTTGGTTGTCAGTCTACTGAATACATTTTTCAAAATTACATGAAGAAACAGGGATAGCACTTAATAAAAGCACTAAATGTTTCACATTTCAGAAAGATCATGATTCTATTGCATTGCTGAAGCTTGCCTAGAGAGTGGGGTTTCTGGCTACAGCCCTTTCCCCTCCACCGACAGGTGGTTGCCAAAATGTTCCCTGCCCCAGCCTTCATCAAATGTCACTCATGCAGTTAAAAAACACTAGAGAAGTATTTCTCCACTCCAAGCAGAAATTTGACCATTTCCCCTTTGCACATATATTTCTGCAATGCAGTTGAAGACACTTTCATTCTCCTATGCATGTTTAATTGAAAATTAAGTCCCAGAGTTTACAATGGAATCACTGACAACTTGTGTGCATAGGATTACAGCCACAGTATACAGTATATGCTCAATGCATTTTCTCTTATTTCTCCCAAAGGTTTCAAGCATTCGGTGTCCTGGGTTTGCAAGAGTACCTTTAGGATGTAAAAACAACCACAACAACCACACACTTATTGTCTGCAGTAGTGGTAACTTTTAGAATTGCGTTACCTGTTAAGGTCATCCAAACAAAGGCGAAGGGTTTCATATGTTGTTAGTGCGACTTCACATTTCCCCTGCTTGATTCGACTCATTTCGTAGTCCTTTCTATTGCCATGAAGAACTATCATCTTGAAATAGCCCCAGGTATCCAATTCATCTTTCCAATTATACAGGACAGAAAGGGGTGCCACAATCAGGAAAGGCTGGAAAGAAGTGTGATGTGGTTTCTGAACAGATACAAGGTGCAAAATACATACAAGCTGTGTCTGAGTACAAAACCCCCACACTGTTAATATTCCCATGCTATCCTATACTTTTCAGCTGCCTGGGCACAGCACAGTGAGAGAAATCCAGAAAAAAAGGTTCTTCAAGCTCATTAAGACCCAGCCAGATGAGTTACTTTCATTGTAGCCACCGTCTTGTTTCTATGGCAAACTTACATAATTTGAATCCCATGAGGCCTAAAGCAGCCCATACGGAGGGAGGCCTGCCAGTTGACAGAACACCCCTCTCCCCATTTTTGCTCAGGAACATGCAAGTAGTTCTAAGCATGCCTACTTGGAGCAAACCTGGAAAATCCCCAAGACGAGGGGAAGAACAGATGGCAAGGGAATGCCGACAGTCAAAGAGAGTCATTTGGCTCCTAGCCAAGATCTGGTGACAAGCAAAGCTGGAGAGAAAACTCTTTGTGGTGATGGAGGTGGAATCCTCAAAATCCACTGTTTTATATCAACCTTAGAAAGTCACCCTCTCAAAGCAGGGAAGGAAGATCTGTCTGCGTCCTGTTACAAAGCACCTAGGGATTTTAACACAGCTGATTAAGAAAGAGGTAGGAACAAAAGGTAGGCCAGGAAGCAGAACCTAGAAGTGTCATGTTGAAGGCCAGCCCAACTAGGGGTGAGAAGTACAGAGGAAAGAAGGTGGAAGAATCCCCTTGTATCAATGGGGAAGTGAAACATACCCCCCTTCAGCTGCTTGTTAGGAAACAAAAGCCCACTTAAATTATCTGTAGCCTGTTGAGATTCATAGCTGCCAAGTTATCCCTTTTTTACAGGGATTTTCCCTTATGCTGAATAGGCTTCCTCGCGAGAAAAGTGAAAACTTGGCAGCTATGTTGAGATTGCTTAGGCTTTATCGGGGTCATAAATAAATGTTTTCAAAGCAAGTGCAATTATTCTCTAAGCTACTGGAAGGGTCAGCAAATGGTCCTTTAATTATCACAGGAGACAAAGAAGCCTATGGATCAGAGTTCTCCATGCCACCAACAGCCATCACCATATTCTATAATATATTGGGGGGGGGGGTTGTCACGCTGTGTAATTGTGGTCCATAGAACCTCACATATGTATTGTATCTTCAGGATGCCCCTAAGCTTACTTTCTTGGGAACAGATGGCATTTCTTTTTTCATAGTTCTTCGCAAAAATTCAGGCATGTTATTTTCAATATCTGCACGTGTCCCCTTTTTGTGCAGCACTGCAGCCAGAAAGGAAATAACCTAGAAAGAAATGCAATTTGAAATGTTTAAGAAAGAGAAAATAATAACCAAATCGCACTCTGAACAAAACTCTGATGCACAGTGGAAGACTACTGTTCGCATGCCCAAAGAACTGTGGGAACAAGTAGGAATTTGATGATGGTTCAACTGGTGAAACGGCATTTCCCACAGCTAAGCAGTTAAGATTCACAACAAATGGGAAAGACATTTTGCTAAGACTTGTTTTCTCAGAACTTATATAGATACACTGTCTCAGGACTCCAAAGACAAGGAATCTCAACAGACCCCCCCCAGCCAACCCCACTGCTGCATCCCACAGCTAAGCAAGGGAAGGGAAGGTAGGGTCCCCAAAACACCCTTCATCTGCCATAGAGTCTCCAGCTCTCAAGATGAGGAAACATGTGCCAACTAGCCCTTCTTTAAATGTGCAGGTTGCAGAAAGGAGAGTCCTCCTGACAACAAATGCAAGTAATTTGTGCTGGTAAGTGTAACAGGGAGTCCAATCTCTTCTGCTGGGAGTATCTCATTCCTTTTATTGATACACAAGACTCATTCTTCCTGGGCAGAATCAGAGCCATGGCATCTTGGGCCACCAGAGGTACAGTTCTAATGCATGTCCCAAGATGGAATGGGCAGCATATAAATAAAGGGTAGCAAACTGTAGCCCTCCAGATGGTGGATTGCAACACCTATCACCCTTGGTCCTTGGGCCACACTGGCTGGGGTGGATAGGAGCTGGAGTCAAAAATATAGATCGAGCGTCACAGATTCCCCACCCTTGCTATAAAGAGATCCATGCAGGCACAGAAAATGACCCATATAAGACAATTTGCAGCACTTGCTTTGATTTCACGAATTTAGTTACATGCAATGATGCCCTTAGCTTGTGGTAGCATTAAAAGTCAATATTACTTTAATCACATGCACAAAGTAGTTTTGTTTAAACCAGAATTTTACTGTTCAGCTAGGTGACCAGGATGAAAAAAAAAACAGGCAAGTTTAAAATAACCATCCATTAACCAGCTTTATCATTTCTTCTTGTAAATGTAACATCCCATGCAGGCCTTGGTTTGGATTCAGCTTGGTTTTTATGCATTTGTCTCATGAAGTTTTATTTTATTTGGGTCATATGGATAAAATTCCATGAAAATGCTTTTGAAAATAAAATAAAATATTCATCCACATATCCACTTCCAGCTTACAGTGAAATTCAAACTGTTGTGAAAAAGATGCTTCTAATTGGATTCCTGGTTCTCATCATGAACCACAGCTATTATCAAGTATAATGACACACAAAATAGGTGGCAAGCCATGCATGGAAACTTGTTTTTTTAAAAAGAGAAAGTGGTAAATTATGGAAAGAAGCTGTAGAATAAAACCAGTCTGGAGTTTAATCCCTGGATGTCTCACACAGCAGAGTGCTATTTCATCCTTGGAGTGAAAGAATGAATTGCCATTCTGAGAAAATAATGTTGCAGGCTTCCTTCCCCACGCTGACAAGAAAGCATTTTTACAGTCTATCTTTCCTCACATACTGTCATTTTGCAATCAGTGGTATATACCAGTGTCTGGGAAAGAGTGTAATAAAATTCCCCAACAGGCAATATAAAAAAGCAAGAGGAAATCAGCCTTGTTTTTAAAAGGAAGCGTAGAGACTGTATACTCATGACCACTTTGTGACAATTCTCACTCCAGTCTCGCCATCTGTTTGCCTTCCAGGTTTATCAAATATCAAGGTCAGGACAGAAGAATGGACTCCCAACTTTCTCATTAATATCATTAGCTTAATTCTTTCTAGAGGGCTTTTTTAAACACCTGAAGTATCTAAAGGCCTCACAACTGAGGAGAGAAAATCTGGGGGACGGGGGGACGTGGCTGTGGCTTACTAAGTTTCATTTCATTAATTATTTAATTATAAAACCCAGGTATAAATATTATCAAAGCAGCTACAGACAAACACAATACTAAGAAGCAGAACAAATCAAGGGGCAGGAGTCATTTAGTCATCATCACATGTTCAGGCAATGGGTTTTTCGTCCCTGTCCTCCACCCTGGAGAGGAAAGGGTGATTGTTCCACCTGACAAGCTGCAATATTTGGCACAGACTAAACACAATGTTGAATTTCACCAAAGGGGGGGGGGTGGATAGGCAAAGACATAGCTGAGATGCTAAGGGTCAGGTGTAAAGGGTTGGCCAGGTATGAAGGAGGGGGAGTTGATAAAGGAGTAAGTGGGGTTGATGAGCAGAGCAAACCGAGATGGCAAACCCCTAGCAAAAACTTAGAACCATTAAAAGCAGGAAACACCAACATTCAAATGACTGGCAACTCAACAAAATTTGTGAGTGCCCAATATCATCATGAACACAAGAGACCCTCACAAAATTCAGCCAATTCTTTACTCTGCGCCAGACATCAACACATTTTTGTCCTTAGAATAGCAGAGAGGAGGTAAGATACCTGTACTGTTTTTCCAAGGCCCATGTCATCTCCAAGAATGCATCCGTTACCACAGACAGAGTGTTCATATAAAAACTGAGCCCCTTTTCTTTGATAATCACGTAGATATCTATTAATTGTATATGGGATCCGATCTCCATCCTTAGACAGCTCATAGTCAACTGCAGATGAGGGAAATCTTCTGCCAGGGAAATGAGGCTTCTCCAAATCTTCGTCATCAAATATTAAGTTCTTCTGGGCATATTTACTGGTTTTGATACTACAGAGTTTTGCTACTAGTATTTTCTTTTCTTGAGAGGCCCTAAAAGATACAACTGCAAAAGAATTCCCATTTTCATCTGTTTCCAAGGATGTTATTGTGGCTTCACAAAGCTTCTCATTTTCAGGAAAAGGAGCAAGGCATTTATCTCCAACATGCCATCTGCCTGTTAAAAATCACATACAACATAATGTTTCAACCTGAATGAAATACAGTGGACTGTACTTAATTAAATTCTATTCAATATTTTTTTCTGAATAAACACACATAAAAATTGGGATGCGAACTGTTTTAAATTAGTCCTACAAAAATCAAGACACATCCTAGCACCGTTCTCTTCAAGGTAACAGATAAATCACCCACCTGCCAAATCATCACTCATTCTTAGTTAGAGATAAGCATGGATCCCCAAATACCTATAAAACTGAAAGGGAGAAAAGAAACAAGCATAAGCAAAAAATCAGTATTAACAAGAGGCAAGTATCAAACGTTTCGAACATACGATTAACCTCCATAAAGGAACACCCGAAACAAATGCCATCAAAACATTTTGTCCCAAATAATGACATCTCCATGCTAGGAAAATCACCACATTGAGCTAACTGTACTTTTCACTTTAGGGGTGGAGGAAACTGTGTCCCTCCAGATGTTGTTGGCCTCAGCCCCAGCCAGCATGGCCAGCAGTCAACAGCTGTAGTCAAGCATCTTCTAGAGGGATTTGGGTTAGTCATCCATGCTTTAGAAGATCTCAGGTGAGGCATCAAGCTAAGAGACCAGCCCCTCTTCTCCTACACCCCTATGAGAGGGAATAACAGTGCTCTGCACTTATGACAAAAAGTCTCCCCCTCACTTATAATTACAAGCATAGCTGAAGTGGGGTTCTTCATGAAATACCAGTCTGCAGGAAATTAGTATAAAATGCTGACAGTTTGATCCCCTGAATACTTACTCAGAAGACAGTTTTACTATAGACAAAGGGGCTTTGGCCCAGGTAAGCATGCAGTGAGTTGCAGCCTAAACATCTCGAGAAAGGGGCTAGTGTGTGACTAAACTGACTCAATTATCAGCAAGCGGCAGGTGGCAGGAAAGAGAGCAGAAGCTGAAGACTATTATTTGTTTATTGGTATTTATAGACCACTCATTAACCACATCCTCTGGACAGTAAATGTAAGAACGTAAGAGCTCTGGATCAAGCCAACAGCATCCTGTTCTCACAGTGGCCAAACAGATGCCTCTGGGAAACTCTCACGCAGGACCCGAGCACAAGACCACTCTCCGCTCCTGCGGTTTCCAGCAACTGGCATTCAGCAGCATTAGCATAGTCATCATGGCTAGTAGCCACCAATAGCCTCCATGAGCTTATCTAAACCTCTTTTGAAGCTATCCAAGCTGGTGGCCATCACTGCCTCCTGTGGGAGCAAGTTCCAAAGTTTACCAATGCGCTGTGTGAAGAAGTGCTTTCTTTTATCTGTTCTGAACCAATAGGGCCATGGGCATAGCCAGGGGGCAGGGGGAGACAGCTGCCCTCCTCCATCAAGTAAATAAACAAAAATACTTTACTAAAAGTAGAAATAATCAGAATATTTGAAACTGAAATGCTTGTTGAAGTCACTTGGATGACGTTGTGGCACATTCTAGCGCTGCAACTGGCAACCCGACTGAGTGATGGACTATGGTACACCATGTGGAAGGAGAAGAAAATCAGCAAAGAGCAGTTGAAAGAGCTGGACATAGTAAAGGTAAAGGGACCCCTGACCATTAGGTCTAACCGTGACCGACTCTGGGGTTGGGGCACACATCTCGCTTTATTGGCCAAGGGAGCCGGCATACAACTTCCAGGTCATGTGGCCAGCATGACAAAACCGCTTCTGGCAAACCAGAGCAGCACACGGAAACACCGTTCACCCTGCTGGAACGGTACCTATTTATCTTCTTGCACTTTGACGTGCTTTCGAACTGCTAGGTTGGCAGGAGCTGGGACCGAGTAACAGGAGCTCACCCCGTCGCGGGGATTCAAACCGCCGACCTTCTGATCGGCAAGCCCTAGGCTCTGTGGTTTAACCCACAGTGCCACCCGCATCCAGTTGAAAGAGCTGGACATAGTAGATCTAGTAAAAGAGGCATAAATCTTTTATCCTACCACAGAAAAGGTTCTTCTCATCTCTCTTGCTCAGCCATGCTCCCCTTGTACCCTAGAACAGTCATTTGGTACATTGCGGAGAGTAAATACCTGGCTAAGCATCTCCATGGGTAATGCTTACTGAATGTGCACACAAAAACCGCATTTGGGGGGAAAGGAGGAAATGGAGAAGGAAATGCTGAAAAGCATTTCAGCAAATCCAAAGGGGGAAAATGAAAAAGAAAATAAGATGAGAAAAGGCATATTCTTTATAATTTTGCAAAATATACTCATTAACTGTGGGAAGGGTATTTCCCGGTGTTAATTTTTACTTTATTTTTTGACTTCCAAATCTGCTAGACAGAGCAGACAGAGGAGGATAACAGGTGGGTGTCCTAACCCCTCCCCCAAACATAAATCTTAGCTATGTCCATGAATACAACATGAAAGAAGGGTAAGGCCCTACCAACACCACTGACCATGCCGAAAATGCAACTGAAATGCAGCAACCTCTGGAGGGCCACAGATTTGCCGAGCAGCCCTGACATCAGGTTAGAGCAGGCATCCCCAAACTGCGGCCCTCCAGATGTTTTGGCCTACAACTCCCATGATCCCTAGCTAACAGGACCAGTGGTCAGGGATGATGGGAATTGTAGTCCAAAACATCTGGAGGGCCAAAGTTTGGGGATGCCTGGGTTAGAGCAACCTCAGCCCTCTAAGCAAGCATTAAGATGCACAAGATAATATCACCAAGGCAACTACAGTATCTGTAAACAAACAATAAGCATCCATAAAATGGCAAAAGTAGCTTCTTTTCCAAATCAGTTTTATCTTGAACAATCGCAAACGCAGTAAATAAAGAGGCGTTTCGTTGCTAAATACAGTGGTACCTCGGTTTATGAACACAATTGGTTCCGGAAGTCTGTTCATAAACTGAAGCGTTCATAAACTGAAGCGAACTTTCCAATTGAAAGTAATGGAAAGTGAATTAATCCGTTCCAGATAGGTCCGCAGCGTTCATAAACCGACAATTCATAAACCGAGGTGTTCATAATCCGAGGTTCCATTGTACTTTAGTCACTGAGCTGTCAAAATCTACTCTAACACAATTGCACCAAATTAACCAGCAGAATAAGGGAAATTAAATAAAAATATATATGCTGAGAATGCATAGTTAAGGCATAACTTTGTAGTAAACAATATACAAGAGAAGATGGTATGTAAGCAGCTTAAAGCAAGGGTATAAAGGTGAGACAATAACTAGTCTATTTGCACATACCTAGTTCCTACCCCGCCAGTCCCACTAATACAAAAAATAATAATAATCTCTGTAGAAACTTACCTGTCCCCATCTGCATGTTTCCATCGGGAGGAGCATAGAAAGAGGACGATGTCCTTTGTTAAACCTCCTTAGGAAACATGGGTAGGGCTCACAAACTTATACCTATTTGGGAAAGAAACTACTATTGCCATTTTTATGGACGTTTAGTGTTTGTTTACAGGTTGACATTACCTGTAAACAATATTTCAGATAACTGTTGATATTATCTTGGTGTCGACTGCTATTCCTTGTTTTAGCATTCAGATGTAGGCAGGAATAACTAGAATTAAAGGGCACCGAAGGGCACTTCCGGGCTGGGGGAAAGGAAGTTCTCCCGCGAGAGGAAAAAGCCCCGAACTCACGTGCGGAGAAGCCGCCGCAGCTTCTGCCACTTCCGGGGTTTCAAAGCTCCCCTATTTCGAAGCGAGCAGCAAGTTCTCGCGAGACCCAGCCGTGGTCTCGCGGGATTCCGGGTCTCTACAGAGCATCTCGTCTCAGAATGTAATCACCCTAGACTTAATCAGAGTCGCCCACCCGCAGAGTCTATGGTTATTATTCGAGCGCCATTTTCCCTTCCTTGTCTCACCCTCGCTTGTTGGCGCCGATGGGGGCTGAGCAGAAGAAGCCTGCCCAAAGCAAAGGAGAGGAGCAGGCAGTAGTTCCTGCTCTTAAGAAACTCCCGACTTCCGAATCGTTTGGTTTCTACACTTTTTCCTATCTCTAGTGGGAAAACGAACGGCTTTTGATGCCAGCTGGCGCGGCCAATTCTCGCGATAATGAAGTTTGACGCTTCACCTCCCCCCCCTCTCTTTGCTGCTTCCCCGGCTGCCGTCAGTTCTCGCTTTGCTCGCTGGGAGGTTGGAGGGTTTGCGCTCGCCTGTAGTCTCCGCTTGCTCGTTTGGCGCGGCGACTGGAGCTCAGTCCGCAGGAATAAGAGTCAAAGCCAAGGAGCTGCAGCCGTGTGGAAAAAAATTAAGCCCTGTGCCATTATGGGTCGAGGTTCTGAAGCGCAGCCGCTTTACTGAGCAGTTGTTGCGCCTAGAGCTGGCAGCATGATTCAGCAGCGTCGCGGCAGGCAGAAATTCAACAGGTGCAGCCTATCTTCACCGCCATCCTGGGGAAAACTCTGCACGTGCCGGTTTTCTGCCTGCTGTGCTGCTGTGAAATTGCCTTTCAAGAGCAATTCTGTGTTGTGTCTGCTCCTGTAGTACAAACCCACTACTGAATTTGGACTCATTAGAGTAGCTTTCTGAGCTTAGTTACAATGGGAAGCCCAACCCTTGCAGAAGCTGCTGCTCGGACTCCGGTTTACCATCATTCATAAAATTATAATTACTTATTATTTATACCCCACCCATCTGGGTTTCCCCAGCCACTTGAGGCGGCTTCCAGCAAAATATTAGAATACAATAACGCATCAAATATTAAAAGCTTCCCTTTTAATAGCGCTCTCGTGATGTTGTGCAGTCAAGCAAGATAGTTCGAGTAGCCATAGGTAAAGGTAAAGGGACCCCTGACCATTAGGTCCAGTCGTGACCAACCATGGGGTTGCGGCGCTCATCTCGCGTTACTGGCTGAGAGAGCCCGCGTACAGCTTCCAGGTTATGTGGCCAGCATGACAAAGCCGCTTCTGGCGAATCAGAACAGCACACAGAAACGCCGTTTACCTTCCCACTGTAGCAGTACCTATATATCTACTTGCACTTTGACGTGCTTTCGAACTGCTAGGTTGGCAGGAGTTGGGACCGAGCAACAGAAGCTCACCCCATCGCAGGGATTCGAACCGCCGACCTTCTGATCAGCAAGCCTAGGCTCTCTGGTTTAACCCACAGCGCCACCCACGTCCCATCGCCACCTGTGTCTCATAGCCATAGGCAATTTTATTAGGAATAATTAATAATGCCCTTGTGTACAAAAAAAAGCATGGGTGTTCCATATTTGCTCTTCTATAACTTCGCAACAGTATTCACACCAATCTAGCGCTGGATAATTGATTTACAGCCTCAAAACGAGACTACAGTTTCCTCTGTAGAGATTTCCAGTTCCAAACGTAGCAGATATTTGATCCATTTGTCTCTGGAGAAGACCACGGTCTCAACAGATGGTTATGAAAGGTGGTTTATAGCTGGTTAATCCTCAAAACATGAACCATCAGAGTACTATTGCAGCACAAGGAAATATCTACTCAGATTTCCCGCTAGCCGTTTTGGAATTGAAGGGAGGTTGCTAAAAATCAAATGTAATCTAGTACCAACGAACTGGCACTAGCCAAAATATACAAACAATAGGAAATTTGACTACTTTCATTCTGAAGCAATGCCACAAGAAATACACTTTACTTAAATGTGATCTGTGAACATAGGTCAGTGTATGACATTAAATGCTGATAAAATAAACAATAGGAATTTGCCTGCCCTTGAGAAATAATATATATTGCCCACTATGGGGTCTTAGAAAACCAGCTAGCTGCACTAATCAGGAAAATTCTTATTGTTGCTCTATCCCTGAGGACCAACAATATTCTGCATTTAATTTTTTTAAGTACTTTTGTTTATTTGAACTTAATATGCCACCAAATCCATGCTGGTACAAAAAAAGCATGGAGGGGTGTGTGTGCATAGATACATAATGCTTGGGAATTAAGAAGTGGTTGCGGAACACAATGCATACTGAGCACCTTAAGCTGGGGATCCCTTTGTATGGACAGGTGTGTTCTTACTTGGTGGTTTATTTTGCTGAAAATATAAGTAGACCAAAAAAAAGCCCTTGTGGGCAAAGGGGAGTGGCAGTTCTAGGGAACAAAAGATCATAAGCCCCATGTTTGGAATTTTGTGCAGTTATGTTTGCACATAAATAAGTCCTACTGAATTCAGGGGTTAGGATTGCAACCTGAAATACTTTTATTTAGACAGACCTATAAACGGACTTCAAAATATGCTCTACTTGGTTTTAATTGGTTGTCTTTGATTTATTGAATTAATGTTTTACTTGCATGTTTTAATGTTCTTTACTTGGTGCTCTATTGCTGTTTTACAAATTAAATGGTATAAATAAAACAGCTGCCCATACAGCACATACATTTAACCGTATGAGAGATGCATGAATTCATTTTTCTTGCAATACACAGGAAGCAGATCGTGTGTCCTCAGTTTTCCGCCAGCTGTAAACATAATCACCATTTCCTTATCCTGTGTTTGAGGCAACACAACTGAGTTGCGGGGAATTTAAAAGGTATTCGTTGCTGGTATCAGGATTGGTATTTTTCATATTTGAGCTATCCCAGATATGTAGTATCACAGACCACTTAGTCTGATGCCATTTGCATGTTACCAATATGCATAATGGTTCATTCTTCCTCAGCTACCTTACAACTGACTGTACAACACATCTAAAATAGGATGCACTTAATTAGAATAAGCAATATTAAAAATAAATGTGGATAGAAAACATTTAGGTTCTCTAAGCTTATTTCTTGTTCCATATTCCTGATCAATATATAAAGAAATTGATCAGCCAGATGAATGAGCACATTCACCTTCTCTGGTTTTTACACTCTTGCTTACTGTCTCATAACCTGTCCTGTCCTAAAATGTAGCACAGTCTTCATCTGCCATTGCTTTGTCTAAATCAGAATACGGTACCTGTGGCTCTCAAAACGTTGTACTACAATTCCCATTGGGCATGATGGGAGTTCGAGTCCAACAACCTTTGGAGGGCCACCACCTCTGGTCTAAATAATGTAACTGGTATTTAATCAAAATACATGTTCTGTTGGATGAAACCATAATGACACATTTATGCTCTTTGCAAGAACATTCCTCACAGTTGGGCTACATAAACTTTTCTTCTTGGTCGGGGTGTCATCTGTAATCACAGGGAAAGCAAGCAAAGAATACTTCAGCGTATTGTTCAGCCTCAAGCCACCACAAACCTTTTAGCATTTTTGCTTTCTTGACAGCACGATCTTCTGCATGTTTACCAAGACGTAACTCCCAGTGTGTCCAGTGGGGCTTAGTCATAGGTAGATGTGCAGAGGATTGCGCCCTAAGAATATGGTTCGAATTAACACAAATGGGGAAAAATGCAGGTCCTGGTTTTGTTGGTTTTATTTGCCCCTTGGTAAACTCTGGATTGGGACGTGGGTGGCGCTATGGGTTAAACCACAGAGCTTAGGGCTAGCTGATCAGAAGATCGGCGGTTCGAATCCCTGCGATGGGGTGAGCTCCCATTGCTCGGTCCCAACTCCTGCCAACCTAGCAGTTCAAAAGCACATCAAAGTGCAAGTAGATAAATAGGGACCGCTCCGGCGGGAAGGTAAACAGCGTTTCCGTGTGCTGCTCTGGTTCGCCAGAAGCAGCTTTGTCATGCTGGCCACATGACCTGGAAGCTGTACGCTGGCTCCCTCGGCCAATAACGTGAGATGAGTGCCGCAACCCCAGAGTCAGTCACGACTGGACCTAATGGTCAGGGGTCCCTTTACCTTTTAAACTCTG
Source organism: Zootoca vivipara (assembly GCF_965207765.1). NCBI lineage: Eukaryota > Metazoa > Chordata > Lepidosauria > Squamata > Lacertidae > Zootoca > Zootoca vivipara. The sequence continues at coordinate 8,241,348 of NC_142593.1, read as the reverse complement.
GATCAAGGGACACGGGGGGTGCTGTGGTCTAAACCACAGAGCCTCTTGGGCTTGCCGATCAGAAGGTTGGCGGTTTGAATCCCCGCGACGGGGTGAACTCCCATTGCTTGGTCCCTGCTCCTGCCAACCTAGCAGTTTGAAAGCACGCCCCCAAGTGCAAGGAGATAAATAGGTACCGCTCCTGTGCACTGCTCTGGTTTCGGTGTTCCGTTGCACCAGAAGCGGCTTAGTAATGCTGGCCACATGACCCGGAAAAAATGTCTGTGGACAAACGCCGGCTCCCTGCACTTAACTGTCAGGGGTCCTTTACCTTTTTTTAAACTCTGGATCAGGGACAATCTAGAAAATTCTCAGGACTTAAGGGGCAAGATATAAGGATATCACAGTAGCATTTTAAATGCTGACTAGTGTTACTATGATTTATGGTGTAGAATTATTTCAAAATAGGACAATATTGCAGCTTTAGACTGATCAAATGTTCATTTCAATCTAGGGCATCTCCAGTAATTCTGCAGTGATCAACAATCCTTTTTGTAAATCATTAGGCCAGTTTTTTCAGAGGACACTTTAGTTCTAAAAATAAAAGTATTTTACCAATGCTGAAGTATGTTGTCAGAAAGGTTATACAGTAGTGAGTTTTATACTCTATTATATACCTATAATATGCCACTTTATGTTTTCCCAACAAGCCAAAAATCTGCCTAGCCACTCAGAAATATTACCTTTTCCAAAATGTGTTGCAAATCGGAAGGTGTGTCTTTCAGCTTGCGCAATCTTGAAAGTATTTGATTCTACAAAGGCTATATACTGTTGATTCATTTCCCCACTGTGTCTGTTTAATTAATGGGTGACCTGAAGAAACTCTGAAATCCCGTCCTTAAATAAATATTGTCCATAAATGGATCATGTCAGCAACACTCAACTTACACAGTTGTCTGGAATGGGCAGCATAACGATGCTTGTCAGTTCTATTGGATTTGTAGCTGATTTTAAGCGGAGTGGTCCTGTTTTCTTTTTCTCAAGAAAAAGAAAAGGCATGTGAACACGTAGAGGAGTAGATAAACAATCTCACTTCTATGGTGACTCTGGTTCCATTGAATCAAAGTAATTAATTATCCTTCAGAGATTTTTTTTTTATTATGTGTTAGTTACTTCACTTAAAAGGGGGAAAAAAGAAAGAAAGAACATGGTTCCAAGAACACAACAGAACTTTCCCACCAGGCATAGTAGTTGCAGGAAAAGCTTTATGGAGATTACAAATGTATTTTAGGTTGTATTCAACTAACTCAGAGTAGACCCATTCTAATGAACCTGGGTTTATCATGTCTATTAACTTCATTGAGTCTATTCTAAGTAGGAATAGTGTTCAATACCACCCTTAACCTGAAAAATAATAATATTTATTTATGGTGACAGAAAACAAGTACTGCAATAAATGATTAGTATCATGGGAGTAATTCCTATTTTCATCGACCATTGCATCTTGTGTGGCAATGTCCCTCCTTCCCCGTGAAATAAGACACAAGACACAATGAATAGATTTTAAGTGGGCGAAAAGGCCACAACTTTATTGGTTATGGATGTTGAGCAGTCTTGGCTTAGGCATTGGAACCTAACCGACTATATCTGACTGCAACCCGTGTGTTGCAGTCTGGGAGAAGTTAACCACCAGAAAGGAGCCCAGTGATCGGGCTGGGAGCAAGGAGGCAAAGAGGCAGAGTTCCCGCCTCCGGCCTGTTTAAAAGAGGGGAAGCCCCGCCCCCAGGCGACCTTATTGGTCAGCCCGGGTCTGATGGAGGCGGGAATTCCCAATCGCGAGGGGGCTGAGCTCTCAGCCCCCATCGCGAGAGTACAGTCGGGGCCCGCCCACAACACCACCTCCGTGGGAATGCGGAAGTGGTTTTCTTTGACACAAAAGACTTTGGTGCAGCCTAAGAGCTCCTCCACACTCCTGCTTGTCTACAAACCTGTTTAATTAAGATTGCAATTCTATGCACACTTCCCTGAGAGCAATCTGCACTTAATGCAGTGGAAATTACTGTAATTTCTGAGTAAACACGTGCTTTATTTATTCGTTGTAATTGTTTCTGAAGCTCTTGCAAAACAAAGTGTTGTATGATAAATAACATTAAAGACAAGCCCTGCCTGCTGGCTTACAATCTTTTAGCACTTTGAACTTAGGGCTTTTCTGATGATTTTACTACAACATGCTAAAATGTCTTTGCTTATGGAATTCTATTTTTGTCTTGTTTTGTAAAGTCAGCATGGGATGTTATTATATATGGGTTTTGCAACAATTGTATCTTAGATTTATGCAGTGCAGTATGTTTGCCAATCTTATTTATTTTTCAGGTTTGAAAATGTTATAGTAATTTGCAATTCGCTGAGGTTGCCATCCTGTAAACACTTATGTGGGAATATATTACATTGAACTCTGAGTAAACATGCAAAGGTTTGGACTGTATTCCAGTATTCCATTCTCTCCCCTCCTATCTAAACCCCTAAAGCACTCAAAGCCATTGTTTTATGCCAGTGTTTCCAGAGCCTCTGGACAAATAAGCACATCTTGGAGAATCTCTCTTACAAACCACAGCTTTTAACATTTCTGGGTGTTGGCTTTGCAGTTTAAAAATAATGTGTGGGGTTTTCAAAGTGTATTATTTTCCTGTGCATTCTTAACTCAGAGACCACACAGCCATTTTACAAACAATTTATTCAGAATGATGTTTAGCCAGTGTTCAAACTGTTAAAAAGCCAATGGCAAACTGAGTTGGTCTCTAAGGTGCTACTGGAAGGAATTTTTCTATTTTATTTTTATTTTGTTAAAAGGCCAGAGAGCCTCACTGAGAGCCTAAGAGAAAGTTGTATAACATGTAGGTAAATAAACAGAGGGATCATAACCTTTCAGTGGCTTACAGGACCTTTATAGACTTGTCTCCAAATTGCCAACAACAGATGTTCCACAGAGTGAATCAGCTGGAGAAGACATGACTTCAGTCACCCCACTAAGATTGTTGGCAACAGAGGCTTCCACTTGGTGGCCCATGAGATCCTTCATCTCAGAGTTGTCGGTTCGAGCCCCATGTTGGGTAAAAGATTCTTGCGCTGCTGGGGGTTGGACTAGATGATCCTCGTGGTCACTCTGCGATTCTGTGAACACAGTGCACAATAATTGGTTACGGCAGAATGGGAAATCTCAGGCCTAGCACCAAACGAAGTCCTCTCTAAACAGCCATTGAGATTCTCCCTGGGCCACAGCTTTCGTAGGACCTCAATGTGTCTTCTGAAATGTGTCCTTTGACTGAGATAGTGCCTCTTACATGCCTGTATGAAGGATGGAAACATATATGTGCAGGTGGGCTATGGAGACATCTTTGATTCTATCCCACCTCTCGGTAAAAGGGCTGCCGTTTTCTGTGTTTAACTTTGTGGGTCGTAGGTTTCCCAGATGTCCTGTACTATCCTGCACACCAAATCAAGGAATGGACACTCTTAGAATGACGGATCAATTGGCATCCTTTGATATAACTTGTTATATTTTGAAATATTTTTCAGGGAACCCGGTGTGTGTGTGTGTGTTCTCCAAGACATCGCTGTAGTCACGCTCTTCACCAAAGGACAGTGTGTTTAATGAGACTAATAATCTTTTGCAAAACACAGACGGGGCAGTACTGGGTGTTTTCTAGAACTTGTAGGGAAGCTTTTAGCAGCCTCCGTATATTTAGAGCCCATCAGCCCTGCCCATTACAGCCCTACATGGAGCCAATGGGAATTGCAGCCATGCTGGGCGCTGCATGTAGCACCCAGCATCTAGAGGTCATGAGGTTGGCGAAGGCCTTTCTAGGGCATGCTTCCAGTTCACTAGGCATAGCATGCTATGTCCTAGGCGTATCTCCACAAAGATAGCCCAGGATCTGCTGCAAGACAGAAGCAGACAAGGCAGAAGGAAGGTTGAAAAGGCACTGGATGAAACCACTGCAGAAAGGAGAACCTCAGTCTACTACAGAGAAGCATCCTGGAAAAGGGGACTGTGCATATACATGTGTCTCCAAATGCCCTTCAAACTCCAACACACTGCTTCTAACTTATTCCACTTCAATGTTAACCCTGCCCACCAATCCCCCCCCATCAGCTCCTCTTCTCCTGCCCCCTGCCAGTGTTTTCCCTCCAACCAAGGTTCCAGAAGCACGTTTGGGAGAGCAAACTCGCATCTGGAACCCTGCTTGGGGGGGGGGCGTTTACAGGAAAGTTGCAGGAAGAAAGCAGAAAAGGGGAATAGGATGCAGCACCCTTCCTCCTACCCACCACATCTGCCAGTGTTTTGAAACAGGACGTGGCCATATAATTTGCCATTCCACATTTTATGGCCAGCTACTCTTTCAAGGCCCAAAGCTGTCAAGCCTGGTTTCAGCAGAAAGGAGACAGAGCTGGGTGACATCAGCCTGCATATGGCAATCTACTCCAAACTTTTGGATGACCTTTATTGGTGGTTTCATGTACAGTTATTAAAAAAGCAAACAAACCATGGGCAATAGAGTATATCCCTGCAGAACCACATCGGAACCCCCCTTCTGGAATCACCAAATGTGGTAGGAATGGAACCACTACAAGACAGTGTCCCCAGCTCCCAATGCATGCAATTGACCCAAAGGAATACCCTGTGCAATGGTACTCAGAGCCACCAAAAGTTCAAGGAAAATGGACAAGGCCACACTTCCTCTGCCTTTCTCCTAACAAAGAACGTCAATATGGGCAACCAAGGCATTCTCAGTCATGAATTAAAAGCCTACCGTAATTGCTTTTTGAATGATAAGCCTATATGACAGGGGTAGGGAACCTGAGACCCTCTAGGTTTTCCCCACTCAATGTTGTGGGATGCTCAGTGATCATTGATGATGTGTGTTGTAGTGACCTTTGAAGGGCCATAGATTCCCCACCCCTACAACCTGTGCTTGCTTAAGAAATAAAGAAACATATTTGGGGGAGTTGGGGGAGGATGAAGGACTATTATTCATTTGCTTCCATCTGAATGCCCTAAATTTTATTATTACAACTGTAATTATTATTATTATTATTATTATTATTATTATTATTTTATACCCCGACCATCTGGTTGGGTTTCCCAGCCACTCTGGGTGGCTTCTGACAGAATATTTAAAAAGCGATAAAATACCAAACATAAAAAACTTCCCTAAACTGGGCTGCCTTCAGATGTCTTCTCAAAGTCAGATAGTTGTTTATTTCCTTGACATCTGATGGGAGAGAGTTCCACAGGGTGGGAGCCACCACAGAGAAGGCCCTCTGCCTGGTTCCTTGTAACCTCACTTCTCACAGCGAGGGAACTGGGGGGTGGAGGCACTCCTTCAGGTCTACTGGGCCGAGGTCATTTAGGGCTTTAAAAGTCAGCACCAATAATTTGAATTGTGCTCGAAAATATACTGGGAGCCAATGTAGGTCTTTCAGGACTGGTGTTATGGTATCGGCGGCCACTCCAAGTCACCAGTCTAGTTGCCGCATTCTGGATGAGTTGTAGTTTCTGGGTCACCTTCAAAGGTAGCCTCATGTAGAGCACATTGCAGTAGTCTAAGCAGAAGAGGGTTGATGGTAAAAGTGTTTATACTATATTGTTGTATCTCTTTCCCAGTCCCGATCCAAATCTAATTCACCTTCTTCCATGCATCCTGGAGAGTTAAAAAAACAAAAAAACCTGTTAGATTTATTATTAGATTAATCTTGATCCTCAATGACATAAGAGCAATTTAAAATTAACTTCCGACTACATTTATGTAAACTGTGTATCCTCCCTCGGACAGAATAATCCACTATGTTCACATATAAACAGAACCTTTAAATATGCAACAGATGTTCTCTTTTTTAAAATGGCTCTTGAATTCATTGACAGGCCTTTGGCTAAACAGATGAATTAATTTGTTAGGGGCAGATTTCATAAACCCTCTAATAATTCTTACCCATACACATCTTGACTTGATTTCTCGGGTCTACGGCATGTGTTTTAAATATTTTAACCTTTACTACTTTAATCAGGTAGCATTTATTTCAGGTTTCGATGATGATCGGTCATTGAAAGATATAGTTAACTAGGAAATAAAATCCAATTTGTCAGTTAAATAAGCTCCACAGATCTACATAAACATAAGAAATCAGTCGATTCTACTGAATGTTTTGAGAACGGTTCCACTGAAGCTTTAACATCACCCTGTAGCCAGGATTTCTCAGTTATCAGCATGTAGGGGCTGTTGCACACAGAGTGCATTTCATGTTGCTGCTTTGCCAAAGCAAAAAGACAACACATTTGAAAATGCATTTTTCAGAAGGGAGTCTTAGCATCTAAAGTGCAGGCTTACAGAAGGAAAATAGCATCTTAACAAGTCGGGCCAGCAATAAAATGTTGCAGTGTGAAGAGCTTCTCTTTAGGAGACTCCATTCTATTTCGTCTCCCCAGGGTTTGTTTGTTTGTTTGTTTGTCTTTAATCCGAACATGTTCCATGTCCACTAAGCACGCTCAGTCCTCACTGGGCTGCTTTTGGGGGTTCACTATGGGAATTATTTTATTCAAATTTGTTGCACATCTTCAAACCCTGTGATTTCTCCCAAGTCTGCTTATCGTCCCTCTTGTGTATGTTTGGTGCTGTTTGGTGTCAGGCCTGACACTCTGAAACTATTAGCAAGCTAATTTCAAAATTATTTGAATTATGGTGCTGGAGGAGACTCTTGAGAGTCCCATGGACTGCAAGAAGATCAAACCTATCCATTCTGAAGGAAATCAGCCCCGAGTGCTCACTGGAAGGACAGATCCTGAAGCTGAGGCTCCAATACTTTGGCCACCTCATGAGAAGAAAAGACCCTGATATTGGGAAAGATTGAGGGCACAAGGAGAAGGGGACGACAGAGGACGAGATGGTTGGACAGTGTTCTCGAAGCTACGAACATGAGTTTGACCACCTGCGGGAGGCAGTGGAAGACAGGAGTGCCTGGCGTGCTATGGTCCATGGGGTCACGAAGAGTTGGACACGACTAAATGACTAAACAACAACAACAACAATTTCAAAAAGCCACGGACTTTGGAGGACCTTCCCAAATGTAATTTAGAAATCTGAATCATTGTTGAAGCAGGCTCCCCCACCCACCCACTTAACCAGTTTATGGGCATTCCCTACTGAATGCTGACGGCTTGTAGAGAGGAGGTTGGGCCATCCAAAATAAGAGCGTGGAGGAGTTGTGTTTTCAAGCTGAGGAATCAACACCATCCTTGCCCATGTATTTCTCACCTACTTCCATGCTTGCAATAGGTTTTCAAGTTCAGTCTGTTCTCCTTGACAACCCCTAGCTAATGACTAGAGAGCTGAACCGATGGACAAGCTTTCCGAAGTCTAGTTTTCAAGTGTCAAACCATGGTACCCTAAGTTGCCACCAAAGTTGCTTATTTGGTAGATGCAGTGTGGTGCAGTGGTTAAGAGCGGTGGACTCGTAATCTGGAGAACCGGGTTCGCGTCCCTGCTCCTCCACATGCAGCTGCTGGGTGACCTTGGGCTAGTCACACTTCTCTGAAGTCTCTCAGCCCCACTCACCTCACAGAGTGTTTGTTGTGGGGGAGGAAGGGAAAGGAGATTGTTAGCTGCTTTGAGACTCCTTAGGCAGTGGCGGAGGAACCCTCTCCAGCACTCGGGGCGGGGCAGCCCGTACGGAGTGCACATGTGCGGCATCCCGTACGGACTGCGCATGTGTGGCATCCACACGGGATGCCGCACATGCACAGTCCGTACAGGCAGCCGCTCACGAGTGGCATCCCATATGGACTGTGCATGTGCAGCATCCTGTACGGAGTGCGCATGTGTGGCAGCCAGTATGGTTGCTGTGTGAGAGGCAGTCCATACGGATGCCCGTATGGATGGCGCGCGAGAGCGGCAGCCCGTATGGACGCCGTGTGCGCCCTCAGCCACTCTACAGCTGGGGGGAGGCAGGGTCTATCTTGTCACCCCCTCCCAGAGTGGCACCCGGGGCACACCGCCCCCTCCGCCCCCCACTTCATACGCCCCTGTACTTAGGGTAGTGATAAAGCAGGATATCAAATCCGAACTCTTCTTCTATCAGCCTCAAAAGCAAAATAGCCTCAACAAAAAATAAGGCTATAAAAGCACTGCATGCCATGCTCCCCCCCCCAGGGGCACTCAAGGGCACGTAGTACTGGCACCTCTTTTCCTGTTGTTAAAAAGTGTGGCACTTACTGAAACAACGTCATGGTTGTTCATAGCACTAGTTCAATTAATCGTATGTCATGTGGGGAAAGAGTGTGCTAGCCACAGTATGCGCCCCTAAAGATACATTATGTTTTGTTAGCTCTGGCCTAGATGTAGCCTTACAGTCTATTACTGAGTGACATTTGGATACAAATCTGATCGTCACACCTGATAACTCCGTGATCTTAACCATTTCCCAGATAACGTGATAACTTCATTTGGCTGAAATCAGAATTATTATTACTCAAAATGTAAGTTACATCATTCCCTATGCAAGTGTTGGGAAACCTGAAGGGGAGAGTGCGTAGAGTTCACCAAAAGTTAGCTCTGAATTAAAGTTTACAGTTTATCTTTCACCAGGATGAAGAAAATTCATCGTGATCAGAGGTCTCTTAAAGGTCCTAAGCAAAATAAGCCAAGTTCCTTTTGGACTGTAATCTGTATCGTATATCACATTTGGCACACTGACTTTGCTCTGCTAAAGGCCAGGAATGAATGTTCCCGAGAAGCAAGATCCTTTCATCTAACTCGCTAGAGATCAATTCTTGCAGGTTAGGTCTTGATTTACAGCACACTGAAGGATAAAGGCGCATGACAATGTGCTGTCCACATTGCACCAGGAAAGCAAAGGGACTTAAAGCAAGCTTTGAAACGTTTGCCAATAGCACCAACATTATAAAAGCCCCTCTAAGGAAATTACAGTTAAAGATCACCTAAAGCAGAATGTAAACCTAAACACAGTGCTCTCTCGTGAAATTTGATTCAATAAATAGAGGTAAGGCTCAAATAAAAGGCATTTGCGGATTTAGTAGGGAAAGATAGGCAGCTGTGTGGCTATGGACCTTAGACATCGAGTGGTCCATGAAGGAAACATGAGACTAGTTACAATTATCTCCCCACCCGCCCAAGTAAAAGCAGCACAGGACTGAGCCATGAAAAGCACAAACGGGACGCAAGGCTTTTCTTTAAGGAATCAGAAAGATACAGTTCTTTCTCCCCTCCTCTGAAAACATCAATTTAGAAGTGTGCAATCCAACATAGGAATCTTGCTCGCGTAACAGAATGCTCCCCCCCACTCCCCTGCCATGCACCCCCTAAGTCTGTTCTCAGGGTTCCTCCAACCCTCTGGAGCATTTTGGAGGGGGAGGGGGGGAAAGTTGCAGTGTTCAAGCTGTGTCCTTGTGCTGATGTGATCAGGGGCTGTGTAACTCAAAGCCAACACATGGGGTAAACTCTGTGAACCAGTACTCCCCCAGAACAGAACACATGCATAACTTGAAAGACCAGTACATACATTTATTGAAAGAAAAGAACAATCCGAGCATAGAATCATAGAGTTGGAAGAGACCACAAGGGCCATCCAGTCCAACCCCCTGCCAAGCAGGAAACACCATCAAAGCATTCTTGACATATGCCTGTCAAGCCTCTGCTTAAATACCTCCAAAGAAGGAAACTCCACCACACTCCTTGGTAGCAAATTCCACTGTCAAACAGCTCTTACTGTCAGGAAGTTCTTCCTAATGTTTAGGTGGAATCTTCTTTCTTGTAGTTTGAATCCATTGCTCCATGTCCGCTTCTCTGGAGCAGCAGAAAACAACCTTTCTCCCTCCTCTATATGGCAGCCTTTTATATATTTGAACACAGCTATCATATCACCCCTTAACCTTCTCTTCTCCAGGCTAAACATACCCAGGTCCCTAAGCTGTTCCTCATAAGACATCATTTCCAGGCCTTTGACCATTTTGGTTGCCCTCCTCTGGACACATTCCAGCTTGTCAGTATCCTTCTTGAACTGTGGTGGCCAGAACTGGACACAGTACTCCAGGGCAAGTAGACATCTCATAACAAACGTTATCCTAACCAAGCATACTTGGTTTCTCATCCTCTCTCTCTCTCTCTCTCTCTCTCTCTCTCTCTCTCTCTCTCTCTCTCTCTCTCTCTCTCTCTCTCCTAGTTGTGTCACTCAGTCGACTCTGCCCACCCACCCCCCATTCCATCACATTCCCTGTCAGTCATTCTCCACTCAGTCTTCTGTTGCAGACAGATTCATGCGAGAGCAGGCAACCCCCTAGGTACAGTGGCAGATCAACATTTTGGGGCCCCCGAAACTTGAACTGTTATGGGGGCCCCTTCACAACCAGGTACAAGGTCTGGGTTGCCACTGTTATCTTCTTCAGTGGGGTTGTTCCACAACAGATGGAACAAACCTTTACAACATCTGCGCTACTGACTCTCAGACTTTGGGACTGTTGAAATATATACAACAACAAAAATCAATCAATTTTGAGCCATGTGACTCAAATTGAAATTAAGTAATGTAGACTAAATTAGCTCCTGTGGCTTCTCCAGGATTAGGTGCCAAAGTCCCGGGGGACACTCGAGGTGTGAATTGGGCCTAGGAACATGGGCACAACTAGGATTTATTTTAGGGGGAGCAGGCTTTATTGGGGGAGCAGAACCAAGTTATCTGTGATGCAATTGGTCAGTTAATTAAGTATTTTTATTGATTTACTTGATTTAGAGGGGGCACCTGCAACCCCCCCCCCCGGCTACGACCATGCCTGGGAACAAATGACTAACCATGCAGAAATGTGAAATATTCCAGTATTCTAACTACAATTTAGCAACAAGAATGATATGACATCCTGCGGGACTGTAAGGCTGCATGCCATTGATGAATTCACCACCACAGCATTCACACTTATCTCCATGTAGAGATAAAAATAGCAGTCTACCTCACACAGTGCTATGAAGCGTAATTCATCCCCCCCCCCATCCTGAATACTCTGAAAGCTGTTGGCAATAGGCACCAGAAGAGTGGGGTGGGGTGGGGTGTTATAAGAATATTAGCATCCTATTTACAACACTCTGTAATTTACAAAACCAAAATTAAGTGGAACGGAAGCCAACTTTTGGCTGGTTGCTTCTATTAAATTCAGGACTTTTATATGACTGGAAAGGATTCAACTATTTCCCCCCTACAGCGCTAGCAGCCAAGAGGAGCATACCAAATCAACCTGGTATTTATGGGTTTAAAAGTAATCCTGACATCATTTTCTCAGTTCACAATTTAAGGGCTTGGGGGGGGGAACCCTGAAAACGTTAATTAGCAAATTGCTCAGCCTAGGTGATAGAAATTATGTTTCTGCACTTAGCACACCTGGTATATGATTAATGGCATCTTCACATGATACCTCTATTCCTGTACAGAGCATCTGTGTTAGGCATTCTAAGACACTTGCTTAAGAATTTGTAGAGGAATCACTTCTGTGTATTACCTGCAAACAGATAACAACAACTAAAAATAAATATTAATATCATTATTTCACATTTTGTAAAGTGTTTGGAGATGACATTATTGGAAAGCTTTGCTGTGGTGAAATATTGACCGTTTTCTAAATAAATAAAAAGCAGCTGGGATTTCTCTCTCTCTCTCTCTCTCTCTCTCTCTCTCTCTCTCTCTCTCTCTCTCTCTCTCTGTGTGTGTGTGTGTGTGTAGATTAGACCACAAATTACAACTGCATAATAAATCACAAGTCTGTTGGCTTTACCCAGACAATCTCAAGTGACCCACCCCCCCAAGTACGTAGTCCGCTGAAGCATTTGGGTCAAGAACAAGGGTCTCAATGGGTCTTACATTAATCATAGGAGTGTGATTTATTTATTGGGCAATGCCATTGTAGAAAGGCAGTGTAAACAAGTCACTTTTACGAAATAGCTGGGTCTTGTGATCCCTTCCTTCTTTCAAAAACTGCAAATTTCTGGAGTACTATCTCCATATTCTACTGCCCTGTGTTTCATTTCTCATTCACTTCATGAAACAGGCATCTCATTCAAGAGATATTTATTGCTTTTTTGTAAAGCCATAAAGAAAAACAGCTAAAACATTTCTTTATTTACTCAAACAATTTATGTACCGTTTAACTATTATCCGATCTAAGTGGTTTAAAAGGATATGATGCAAAAAGTAAAGGGGGAAAAATCAGATAAAACTATCAAATCAAACTTCAATTAAAATGCTTACTGCTGTAAAAAGAAAGGTCTTCCATAGGAGACAGAAGTTCAATAGGGACCTCAGCTAGAAGAGAGTTCCATATAGTTGTGGACCCACAAAATTAGGCCCCTGGTGGGGATACAATCCATGGGTAACCACAAACAGTGAGTGGCTTCCCCCAAGATCTCAGTGATAGGGGGGATGTGAGGGATTAGGCAGGCTTTAACATATCCCTGACCCAAAGTGTTAAGGGCACTGTGAATTAATACAAGGTTTTTTTACACCCCTTTCGCAACAATTAGCAGATTTAAAATAGTTATGTCAAAAATAACAGAACAGCACATAATTGCAAAAAGTCAATACAGTGCACATTTTACAACCAGAATAATGTGTGGCATATGTCAGAGCTGTGTGCCTGATATGTTCATAACAGCTTGGAGTTTGTGGAGTTCTGTTTTCTGCTCTGTCCACTTTTGCCTTTGACTGGCAAGTGGCCCTTAGAAGATTGTCCAAAAATGCCCAGCCCCTGGTGTAGCATATAGGGCTACAAATTGAGAAGAGATTGGATGGACTCCACCCCTCTTTACACAAATGGAGGAGCGACTTAAGATCCAGTTTGGAGGGGTGTGTGGATCCAAAGGTGTCCTTCTGCATGTGAAAGCTGGCTTCCCTTCCATTATCTCTATTATCTCTGCAACGATCCTGCAAGATTGGCCGGTCACCTGTATTGGTGTTCCTAAGAAGCCTCCTTGGGGTTTCAGGGCTGTGGGGAGTAGGATGTTAACCCCTTTGCTACCAGGATTCTTAGATCTGAAATCTTGCTGTCTGATGAAGGCATGCACTATATTGTAAACTACAAAAACTACAAAAAAACCAACTTATTTAGGTTGATGTTTTGAAGCGTAAGTGTGTTCTCTTCATCCAAACAACGGGGGCAGCTCTCTCTCTCTTCAACCGACTGTGACTTTGAAGGACAAAAGAGGACCAAACAGGAGTGACACACATATACGAAGTGTGCGAAAGAAAGAAAGAAAGAAAGAAAGAAAGAAAGAAAGAAAGAAAGAAAGAAAGAAAGGTTCAGAGCCAATATTCACCAATTAAGATTAAAGAGGGCAATGGCAGGCATTTGACATCACAGTCAGTGTCGTATCTCTCCGAAAAGTCTGCTTCCCATGAAGTGGAGATGCTTAGCACACAACTGATGACAAAAATTGTTTTTCTCATCAAATGATGATGTTGCAAAGTGTTGACCTGAATTAGGACATGCCCCCTTTGTTCTGCACTGGGATGGAAACATTGACAATGTATTTGCGGCTGAACGGAGGCTCATTATACAGTGACCTCGCACAGAGACCTTTTGTTTAGCAGCAGAGACAAAGTAAGCATGCCAGCCGGGAAGTATAACTGTCCGTTTCATCTGCCTCCGCATGAAAGGCTTTTAAGTCGCTCTTGGCCATGCCTAAACTACAGTAGCAGTTGCAATCGGGGAGGATTCTGTACATATGAATGAATCCTCTGCCCAAGAATCCATCCTCAGACACGCTATGTACAGTTTATTCCAGAGGTCATTGAATAGTGGCAAGCAACTTGTCATGAAATGTTTTGTTCCAAGCAATTCTCCGTCCTAATATTCCACTTGAGACCACCTCCCTCAATTTTGTGTTCAGTGAGCAGAGAGACTGTATAATGGGCATGTACCTAGTTTCTTTCCACACTGTCAAAAATGTCTTATATTAATTTAACTTGTAAGTTAACTGGTACAGCAGCCAACCCTTAAATGGCACTTTTCGGCATTCAATGTGATAAATTTAGTACGATAAATAGATAGGCTTTTACCAGTCATTAGCAAATGGTGCAAGAATACAACCTGTTGCATTTAAACTTTTTTTTAAAAAAAAGTATATACAGTAAATAACTTTGTTGATTTACTGGGATTTTTCCACAGTTCAAATGTTCACAATTAAACATGTTAAATTAATGCAGAACTGTGTTAGGTGTTAGCCTGGAACACTGATTCCATGTTCATAATTATCAGGATTCATTAAACCAGGTAGAAATTGTACTGATTTAAAATTAACTTGTATCATTAACAAAAAAAAGTTCATTTATGTTCTCTCTCTGAGTTAAGAGAGCCATCAACCTTAATGACATGCATATGAATTATTGAGAAAATGATTTAGTTATCAGTTTAATTCATATAATCAAATTCCATTTATCAATTACTGAGAAAATGATTTAGTAATCAGTTTAATTTATATCATCAATTTCCATTTATCTGTCCATATCATCAGTTTGATTGATCCCCAGTTATGCTACATTGTAATAATTTGACAAGATCTTCTTGTCATTAATTCTTTTGGAGAGCCATGTTTTCAGTGCTATTTGGGGGGGGCAGGGGTACGCATACCCCTAAACATTTCGTGACTAAAATAAAAATTTGTGAATCTTTGTACTTTTGTCCATTTACTATATTTATTTTCCCCAATTTGAACTATAAAATGGTGGTTTTCTTGAGTCAAAAGGAGAGTACCCCTAAACATTTTTTTAGAAGAAAAAGCACTGCATGTTTTATGGAAATTATTTTTACTCATGAAAGCTCTTTCTTGCAGAATATTTTGACAGCTATGATACAACTGGCCCATCTTCATTTGGGAAGGGAAGTTCTCCTTTCGTTGATATTTGTGCTTTATTATTTTTGTGGGGCGGGGCCAAGGAGCTGCGTTCTCTCTCTCTCTCTCTCTGAGCAATATTAATTGACGCTGTTACCTCATAGCTTCCCTTCCACTGATTGATAGCAGATGTCATAAGAAAACAATTCAGTGACGGGAGTTTTCTGTGTTCTGGCAGGCAATGGTCGGTTGCAATTAACATGTAAGAGAAATGTTATGTAAATCTGCCATTGTTCAAAAGGAGCAACTTCTGGAATGACTCTGTTGGGCTCAAACCAGTACTGTGGTTCTTCTGTATGATGCTGTACTTGACTTTGGCTCGTCTACACCATGTTCTCCCCCTGCCCCCAATACAGACTGCCCCATTTGGCACGCACCCATTTCCCTTCCTTGCCTGACCTGCCTTCGTGTCACTGGGCCTTGTGCCGACAAGTTAAAAAAACAAAAAAAAAACGTTGAGCACAAGAATCCCGTTCACATAAACTTGCATTTAGAGTGACAGAAAAGTAAACCGATGCTGGATTCCTAATTTGTATTTGTTTAACAAAGCTAGATTGTTGACTATAAACTGTCTTCACCATGCCAGTGGTTTGTCTACATATTTCTTAGGAAATCCAAAAAGAAAGAGAAAATGCCAGAAAACATGTGTTTGGTAGGAAAGGGGCCACAGGAAGAGCACAGCTTTAATCTTCATTCTTGGCTCAGAATTTCAAAGCTATCAATAAATGGACCATTCTGAAGTGACTGGAAGTCTTCGGGTGGTATCCAAATAAGTTATACTCAGAGTTGACCCACTGAAAGTAATGGAGCTAAGTTAGGCATGTGAGTTGATTTCGATGGGTCTCCTCTGAGTATAGCAACTCAGTTCAATGCAACTCTTTGATCTTCAATGCAACGTAGCTTTGCTCCATCGGCTCAGGAATCTGACAACTGCAAAGAAAGCAGTAACAACAGTACTTCTTCCTTGCCCTTCACCAGGAGGCCCTAGGGCTCATTACAACATATGAAAACTATAATGAAATTAAGAGCAATAAACAAAAACATTCATGACCCCATAGAATACATTACAGGGAGAACACCAGAAATAATTTTTCGGTTTTCAAGGGCCAGAAGAAATAGGCATCTCTTCAGCAACCAACAGAAGCTGTAAAGAGATGGTGGAAGATACACTTATGAGAAGAGCGAGTTCCGCATTCTTGGGCCCTTCGCCGAGAAAGCCCTCTCATGAGCCACCATCACCCAAATCTCTGAAAGCAGCAAAAAAAAAAAAGTAAAGGGACCCCTGACCATTAGGTCCAGTCATGACCAACTCTGGGGTTGCGGCGCTCATCTCGTGTTATTGGCCGAGGGAGCTGGCATACAGCTTCCAGGTCATGTGGCCAGCATGACTAAGCCGCTTCTGGCGAACCAGGGCAGCGCACGGAAACGCCGTTTACCTTCCCGCTTGGAGCAGTACCTATTTATCTACTTGCACTTTGAGCTGCTTTCGAACTGCTAGGTTGGCAGGAGCTGGGACCAAGCAACGGGAGCTCACCCCGTCGCGGGGATTCAAACCGCCAACCTTCTAATCAGCAAGCCCTAGGCTCTGTGGTTTAACCCACAGTGCCACCTGCATCCCTGGATAGCAGCAAAACTACCAGGCAAAAACAGACAAGGAAGAGTGCAAAGCAGGACTGGTGGGGGATATGGAATGGGAAGAGGACATGTGGCTGGGGAGAGTTCCAAGGGTCACTCAGAGAGCCATGGAGGACATCTGGTCTCCCAGTTTGTGGCCTTTTGCTGTTGTTCCATGCCCCAAGGATCTAGTGACAGCTCTTGTGTGCCCTTTTGGTAGGGCCACCAAAGGAATATCTGAAAGGTGGCGCTTTGTCCTGGATCTTAGTCAAGTCAAGCTCAATAACTCTGGGGTTTTTCTAAAAAGAGATTGTAGCCAAACAAATGCATATGAACATAAATTGCACATAAGAATCATACCTACAGATAACAAACATGGTGAAATATACTCGGAGTCGAGAGTGAATTTCATGCTCTTTATTCAGCTCATAGTCATCAAGGAGAAGAGGAGAAGAATGGCTCTTTCCCCAAAACCATCTGCTTATATACATTATTTACACAATCATAGCTGCCAAGTTATCCCTTTTTTTAAGGGATTTTCCCTTATGCTGAATAGGCTTCCTCGCGAGAAAAGGGAAAACTTGGCAGCTATGTACAAAATGGGCCTTGCGTGATTGGCTACTTCAGGGCTACACCTGTGGGCCAATCAGGTTGTGGATTGACTTCTGCCTGCAGCCTGATTGGCTGCTCCTACAGGCCAATCAGGTTGCAGATTCACTTCTGCCAGCCGCCTGATTGGCTGCTCCTGCAGGCCAATCAGGTTGCGGATTCACTTCCACCTGGGGTTGGATTGGGTAGCTCCTGCAGACCAATCAGACTGCTGATTCTGAATCCTATTGTTCTAGGATTCAGCTCAGTACATAACACATGGCATGTACAATAATTAATACATACATAGAAAACTGAGGCTTCCTCTTGTCCCACTGCTTTCTCCTGGGTGAAAACTGCTCTTTAGTGCTCAATCGGGGCAAATGGCAATATACTGTAGGTTTTCCACAAATTGACATTTGTTCCAGTTTAAAGCTAAAGAATGGGTTTTCCCTGGAAAAGAGAGGGAGTGTCCTGGATTTTACTTTTGGAACCTAATTACCTCCACGATCACTCCTGAGCTCCCTCTCCCACATCATGGAGCCCGCTTAGCTCCCTGGTTACTCCAGAGCTTAGAGCAAGGAAACAAGCTGGTAAATGAGTTAAGCATGAGTGGAGGAAAACTCCAGTTGAATGCAGCTGAACACTGGTGAAGGCACATCATCAAGCCTACCTAGTGGCAGTGAAGGCAGCAAAGAAGGCATACTTTGCTGCCTCCATTGAATCCTCATTGGGCCACCTGGCAGAGCTTTTCTGGCCCAAAGGAGGTGGCAGAACCGACGGTAGCTCAATATTTGCAAAACATTTTGAGGATCAAATCACTTGCATCCACCAGGAACAGCAAGAATCTTCGGACGTGACCAGAACACTTTCTAGTCCTGTTCTGTTAGATGAGTTTCAGTTGGTAAGGCTCAAGGATACGGGCAAAGTGCTTGGCTTGGTCACGGAGACCACTTGTACTCTGGAGCCTTGCCCCTCGTGGCTGATAAAAGCAAGCAGGGTGGGGACAGCTGGCTGGGCCAGGGAGGTGATTAATGCCTCCTTGTGAGAGGGGGGGGGAGCAAAAAAAATTAAATGCTGCGCCTCGCTCCAACTTTCCCCACCAAGCTTCTTCGAAGACACCAGCAAGAAGGGAGGGAGGATCTCTAACCACCCCCGCCCGCCCTTCATCTCCGCTGCGGAAAGCGTGAAGAAAGGAGGACCCCGCTCCGCTCCCATGGTGCACCTTCTTCACAGAGTGCCACTCGCGGCCACGGCTGGGAAGGAAGGCAAGCCGGAGGGGGGCCCCCCTCCAGCCAGCACCGTCTTTGCGCGCATCACGCCCGCCCCACCCCCTCCGAGAGAGATCCAAGGAGGAGCCGTGAGTAAGGCGGCAGCGGAGGCTCCCCTAAGGCCGCCCCCCCTGGAAGGATCGCGGAGCACCTCGGGCGGCGGCGGGAGTGCTAATCCCCATTCCCGTCCCCCTCCTCCCTTCCAGACAATTTTACCATGGCTTGCCCCCCCCCTAAGTTTTGATCCTGGCTACGCCCCTGGGCAGTGGTCCCTACAATAGAAGAGGCAGTGATAAAAACCACTCCTCAAGAAACCCTCTTTTGGAACTGCAAAGACCGCCTCTCCCCAACCTGGACCCTGTAGTCATAATCTGAGGCCCTTCTTTGTGTGCCTCCTCCACAAGATGTCCAGAGCGCAGCAACAGGAGAAAGGGCCTTTTTTGTGGTGGCTCCCCACTTGTGGAATGCTCTCCCCAGGGAGGTTTGCCCAGCACCTTTCTAACATATCTTTAGGCACCAGACAAAAACATTCCTCTTTTCTCAGGCCTTTGGCTAATTAAACAATCAATGGCCTTTTAAACTGTGGGGGCTATTGCTTCCGTTTGTTACTATGGTATGTGTTATGTACTGAGCTGAATCCTAGAACAATAGGATTCAGAATCAGCGGGAGCTACCCAATCCAACTCCAGGTGGAAGTGAATCCGCAACCTGATTGGCCTGCTGGAGCAGCCAATCAGGCGGCTGGCAGAAGTGAATCTGCTACCTGATTGGCCTGTAGGAGCAGCCAATCAGGCTGCAGGCAGAAGTCAATCCACAATATAATTGGCCCACAGGTGTAGCCCTGAAGTAGCCAATCACGCAAGGCCCATTGTGTAAATAATGTATATAAGCAGATGGTTTTGGGAAAAGAGCCATTCGTCTTCTCTTCTCCTCCTTGATGACTATGAGCTGAATAAAGAGCATGAAATTCACTCTCGACTCCGAGTATATTTCACTGGCGACGAGGATGGGATCCTGCTGAGCTGACCGCCACCACGCACTGCACCGCAGCACCGCCACCTGCTGCACCGCTGCATCGCACCGTGCATCCAGGCTTCAGCTCCAGGACCCAAGGAACCCAGAATGGCAACCGACAGCAACTTCTCGCCATTCAAACCAGCATCAGGAGACTGGGAAGGGTACGCCGCCCGTTTCAACTTCCTCCTGCAAGCGAAAGAAGTCACCAACGATGCCATGAAGAGGGCGACATTCTTCAGCGTCTGTGGAGAGGAGACGTTTGAAATCGCCCGGGCTCTCCTTGCACCTAGAGATGTCGCTACCGTCTCTTACAAAACAATAATGGAACGGCTGAAGGAGCACTTCTCACCACAGCCCTCGGTGGTAGCTTGCCGAAATGCCTTCTACGCAAAGCGGCAAGCCCCGGGGGAAACCATAACTGGGTTTGTGACCTCCCTCCGCCAAGCCGCCCGGTTATGCAACTTCTCAGAATTGGAGAACATGCTTCGTGACCGCCTCGTCGGTGGCCTGAGGGACGAGATGTTGCAACGACGCCTCTACGCCAAAAAAGACCTCACGTTCCAGATTGCTCTGGAGGAAGCCCTGGCAACCGAAGCCGCCGAGAGGTCAACGCAAGAGGCACGACCGGCCCCGCCATCCCAACCGAGGGTCTACCACGAAGACCTCACCGACGAATCCGAATCTGACAGGGAGGAAGTACACCGAGTACAGCGGCGCACTCAAGCAGCACACACACCACAGCAGCCTCGACGAGAAGGAGGGAACTGTGCAAGCTGCGGGGAGAACCACGAGAGGAGGACCTGTCGTTTCCGCAACGCAGAGTGCAGGCAGTGCAGAAAATTGGGACACATCGCCCGGGTGTGTCGGGCTCGACTCACCCGTCGACAAGCATCAGATGACTGACCCAGGAGCCCCAGGTCACACGGCACCATGCACCAAGGCAACTCAACGGAGATCACGGACTACCAGGTATTCCAGTTGCCCCATCCCAGCACAGAGAAAATTTATATAGAGGTACAGATAGAGGGAGCCCCATGCCGCATGGAGCTGGACACGGGTTCAACTCTATCCATAATCTCGGCCCGAACATTAAGGGAACTGTGCCCTAATGGGGGTCCCAAACTAAGGCCGGCCCCATTCACCCTCCGGGACTTCCAGAAACGTAAGGTCCCTACTATGGGGGTGGGGACCTTCAGGGTGCAATATCGAGGGCGAAAGCAACAATTGGACTTGCTGGTAGTTAAGGGCCCCTACGTTAGCTTACTGGGACTGGCATGGTTTGGACCTCTGGGGCTAGCCGTTACCGGGGTGAACCGCACTAGCTTACAAGTGGACGTGGACGCCATATGCAAAGAGTTTCCAGGGGTTTTCGATGGGGCATTGGGACGATATACAGGACCCCCCATTGCCCTACAGCTAGACCCCGCTGTACGACCCATCAGACACAAGGCCCGCCGGGTCCCGTTCGCCCTGAAACCCCGCATAGACGAGGAATTGGACCGGCTCGTGGAGCAAGGAGTGCTGGAGCCGGTGCCCAACGCCCCCTGGGAAACTCCAATTGTCACACCCGTCAAGCCTAACGGTTCGGTCCGCATCTGTGCAGACTACAAATGCACCATAAACAAGGCTCTCACGGCCCATGCATACCCAGTGCCAGTGGTCAGCCATGTCCTCGCCACCCTGGCTGGGTCAAAAATCTTTGGCAAACTGGACTTGGCCCAAGCGTATCAACAGTTGCCTGTGGACGAAGCCACAGCAGAGGCTCAGACGATTGTGACGCACAGAGGGGCATTCAGAGTAAAGCGGCTGCAATTTGGCGTTAGCGTGGCACCAGGCATATTCCAGAATCTAATGGACTCTCTCCTTAAAGGGATTCCTGGCGTCACCCCCTTCTTCGATGATGTACTGATCGCCGGGCCCACACCAGAGGAATTTGAGGACCGCCTCCGCTCCGTCCTGCACCGTTTCCAGACGGCGGGCCTCAAGGTGAAGCGGGAAAAGTGTTTACTGGGAGTGCCGCAGGTGGACTTTCTGGGATTTAAGGTGGACGCAGAAGGGGTCCATCCAACCGGTGACAAGGTACGGGCCATTTGTGAGGCCCCAGCGCCCAAGAGCAAGCCCGAACTTCAGTCATTCTTGGGACTATTGAACTTTTACCATGCCTTCCTTCCCCATAAGGCAGCGGTAGCGGAGCCCCTACACAGACTCCTAGATAAAAGGGCCCCTTGGGTGTGGGGCCAGCGACAAAGGGCCGCATTCCAGGCAGTCAAGGACTTGCTCGTCTCGAACTCGGTCTTAGCACACTTCGACGAGAGGCTGCCAGTGGTGCTGGCATGCGACGCCTCTCCCTATGGCATCGGCGCTGTCCTGGGACACCAACTCCCAGATGGAAGAGAGGTGCCGGTGGCATATTTCTCCCAGACGCTTGCTGCAGCCGAACGAAACTACTCACAGATTGACAAGGAGGGTCTGGCAATCGTGAAGGGCGTAAAAAAATTCCATGATTTCTTGTACGGGCGGCCCTTTACCATAGTGACTGACCACAAGCCGTTGCTTGGCCTGTTTGCCCCTGAGAAGCAGACCCCCCAAGTGTTGTCTCCACGTGTCCTCAGGTGGTCAATTTTCCTTGCCGGCTACCAGTATGCACTAATCCACCGCCCTGGGAAGGCGATGGGCCACGCAGACGCCCTCAGCAGGCTACCACTACCAGAAACAGGCCCCGACCCAGCGCCTGCACAAGAGGTTATGACCCTGGAGCTGCTTCCCGACCGACCCATTCAGGCACAAGAAGTTGCGCACCATTCCACAAAAGATAGGGTCATCTCCCGGGTCCTGGACTGGGTGTGGCGAGGATGGCCCAGCAGCAGCCCCGGGCCAGAATTCGCTGGCTACACAAACCGCAAACATGAACTGTCGGCCCACAAGGGGTGCCTGTTATGGGGAAGCAGGGTTGTTGTTCCCCAGCCCCTCCGCAAAAGGGTCCTCACAGCCCTACACGAGACACACCCAGGGGTAGTGAGGATGAAGGCCCTTGCCAGGAGTTATGTGTGGTGGCCGGGGATTGACAGAGAGATAGAGGCCTGGGTCCAACACTGCCAGACCTGCCAAGAATCCCGCCCGGATCCCCCAAGGGCCCCAGTCCAGCCCTGGGAGTCCGCCCGACATCCATGGTCACGCTTGCACGTGGACTTCGCTGGCCCCTTCCAGGGAAAAACATTCTTCATAGTGGTGGATTCCTACACCAAATGGCTGGAGGTCGCACTGGTACCATCCACTTCTACGGCGGCAGCCATCCGGGTACTACGTAAGCTGTTTGCGACCCACGGGCTCCCTGACACCCTCGTCTCGGACAATGGAACCGCATTCACGTCAGAGGAGTTCCAGACCTTCACAGCGCAGAACGCCATCCGCCACATCCGCTCAGCACCATTCCACCCTGCCACCAATGGCCAAGCGGAGCGCATGGTGCGGACCACCAAGGACAGCCTCCGCCGCATGACACAAGGGGACTGGGAATACCGCCTTGCCGCATTTCTTCTAGCACAGCACAGCACCCCAAGCACAACGACGGGCCGGAGCCCAGCTGAATTACTAATGGGCCGGCGCCTTGCAACTAGACTGGACCGACTTCACCCCGACAGAGCTCAGGATGAGGTAGTGGTGGGGAAAGGCAGGAACCCCCGGACATTTGTGGCCCAGGACCCAGTGTATGCAAAGAATTTTGGGGCAGGCCCAGCATGGGTACCCGCCACAGTCACCAAGGTGACCGGTCCCGTGTCGTACGAGGTACTAACGGAAGGGGGGCAATGTTGGCGCCGCCACTGCGACCAGCTACGGCGACGATTCCCAGGAGGAACCCGGGAGGAGAGCGGGACAGAGGGGTCCCAAGGGGACAGCAGGGCAGTGAGGCCTGTAGAGCGAGAGGGGTGGGCAGGGGAAGCAGAAGCAGTAGGCACAGAGGGGCGCCCCGAGGCTGGAAGGACACCGGAACCAGAGCTACAACCTAGTGGTTCAGTGGCGCCAGACCAGACAGCCCCGGCACAGCCAGCAGCCTCGGAACACGAGCCAGAACCAGAACCCCTGACCAAGGAACACCCCAGGCCACAACGCACACGGAGGCGGCCAGCAGACCTTGGGGACTACGAATGCAACTTCCCGGGCAGGACTGGAACTTAGAGGGGAGGGGTGTTATGTACTGAGCTGAATCCTAGAACAATAGGATTCAGAATCAGCGGGAGCTACCCAATCCAACTCCAGGTGGAAGTGAATCCGCAACCTGATTGGCCTGCTGGAGCAGCCAATCAGGCGGCTGGCAGAAGTGAATCTGCTACCTGATTGGCCTGTAGGAGCAGCCAATCAGGCTGCAGGCAGAAGTCAATCCACAATATAATTGGCCCACAGGTGTAGCCCTGAAGTAGCCAATCACGCAAGGCCCATTGTGTAAATAATGTATATAAGCAGATGGTTTTGGGAAAAGAGCCATTCGTCTTCTCTTCTCCTCCTTGATGACTATGAGCTGAATAAAGAGCATGAAATTCACTCTCGACTCCGAGTATATTTCAGTATGGTATGTATTTTTGTGTTTTTATGTTGGGATCCTTGGATGAAGAGCGGAACAGAAATTTAACAAATTAAATACAGTAATATTAATAAACACTATCAAGAGAACGTGTCCCTCACTGTCTTTGGGACTGCAGTGTCCAAGTTATGATGGCGCATGTTAGGTTCTTCTGCGCAAGAGCTCTCACACACTCTCTGTTCTAGTCGGGGGCCTGTGTCAGTTTGGAAGGTTACTGGTTTTTGTTCTAACGCTTTTCTGATTTTGTTTTTGGTTGCCTCCAGGGCTGGGGGGGGGGATCACATGGTCTTACAACCTGTGTACCTCCAGTTGTTGTTGGGACTCCAGATTGCAACAGCCCCATTTGGGGCTAGTGGGATGAGGTGGTGGGAGTTGACGCCAACATTATCTGGAGGGTCACAGTTTCTCAAGCCCTGAATCATAGATAAGTGTCAATCCATGTTTCCTGAGCCCTTTCAAATGAAAGTTGTGTTTAATGCTGCTGAATCAAAGTAGAGATCACAAACTTCCTGGAAACTAATATAGGCCTCTAAGGACCCAGGTGGCGCTGTGGGTTAAACCACAGAGTCTAGGGCTTGCTGATCTGAAGGTCGGCGGTTCGAATCCCTGCAACGGGGTGAGCTCCCGTTGTTCGGTCCCAGCTCCTGCCAACCTAGCAGTTCGAAAGCACATCAAAGTGCAAGTAGATAAATAGGGACCGCTCCGGTGGGAAGGTAAACTGCGTTTCCGTGCGCTGCTCTGGTTCTCCAGAAGCAGCTTTGTCATGCTGGCCACATGACCTGGAAGCTGTCTGCGGACAAACGCCGGCTCCCTTGGCCTATAGAGCGAGATGAGCGCCGCAACCCGAGAGTCGGACACGACTGGACCTGATGGTCAGGGGCCCCTTTACCTTTAATATACAGTATCCCTCTTTTCTTTGATTGCCTTGGCAACATTTGTCTGAACCATTAGTTTCTAGCACTAATTCCTACTTAGAGCTATGATTTGCAGCAGACTTTCCTACATCAGCAACCGAAAGATCCCTCATGGTAAGCTCAGAATGGTTTTTAAGAAATGTCTTTAATTTTTCTTCCAAGCCACAGTTTTACAACCGTCATAAAGCACTGATAGGGTTAACGTTTCCTAAGTGTGCTGCTGTTCTCTGGGATATTGCAGAATAAAAACCCAGCAGAACATAACAGCAATTTCATTCTTCATCCCCCTCCTCACTCCAAACTCAACATTTGTTTATGTATAGGGTTGATACCTCACCTTTTAACGTAAACACCCTCAAGATGGCTTACAGCCATTAGTAAAAGCAGGGAAAGCAGCCAATTACACACACACACGCCCCGAAAAAACCTATGAAAAACCCCCAAAGCAACAACAAAATTGTGAGGCAGATAACTTTACTGTGCATTCTGCATGCTTATTCTTTCAACTTATTATTTCTTCCATATTTTAAATATTTTAGCCACCTTTCAGCATTTCAGAATGGCTTGCAGTGATTGACTTTTTCCTTCCTATGTTTACATACCCTGCAACATTTCTCTGAATGTTGATGATGATAATGATGATGATGATATTTATATCCCACCCATCTGACTGGGTTAACCCAGCCACTTGGAGGGTCTATGTTAAGCTACATGTCAAACACACAGAAGTTCGTTTCCACACATACACATGCTCAAGCACCTCTCCATTTGTCCTGCAGAACCAAGGTTCTCACCCCGTAAAGGCCTTTTTTCCAGTATCCACCCACAGCAGCTCACCCATTGGCGACATCCAGCAAAGGGCTTCTGAATCATACCAAGGGTTAATAGGACTAACCTATTGGGTATTAAAGCTATTAAAACAAACAAACCCATATGATCTCTGTACCAATCCTAGAGGGTAGAAGAACATTGTCTGAATGTCTAGCTGAAGTCATTTTCCAAAGTTGTGGCATACACAGCATGCATTATATACCTCCTATATCCCTGTCTCTATCTTCCTGGAAAATAATATTTGTGTGAGCACAATGGAAAGATGCAGAGCGGGCAGATAGGGCTGCCTTATTCCCCATGATGTGCCACTGCTGCAGCCAAAGTGGCACAGGTCAAGAAAAGAGGCAGAGAATATACAAAGTCTGGGCAAACAGATTGAAAAATCTAGGAAGAAAGTAGCTGTCCTTGAATGATGACAGGAAAGGGTGGGCACAGGGCTTCCACCCAAGGATACTGTGAATCGTAGTTTACCCCGTACAAGGGTATCACTCAACATCAAAAAACCAAACAAACCCAGAAACCAACAAACACAAAACAATCCCTCTGCCGATCACTTCTCCTACTTGGGCAGTTATTTTCCCCCAAGGGCCGACATTGATGCCGAAATCCAGGATCTCCTGAGTGCAAGTGCAGCTTTCTCCCAACTGAAGTGCAGAGTGTTTTGAGGACTGGGACATTTGCACGGAAACCAAAATGCCAGTTTACAAAGCGATTGTACTACCAACCTTACTGTATGCTTGTGAAACATGGACCACTTATAAATGCCATCTCCAACTCCTCAAAAGATTCTATCAACGGTGTCTCCCCAAAAAATTGCACATCACTTGGGGAGACAGGCAAACTAATGCCAGTGTACTGGAAGAAGCAAAGATCACCAGTATCCAAGTGATGATTATTCAACATCAACTTCGTTGGACTAGTCATGTTGTGTGGATGCCTGATGATCGTCTTCCAAAGCAAGTAGTACTCTATTCTGAACTTAAAAATGGAAAGTGTAATGCCGGTGATCAACGAAGGAGGTTTATAAACTCTCTCAAGGCAAATCTGAGAAAAATGTAGTATAAACACCAACAAGTGAGAAACACTAGCCTCCAAGCGCTCCATTTGGAGAACAGCCTTTACCAAAGGTGCCATGTACTTTGAAGACGTTTGAACTCAGGACGAAAGGGAGAAATATGCTAAGAGGAAGGCACACCTGGCAATCCCTCACCATGATCAACTCCTGCCTGGAAACCTATGTCCCCACTGTGGAAGGACGTGTGGATCCAGAATTGGCCTCCACAGTCACTTACGAAGCCACTGTTAAAACCGTGTTTTATGGAAGACAATTTTACTTGGCTACGAGTGATCGCCAAAGAAGAATTGTAGTTTACCCCATGCAAGGGTAGCATTGACAATACCCTTAATACAGTGGTACCTCTGGTTACGTACTTAATTCGTTCCAGAGGTCCGTTCTTAACCTGAAACCGTTCTTAACCTGAGGTACCAGTTTAGCTAATGGGGCCTCCCACTGCTGCTGCGCCACCAGCACGCAATTTATGTTCTCATCTTAAGGTAAAGTTCTTTACCCAAGGCACTACTTCCAGGTTAACGGAGTCTGTAACCCGAGGTGTTTGTAACCTGAGGTACCGCTGTAATTCACAGTCATGTGGTGAAAATGCAATATCTAGCAGATGGGCACCTACTTCAGCACTGCCATCTCTGCCCCCATCCCCCCTAGGCTGTAGTGGTGGTGTTTTCTGTGAAGGCATACCTAAAAGCATGGAGCTGGGGGTGGTTAGCAATGGTGCCCCGAAAGCTACGAAGCTAAGATGAAAGGCCTGCTATGACACAAAGCGTTTGCAGATGGGCGAAATGCCTTTGAGGTGCTATTGTGAGAAACATGCCCCAACAGTGGGAAGGAAGTTTACAGAGTCTCAGGAATGGGAGTATACAGAAGAAACAATTAGCAAATAACTATTTTGGTCCTTGTATTCCTTTGCTTACAAAGCAATGATTCCTGCTGCAAGCATCCGGGTGGTTTGGAAAGCCTTCAAGGCAAATGGCACTCTGCATTGACACACTGCTAGGCCACACACAGAGTTACAACCACACAAACAACTTGCAAAAACACATCCTATGTGCGGCCCCATCTTTCAGCACGCATCTCAAAAACCTCTCCCACAGAGCCTTTAGGACCTTTGTTACGGGTTGTTTGTACAGCACGATTAGCGCAGAACAAGCAAAACAGAGAAGACAAAGGAGATATTCCTCAAAAAGCTAAGCAACACAATGCCGTATCGTGACCAATCAAAACATGTTATATAATCCTTGTGTGTGCAAATACCTACTACACGAACAGGTGGTCTTCCAGGCATTTTGGAAATGGGAGATCTCAGGTGTCATATTGTGCTATTAACTCTCTATTCATCACCTCAGAGCAGCACAGCAATGTAGCAGAAATTAAAGAAGTCTGAAGAATCTGTTCATTCAACACAGTTTACAGGGGAAGAGATGTGCTCAGTCCATTTTATCGACATGTGACTACACTCCTTTGCCAGATGGGAAACCCAGTCTAATAGTATGTCACTTCTGCTGCAAATACTGGATTGTATCCAGATAGAGGCTATGTACACATTAGCGACTTGAAATGCAGCACGGTTCTTGTCTCCCCCTCCCCGGCACACACACTGTGTTTCAAGTCGCATTTCTACATTGCTGTACACACCAGAGAGGGAACAGATACGTCCTCACCCAGTGAATTGCCTGATTTGTTTCCCCATGCCTGCAACCCCACAGACTCCGTATCTGTGCATGTGTTGTCATCTGCACAACAGCGCACTGAAATGAACATCTCAGCTGAACCACCTGCGGCTTCGATTTTCAAATCAGATGGTAACTGGTTTGAAGCAAAACGCATCAAACAAACTACACTTCCCAGGGTTCTTTTGGTGAAGCCATGACTGTTTAAAGTGGTATGAAACTGCTTTAAATGCATAGTGCAGATGGGCCCTTAGACACTTTTCTAAAAAAATAACTATATATAAATATATAGTGAATCAAGTAGAGAAACAGAGGATGGGGCTGAAATAAGTTAGCATTCTGAATAGTGCATGTAAATATATATCTTGTAAATATAAATTTTATATCTATTGGAAAAGTAATTACTGTATATTTTATATATATAGTTTGGAAACTATATAGTAATTTCATGCAGGGTTGTTGTGAAGTAAATGCTAGTGAGGCATAGATTTAAATGAAGTGTAACCCAAATACCATAGTATTTTATAATCAGATTGACAAAACCAGTAAATTACCTGAAGCAGAAATAACTACAGTGTTTGTTTGCTTTATTTATTCTGTCCTCGGGTAAGTTTACAAGACTCCCTGCTGGATGATATGTTCAGAAATATGACCACAGTATGATAGTTTCACTGCTGGAAACAAGTACACAGATGGGATTTATCATGGGAATTTTTAAACACCTAATCATATTAGGACACAACCTAGGAGTTCCAAATAAATTTTCCATAGCTAGCATAGCAGTTGTGACGAAATTACATTTTCAAAGCAACTCAAAACTGCAAGCAGTGTTTTTTGGGGGAAATGAAATCCCTTCCCCAATCCAAACTTCTAATACCATTGATTGTGCCATCTGGGGCACAAGGTGTTTCACAATCTCCTATCGATGAGGAAGACATCACTGACAACAAGTGGTGCTCACTCTGAAAACCTCCTCTTCCGGTGTGGGAGCCAGTGTGGTGTAGTGGTTAAGAGCGGTAGACTCGTAATCTGGGGAACCGGGTTCGCGTCTCCGCTCCTCCACATGCAGCTGCTGGGTGACCTTGGGCGAGTCACACTTCTCTGAAGTCTCTCAGCCCCACTCACCTCACAGGGTGTTTGTTGTGGGGGAGGAAGGGAAAGGAGAATGTTAGCCGCTTTGAGACTCCTTCGGGTGGTAATAAAGCGGGATATCAAATCCAAACTCTCCTTCTTCTCTTCCAAAGATGGCATGTGGAAAACACGTCAACAGCACCTGAAGGGCCACAGGACTACCTGCAATTCCCCTTCCCTGTTACACAGCCTTCTCAAATAAGCTTCCAAGTTTCCCCCCAAAGACTGAATATTTGTGTAAAGGTGCTTTGTCCTCTTTTTTTTGTAAAATCACTCCCAATAAAACAAGCTGGGAAAAGCTGGTAATAGTTCCACTTGTAGAAATACAGTGGGGCTATTTCTGCTTTGAGGCCATTTCTGTTTTCCTAAATTTGTTAAGTTAAAACGAAGCAGGGCTTTGCAGGATTCTTTTAACATTACCATTATGCTGCATGTGGCTCTTTGTCCAGTTCAAATAAGTGCCAAAGTGTACAACATTTAAGTAACCAGACGGTTAGTGCCCAGTAGAGGGAGTATGTGAGATATTGGAGGTGAAAGGCAGCACACAGGTCAGAAAAGTTCAGAAATGCAAGCAGCAGCTCAAAAGTTACAAAATTCTTTAAATGTTTAATGACAATTCCTTATTGCCTCAATGCTCGGGTAATTCATGCATTTCCAAAAGAAAGAAAAAATTATCTACCTTCAGGCAAATGGAACATTTTTAATGAAAAAGGTAAGATTTCAAGCACCTTTTCAACTTAGGCTTTTGAGCGCATTCATATGTAAGCTAACATGCTATTTTCTCTTGCTTGTCTGAAGAAGAAAATCTACCTGGAAATATTAGGAAGCCAGATACTCCACTCTCATCTTAGCCATAAGACTGAGAAGTGAGTAAACCAGTAACAGTGTATCGTGGAAGTTCTGCTCATGGAAAAAAGTAGGTGAACTAAACCATGGTTTGACATTGTCCAACCCCTGGCTCATGGGTTTGGCTCTCCTGAATAAACCACGAACCTTGGTTACAAGCTCAGGGTTAGTCTGGAGAGAGTTAAACCCCAAACATGGCTTGGGATGGCTTACTAAACCAAACCCTGGCTTAACTCAGCACAGTGCAGCAGCAAAACAACCCGAAAGGAATAAAGCAGCTGCAATCTCCTCTCTGGGAACCTGCAGAGCCATGGTTTGGCTTAGGATGACGCGCCAACCAGGCCCAAAAGTGCCACTGTAAAACTCACATTATTGTTATTTTTAAAAATTCAAAACCCAAAATTCCTGGTGCTCTAATCTGCTGCCTACCAAGGTTTTTAAGTCCAGAGAACATATCCCTAAGGAACAAAGCTGAGGAACCATGGCTATTTCGGCACTGAAACATTCATAGAGGAAATGTTTTACAATGTGCCACACTGTGTGATTGCAGACCCATCATAATACAGTATATGTACAGTATTCAGTACCTTTACCTACCCCAGATGAATATTTTTATGTTTTGATTTTAAAGCTGCCAATTCTGGTAGGAATAAAGCAGTGGTTGTAATGCTAAAGCAGCATTATCTCTTAAAAGATTAGACAACCAAGAAATATTGGCTATGTGAGCCTCTTCTTTAACGCATACCCCCCACCCTGAATGGTAATTACAATATCTTGTGTAATGCGAAACCAGTGCTTTAAAGCAGTCAAGTGTGGTGTAAATTACAGGCTCAGCTACACAAATACTTTGTACTGAAATGTTTATCAGGTCCCCTCTGTAGCTGCTTCCATTTATGAAGTACTGTTATTGGAAGTTCCACAGGCCCCCCCATCCCCACCACCACCCCCAGCATCTGATAACAGGACTTCAAAACAAGTCATGAAAATGTCGGGCAATTATGGGATCCTCTGTTTGAGAGCATGTGTGTGGTCTCTTTCCGGAGGCAAGTCAGTGCCCACACGTGAGGATGTTAAGGAGTTCCCATTTAGGTTATCAGTGTGAGATGTCTGTTTTGTGACATAAAGCCCCAGGGGGGGCCCTTCTCTAGTCTTCCAAAAAGAGCCTAGATTTAACAATTAAGGCTCTAATCTGGTACAGAGATGATAGCACACTAGCACTACACATAGCTGCCAAGTTTTCCCTTTTCTCGCGAGGAAGCCTATTCAGCATAAGGGAAAATCCCTTTAAAAAAAGGGATAACTTGGCAGCTATGGCACTACAAAAATCACAGACATTTGTGAAACTGTCTCAAAAGACCAAAAGTTTCGTTACTAATATCATACCTTAATTGATTCCATTTGGTAGATCATTTGATGTTACCAAATGGAAGAAATGAATTAGGTGGCAATTACATTCCGACTTACTTTGGAATAAATCCGCCTAGGATTTCACTATTAAAATTAATTGCTCATGGGGGGGGGGGGAGAGAACTGGATTATTCAAGACATCAAAAGAACAAACATCCCCCCAAATATTACAGGGGCTGCTGTCACCAGCAACATTCAGCATCCCTGAAAATAATGGTTAATTCCATATATAACATTCAAAGAGACTGTTAGATTCATCTAGAAAACAATTATTAGGCTCAATTTATGTGCTAGACTAACATTAACATAGCTATGTGTTCACATTGAGCCCAGCTTTTTACACAAGCACCTTCATTCACTGGAGAAGAGATGCCCTACATATCTCTTGGCTAGAAGATAAAGCATAACAAAATCTAAAATTCCTGAGTGCACAAAGCAATAACGCCCTCCCAAAAAACACGTTTAAAAGGCCACAGAATGTTTATCAGCCAAACGCCTGGTTGAAGAGAAGTGCCTAAAGATATGCAATGAAGGTGCCAGGCGAGCCTTCTTGGGAAGAGCATTCCACAAATGGGCAGCCACTGCAGAAAAGGGCCTGTCCCCATGTTGCGGCCCTTCGGACCTCTTGCGGGGGAGATATCAGTGGCAGATTTGGGGCTCTCAGATTTCAGCAGCGGTCGCGCTCCGTTCTACAGCATCGTTTTGGCACCCCGGCAGCACGGCACCCAGTGCTGCCCTAAAACTTCATGGAGGATAAGGCTATCAATGACTACTAGCCCTAATGGCTATGCTCTGCCTCCACAGTCAGAGACTGCAATGTTTCTGAATACCTAAGTCCTGTATCCTTTTTTTATTTATTTACCGCAGCCTATGAGAAGCTTGCAAGCATGTCGTCTTGTGGCCCTGTTTCAATGAGGCTTGCCCAGCAGAAGAATGTCACGTGGAATGTGCCCAGTGTAGACGGTTGCGAAATCCAGTAATGTCTTCTTGAGCCACTGGTGCACTTTCTATCTAGAATTAATTATCCTTAATCTGCTCAAATATTCTCTCGCACGCTTATAATTCTCAGACTTGGCTGTGTGCATTTTGAACTCCTCCGGTTTCAGCTGCTAGCAGCCCCAGGAGTAGATGAAATATGTGTCAAGGCATAAAACATCATTCAGTGTTCCTGTTTGTATACGTTTCAAAATTGCAAGTGAAAAAAAGCATGCCAGACATTGCTGTTCTAGCCAAAAGAAACCACATAAGACTGGATTCCAATGGCTCACACTTTATACTTACAGTCAGTGTCAATGAAATATTGTTTCGGCAGGAATATCTTACCCCAAATTAGATCTTAATGACAGGTAGGGTCCTCTGCTTCTTCCCCAACATCATAGCTTTTATCTTCTTCTTCTTTTTTGTTTTTGTTTTCAAAAAAGGATGGAGGGAATAAGATCATCTGAACTATAGATACCAAAGAGAGATCTGCAAGGCAAGTCTTCAAAATATATGGAACTATAACAATATAGCTTACCTTCCACAACGTTTTAATCTCAGCCTATTAGCAGAACCTCTTAATTTGTAATAAACTTGCTTGCATTGTATTCTTTTATAATAGGGGAAGGGCTGCAGATTAGTGTTAGAACTTAAGGTCCAGGTTCAGTCTCCGGCATTTCCAGGTGTGGCTGGGGAATGCTCCTGGCTGGCCCAAACCCTGCAGAATGGCTGCCAGTCAGTGCAGACACTACTGAGAGAAAAGAACCAATGTTATCACTTGGTATATATCAGTTTCCTGTGATAATGAAAGAGTCTCTTGTTTTTTTTAAATGTTGATGTAAAATGCTAAAACTCTTTGCTGGCTTTGTCAAAAGTTAGATACTTCCTCCTCCTTCCATTCTGGTGACTGAGATTCCCCACCCCCACCCCACCCCACCCCCGGGCGCTTAAATATAAATCGTACCACCACCATTTAATTTCTAAACAAAATCTAAATGTTATCCCATAGCTACCGTATGTGTTCATATTGAGTCCTGCTTTTTACACACAAGTACCCTCATTCACTGCAGAAGAGATGCCCTAAATATGTCTTGGCTAGAAGATACGAGTATAACAAAATCTAAAATTCCTGAGTGCAGGGGAAATATTCCCAGACATGTTCTAAATATCTTTATGAGAGTGTTTGTCACAAATCCAGTATGATGCCTTCATTTTATCATTTGTAACAAGCATAGGATTTCATCCTCCTAGCCTGGAGTCTCTCTCAAGCACTAGCTTCACGTACAAAATTAAAACTTGAAAAAATGTATTAAGCTATATTAGGTTTCTTATTGCTGTTTGTTTTAGCAAAATCCACACTCAGTTTACCTCGACTTGCTTGTTTCAGCTCATAAATCTGTACCGCTGTAGGTGCCAAATCAAATACTGCTTTGGGAATGAGAAAGTTATTACTATATCTCTTATCCAAGGGCTTCTGGCCACAGCGGCACAAGCGTTCTAATCCTCTCTAGATTTGCCTGTGGTGTCTTAGTAAGTTAAAAAATAAAAAGAAGATGGCATTTTATTGTGTTGTTTTATTTTGTGAGAAATAGCTATGAGTGCCCATTGTGGAAGACATTCTAGAACAGGGGTAGGCAACCTAAGGCCTAGGGGCCGGATGCAGCCCAATCGCCTTCTCAATTCGGCCCGCGGACGGTCTGGGCTCACAGATGTCAGGGGGAGTTCAGATTAGAATTTCTCTCTCTCTCTCTCTCTCTCTCTCTCTCTCTCTCTCTCTCTGACACACACACACACACACACACACAGAGAGAGAGAGAGAGAGAGAGAGAGAGAGAGAGAGAGAGAATTATTTAATTGCTGGACTAGGCTGCCTGTTCTAAGCATTATTAGGCTGAAATGGTAGCTGGAACATACAGAAGGGATGGGAACCTGTGACTCTCCTACAAGCCCCTGATGACCAATGTTCCGGAATGATGGGAGTTGTAGTAACAAATTTTGCAGACTAGCATCATTTTGGGTTGTGTATTGGCTTGGGAACTACAACCTGAGTAGGGATGTGGTTGGCACTGTGGTCTAAACCACTGAGCCTCTTGGGCTTGCCAATCAGAAGGTTGGTGGTTCGAATCCACACAACAGGGTGAACTCCCGTTGCTCTGCCCAAGCTCCTGCCTACCTAGCAGTTCGAAAGCACACTAGTGCAAGTAGATACCGGTAAATAGGTGGCAGGAAGGTAAACAGTGTTTCCATGCACTCTGGTTTCCATCACGGACTTCCGTTGTGCCAGAAGCTGTTTAGTCATGCTGGCCACATGACCCAGAAAGCTATCTGTGGACAAATGCCGGCTCCCTCAGCCTGAAAGCAAAATGAGTGCCGCAACCCCAGAGTTGCCTTTGACTGGACTTAACTGTCCACTGGGCCTTTACCTTTTACCTTTACAACCTGAGTAAGTTTGCTTACTTAACAATTTTCTCCCTCATCCCTGTCTCCAATCCAACATAGCTGCCAAGCTATCCATTTTTTAAGGGATTTTCCCTTATGCTGAATAGGCTTCCTCGTGAGAAAAGGGAAAACTTGGCAGCTATGCAATCCAAACTGTGAATCCTTATCTTTCAAAGTGGTTTGTCCCTTGATCCTTAGGGAACATGTGGAAGTCCATTCACCCCAAGGCACTTAGGTTAACTTCACTACACTGAAAATAAATGAAAATGGTTATGAAGCCATTACATATTCTGTTATGGCACATCACACACCATGATCACCCCTGGCTTGGGTTTCTTTTTTTCCAAGAAACTTGTCAAAATGCACTGAGAAAGGACCAGCCTTTTGGACGATTCACAGCCCAGAAAAGAAAGCTGAGCTGTGTTGATTTTCCCAATTGCCCTACATCCTCATAGCTGCTTAAAAATTATAGCAAAAGAAACATTTCTGGAGTGTATTCTCTGATCTTTGAACTTATGCTCAGCCGTCTAAGTGTTGTTTGATTTACAAGGAAATGATAGATGCTGGGTTGTTTGTGTCTGCAATGCTTTTCAGCAAAGTCAAGCTTTGACTGGTTCAGCAAGGCATAGTGGAGCCGTTGCAAATACTTTGAACTTCAACTCTTGATTCGGCAGAGGAGCCTCTTTCTAGGTTCCTTTGCCTTTTTGTTCCCTTCCCTCTCCCTGCACAGTACTTGGCTCAACTTCCTTTGCTTCCATGGACCTGCAAGCTTGACAACGGTGTGCAGTTGCCTCCACAAACACACAACCCGTGCTTACCCAGTCACTTCTTAATGGGAATGGCCTGCTCACATCTTGGCACTGTTGCAATGTTGTGCTTGCATATGTTGGAAAGTGTGTTCGCATTGTTTGTAAAACACCCAATATATTCAGTGATGCTTTTTCCAAAAAGAAGTGTTGCATAAACAAAAATGCCACACTTCCTGTTACATTCGGAATACTATTATAGTCATTGCTCTAACACCCTAGCTTTCAACTTTTTCAAACACAGGACTCACTACAGCCACATACTGTTTCCTTGCACACATTCTCCGGTCTCTCTTTTTATTTTTATTTTTAAACTTAAGTTAAAAAATGTCACAGTCCCACTGTTGCAACACACTCATAGGTTGGGATGGAACCCAGTTGTGGTTAGGGACCTAAGGAGCCATCATTTGTGGTTCTGCCCTGTATTCATCGTCTGCAGTACTGTTTCTGTTGCACTGCAGTTCGTCTGCTGCCAAAAAGCTACGTTATTAATCTCACTGTCCATTGTGGGGAAATGACATAACTTATGTAATTAATTACATAAATTGTCATTGCACATTGTCATTATGTTACTCCATCCCATTCCTTTCCGTGCAAAGGAAATGCAACGCAAATGGAGGCGTGGGGACGCAATCAATTATGCTTTTTTTTCCCCCAGACGAAAAGCAGCAGCAACTGCAAATATATATTTTTCTGGCTTGATTTCCGCTTCAGACATGGGATGAATAAGCAAACACTGAAAATTTCTGCTCCCATTTCCGATGTTTCTTCCTACAGCGCAGATTGTGTCCGTTGGCCCTATGGGAGGTATGGGTGAATGTGTCTCTTTTGGTTTCTCTCAGTTACTTGTCTCTCCAATCCCAAATTCAGTTCTCCACATTTCCACATCAGCCTCCTGTTTTGTTTTAAGTTCTCGAGAAAACTTAGTACCACCCCAGTGCAAACCTCCCTACAACATACATATCACTGCATGGAATCTCACCCAATGTACACATTTTCGCAAAGAACTTTCCCCAAATATAGTCTTCTTCTTTGGCGATCACTCATAGCCGAGTAAGATTGTCTTCCATAAACACAATTTTAACACAGTAAGTGACTGTGGAGGCCAATTCTGGATCCACATGTTCTTCCACAGTGAGGACATTGGTTTCTGGGCGGAAGTTGATCATGGTGTGGATTTGCCAAGTGTGCCTTCCTCTTAGCACGTCTCTCCCTTGCTTCCTGAGTTCGAGTGTCTTCAAAGCCCATGGCACTTTTGGTAAAGGCTGTTCTCCAATTGGAGCGCTCACAGGCAAGTGTTTCCCAATTGTTGATGTTCATACTACATTTTTAAAAATTTGCCTTGAGACAGTCTTTGAACCTCTTTTGTTGACCACCAGCATTACGCTTTCCATTTTTAAGTTCTGAATAGAGTAGCTGCTTTGAAAGACAATAATCAGGCATGTGCACAACATGACCAGTCCAACGAAGTTGATGTTGAAGAATCATTGCTGGCGTATCAATGGCTGGTAAATGCTTCTCACAAAAGATACCCCCGCTTCTCTCTGACACGGGGGGAGAATCCTTCTTCTGGCACAGGGCTGGAATGACATATGCAACTGCCACCTTCACCAAAGACCTGAGCCAGCTGTACAGATAGAGCTTTGTCCCAATGTTGGCCTCTATTAAAAAGGAAATGGGAGACTACCTTGGCTCAGGCAGGTCACAACACTGAAGATAATGATTCTCCCCAAATTTATTTCCCTTTTTCAAACTCTCCCACTTAGCAAACCTGACCCTCAATTCAAGAAAGCCTATAGTGGAAAGAGTAAAATGTAACCCCATGCCTGGGGGTGGGTGGGGCGCCTGGTTTGGACTTTCCAATCTACATCTTTATTTTACTGCCAGTCCACTTTGTTCCTAATTCCTGTAGGTGAGGATAGAATTCCTATCTGCCTTGCCTGCAATCTCTTCCTTGCCATTTCTTCTTCTCTCAACATCTTTATAAACCTAACAACAAAGTGTTCCCCCTCCCGCTTTAGAATGACTCCCCTTTTCTAAGGAAATTTTTTCGGATTTGATTGATTGATTAATTCTCAGATTAAAACTCATTCAGTAATAGTGCAATGAAAGTTAGCCCCCTAAAGCTCAGTGGCGCTTACTCCCAAGTAAGTCTACAAAGGATTGCACTCTTGTAGCACAGTCCTATACGTTTCCACTCAGAACCCCAGTTGATTTCAGAGAGGAAGTAAATATAGGATTGCTGCCCTAATTGACAGGTATGTTTTATTTAATCAAGTGACAGCTGTCTTAGCACCCATATTTTTCATTGCCTGGTCGTATTAGATTGAAAAATGGATCAAACTAATGATGATGTTGGACGGCACTCCTTGAACATCCCTGAGGAACTAAACAGTCACAAATGCTGTACCTAACTCTACATTTGCATTTTGGAGGATCAAAAGAAGAGGGCAGTTTTCAGGAGAGGAGTTTGTGAACTTAAATGCTGTAGAAATCATGATTGCATCGACACATTTGATGTGCATGAAACTACATAAAATGCAGATTTTAAGTTATAGTGACACAGTTTTTACAGGGTCAACATTTGTGTGGCTGAAGATTATCCACCACTTTAAAACTGTCCAAGATAAAGCTGCCAAGATACAAGCATTGTATATATTTTCTGATAAACGCCCACTATATTTATGTTGGGGAACGTAGAATAGGTCTGCTGCAGCCTTTTGTGACCTAAACAACTACAATAGCTAGCTGGCTGTAAGAAATTTGCCATCATATGTTTCTCAGAAATGCCATTTGTTTGACAGCTTTCGGAATGATAAATTGCAGTTAACAAAAACAAAACAGAAAGCTCAGCATTTCAGAGCAGATAATTGCAAGAAAAACACTTCTTTTTGTTCTTACAGACTTTTCTTTTTAACTGAAGGCAGGACTTACACGTTAGGAAGCAAACATGGATGTCCCCCTTTCTGTGCTTCCCTTGTAGGGCGATCATCATGTGACCTGCTTTACAAAGTTCAGACCTCTGCTCCGAAAGTGTCCTCTATCTCAGGGCTGCCCAGGCCAGGTCTGGCTTAAAGGTAAGGAACCATAAAAAGGGAGGCCAGGAACCTTGAAGTTTCCCACCAGCAGTTAGGACACCTAACTGAGCAGGCACATAAATCGCCTGGTGTCTTCCTCACAATTATGACATCATAGAATTGTAGAGTTGGAAGGGTCCCTGAGGGTCTAGTCCAACCCCCTACAGTATTGCATTTCTATGCAAATTACAGTATTCCCCCCTAAATTTGTGCCTATATATATATATAATTAGCATGTACAGTTTTTTTTAATGCAGATTGGTACCCTCATTTGTCCTAATTGTGTGATGGGAATTTTATAAAATAAAAGAGCTGTGTTTTGTTTTTAAGAATGCTTACTGAGCAAATAGTTGGAGATGTTATGTAAATGAGCCAAGCCTCCCATCACGACAGGAGGAGGAGAGAAAGTACTGAATCTAAAGAGAAATCCCTTTGAAGCTGGTCCACATCAATCAGCTTGACCCTGGAAATAAGTAAAATCACAATCACCGGGGCATTTTGGACTCATTTATAGGCACAAGGAAACAGCAAGCAGGAAAGGACTGGTCTCCCGAGAATGTAGGGAGAAAGCCAATTTTGGAACGCATGTATGCAATGGAAGCACACATGGGATTCTGCTTATGCCCTTCCTTGCAAAACTGCCTTGCAAGGTAGGCCAGTCATGTCCCAAAGTATCCAGTAATTGCTGCCACCACCCTCCCGGCTTAGCTCCATGGCCTCCAGACAAAGCGGGGTTCTGGGACTCTCCGGCAAACATTTAAACAGGCACCCCAAGACAGCCTCGAGTTTACTTGACCCTCCCTGCAGTGAGCCAGCCATGGCACTTTTCAGCCAGTCAGAGCACAGGTCACATTTGCCAGGTAGTATGTATACATCTTTAGAGATCCTGGGGGACAATGGCTGCCACCTTCTATGATCTGGGAAGTAGCTATCTAGTGATAAGCACCCCAAGGCTTTTTTTTTTTTAAAGCATTCCTACCAACCTGCCAGCCAGAATTTAATATCTTTTTGCCATGCAGCAATTAATCAAGAACTTTTGGGTATTAGAAAGGCCATGCCTTATACACTGGGCATAATGGAAACGTGGGTTTTGAATGGTAAACGTTCACACACAAGGTGATGAGAAATGAAGAGATGTTAAAACCAGACCCAGTCCGGAGGGAAATGTAGCTGAGTCCATCCCCATGTAATCTAACATCCTGCTGTGGAATGTTGACATAAAATAATAACTTCTGGAATCTGAAATGGTCCCACCTTATGATGTTGCCCAGACACAGGAAGTTGGAAATTGGGCAATAATTGATGAGGCCATTTGTTTTAACTGCAGGCTTCCTCAGATGTCCAAAGGTTTGATGGACCACAAACTTATAACAATGTGTGTGGTTCCAAAGCCTTGTGTTTGGATTATTATTTTTTCTTCAATATCCCCCACCCCCACCCCGCCACCCCCCAAGTTTACAGAGTACCACAAAACATGAACTGACTCTATAAAAGTGAGATTGACTGAGCTATAATCCCCACAGCAACTTACATGGAATCCATTGTCACAAAACCTTCATCACCCAAAACTCTAAATGTCAATGAAACGTTCCTGGCGGCAAAATGTCTACTGTATATGGAAAGAAATAATCGGCTTAACTTCAATATTTTGTTGAAAATAGAATAAAATGTTGCTGAAAATAATTATCAGTCTTTTGACTCAAAAGAAAAGGGTGAACCTAAATGGTTTGCAGTATTTTGTGCCAACCTGTTCTGCATGCTTCTTATTAGCTCTGTTGGTTAGAGCATGGTCCTGATTATGTCAAAGTCACAGGTTCAATACCCATACGGGCCACCTGCAATACTCCTGCATTGCAGGGGTTGGACTAGATGATCCTTGGGGTCCCTTCCAACTCTACAATTCTATGATCCAGGTCAAATTTGGGAGACTTCAGGTGCTCCAGGTGTTGCTGGGCTGCAATTCCCATCAGCCCCAATCAGCATAGCCAATAGCCAGGGGTGACGGGTGTTGTGCTCCAGTGACGTCTGAAGGGCCAATTGTTTCTCGAGCCCTGTAGTGCGCAAATGCTTTTGCATTGACGAGTATTGTATCTAAACCATGGGTAGGCAAACTAAGGATCTGGTCCAATTGCCTTCTAAATCCGAACCACGAACGATCCAGGAATCAGTGTGTTTTTACATGAGTTTAATGTGTCCTTTTATTTAAAATGCATCTCTGGGTTATTTGTGGGGCATAGGAATTTGTTCATTCCCCCCCCCAAAAAAATATAGTCCAGCCCCTCACAAGGTCTGAGGGACAGTGGACCTGCCCCCTGCTGAAAAAGTTTGCTGACCCCTGATCTAAACACACAGGATAAATGAGAGACTATGCAAAATGAGAGACTATGCAAACTTTCTCTGGATGTGACTCTTAAATTAGTACTGTATTTTTAAAACAGCTACCAAACTGGGAGCAGCAGGGTGGGGAGGGGGGTAAACAACACATAGACGCACGCATTCCCACATAGAGTAAGGTAAAGGTAATGAACTCGCTTACATCCCAATCCCAAAGAAGGGCAGCACCAAAGAGTGCTCCAACCACCGCACAATTGCACTCATTTCACATGCTAGCAAGGTTATGCTCAAAATTCTACAAGGCAGGCTTCAGCAGTATGTGGACCGAGAACTCCCAGAAGTGCAAGCTGGATTTCGAAGGGGCAGAGGAACCAGAGACCAAATAGCAAACATGCGCTGGATTATGGAGAAAGCTAGAGAGTTCCAGAAAGACACATACTTCTGCTTCATTGACTATGCAAAAGCCTTTGACTGTGTCGACCACAGCAAACTATGGCAAGATCTTAAAGAAATGGGAGTGCCTGATCACCTCATCTGTCTCCTGAGAAATCTCTATGTGGGAGAAGAAGCTACAGTTAGAACTGGATATGGAACAACTGACTGGTTCAAAATTGGGAAAGGAGTACGACAAGGTTGTATATTGTCTCCCTGCTTATTTAACTTATATGCAGAATTCATCATGCGAAAGGCTGGACTAGATGAATCCCAAGAAGGAATTAAGATTGCCGGAAGAAATATCAACAACCTCAGATATGCAGATGACACAACCTTGATGGCAGAAACTGAGGAGGAATTAAAAAATCTTTTAATGAGGGTGACAGAGGAGAGCGCAAAATATGGTCTGAAGCTCAACATAAAAAAAACCAAGATCATGGGCACTGGTCCCATCACCTCCTGGCAAATAGAAGGGGAAGAAATGACAAACCTAGAAAACATCTTAAAAGCAGAGACATCACCTTGCCAACAAAGGTCCGTATAGTTAAAGCTATGGTTTTCCCAGTAGTGATGTATGGAAGTGAGAGCTGGACCATAAAGAAGGCTGATCGCCGAAGAATTGATGCTTTTGGATTTTGGTGCTGGAGGAGACTCTTGAGAGTCCCATGGACTGCAAGAAGATCAAACCTATCCATTCTGAAGGAAATCAGCCCTGAGTGCTCACTGGAAGGACAAATACTGAAGCTGAGGCTCCAATACTTTGGCCACCTCCATGAGAAGAGAAGACTCCCTGGAAAAGAGAAGGGGATGGCAGAGGATGAGATGGCTGGACAGTGTTCTTTAAGCTACAAACATGAGTTTGACCAAACTGCGGGAGGCAGTGGAAGACAGGAGTGCCTGGCGTGCTGTGGTCCATGGGGTCACGAAGAGTTGGACACGACTAAACAACAACAACGAATGGACCCCTGGATGATTAAGTCCAGTCAAAGGAGATTATGGGGTTGCAGTGCTCATCTCGCTTTCAGGCCAAGGACAGCTTTCCAGGCGGTACCTATTTATCTACTCGCACTGGCGTGCTTTCGAACTGCTAGGTTGGCAGGAGCTGGGACAGAACAACAGGCGCTCACCCCACCGTGGGGATTTGAACTACCAATCTTCTGATTAGCAAGTCCAAAAGGTTTGTGGTACAACCTCCTGGAAATTTGAATGAGATGATTCAGAGATAACAGTTATGAACTTTTACCCACAATTCTGAAATCACCCTTAAACACAGAGTCCTTGAGACCAATAGAAATGTTCCCCAATGCTCCCTTTCTGTATCTTCTGACCAAAGACACCTCCTGAAATGTTGCCGTCCATATCATCACGGCAGTGTGGGCTATGCAATGTGCCTAGTTCTAAAGATTCTGGTTATACCTTATTGCTGAGTATTCCTCACTTGTAAGCTGAAAGGTAGCCGAGGACCTGGATGGGCCAGGATAGAAAGAAAGCAGCTTTTTATTTAACATGATGTGTCTGTAAGTGGCTCAGAAAGTGAAATAGCAAACCAGAAGCTTAAAAAAAAAGCACACACATTTTTCCTTCACCCTGTTTAGCAAAATGGCCTTTGATGACATCTTGTGATCTCGTTCACAGAAGTTGCTTTTACAGCATTTAATGGAAGTCCCTCTTTGAAGAAGAAACCAAGTTCCCCAAATTTATATACG
Source organism: Zootoca vivipara (assembly GCF_965207765.1). NCBI lineage: Eukaryota > Metazoa > Chordata > Lepidosauria > Squamata > Lacertidae > Zootoca > Zootoca vivipara. Next base: position 8,197,712 of record NC_142593.1, on the reverse strand, counting down.
GTAATAAGTATCTTAATAGTTACAGTAAGAAAGCATAATATATAGAGAGACTATATAATCTTATTTGTTATTTTTCCAGTTCATAATGATAGAAGATGTCTTGCTTAATTATGTTGTCCTGCTAGTCACACTCAGATATTTTCTGAAACTCACACCAACCACCCAGGTATTAATGTTCTACTCTTGTGCTATATGTGCTACATCTTCCTTTTGGTGTGTGCTTCTGATTATTTAACCCCTCTCTCAGGTGATCAGAAAACTGTCTGTCTGGGTAACATTATGCTGATGTTGCCTTTCTTGTTGTTTTATGACAGCAGCGCTCTTGCCTTCAGCAATGTTCTGTGTGTTCTCTATCTGCTCTGACTTGCACTTGGGGAACAGCTACAAGCCCGGCTCTTTGCCAACGTTTAGAAACAACAACAGAAAGAGGCAGGGCCCCTAAATGGACTTATAAATTGTGTGGGTAGAGAGTTGCCAATACTTATGTGCAAAGCTCCTGTTTCAAACACACCTAAAGGACTAATTCTAGTTGCTAGGCATCCCAGGAATCTTAACGGCAACCAATCCCATTCAAGGGAAGGGTCATGAGAGAGCTCAATGGCATCTGCTTGGCATGCAAAGGATTCCCAAGCTCAACCCCTGGCTTCCCCAGCAAGGGCAGGTGGAAATGCCAACCTTAAACCTCTGGAAGCCACTGACAGCTAGTGCAGAAAATTTTGGGCTAAATGGTCAGATATGACAGTTTGTGTACCTTTCATCTCCATGACGGACTGCAGCTAATTCCCAATGAGAGTCACTTTGTCCTTGTGGATAATGTTTATGGTGTTGTGTTGATAATTAGATTTGGGGTCACCCCTTCAGATGTTAAAACAAACTATGTACTACATAGCTTTAAACTGTATGTTGTATCCCATCTCTGTTGCAACTTCAGTGTCTGTTGAAAACTTCCCTCTTTCCAAAAGCTTTCCAAGTGGAGATTTTTTATCCTGTTGGATTTTAAATTGTTTTTATATATGCTTTATTGCATTGTGAAATTGCTTTCAGATGCTTCCTAGGAAGCAATAAATTATAATTAAAGAGAGAGGGAGGGGGAGAGAGCCTCAATGATACTCAGCCCGATAGGCTACCTTCTCCCTCTCCCCCATCTGCTCTCATGCGCTGTGATTAGTAAGATTCAGTCTGGTTTGATTAGCAGCAAGTATTAGTCTGCTGATTTCTCCAGGGAAGCAAACTATGGTTTATACTTGCCTGCAAAGCTGGATTGCAAACCAAAGTCTGATCCTAGTTTGCAGTCAAGTGCCAAACCCTGGCTTGCCCACTCAGATAAAATGGTAAAGTGTGATTTGCCACTAAACCAGGATCAGATATTATATTATATGGCCTATTGTTTTTTGTTAAGAGTTTTATCCCATCATTCATATTTGGCTTCCCTCAAATATTCCTGGGAATTGTAGTTTGTTAAGGGTGTTGAGAGTTGTTAGGAGCCCTCTCCCTGAACCATAATTCTCAGAGTGGTTTAAGAGCCAATGCCTCTTCCTAAGGAAATCTGGGAATTGTAGCTTTGCAGGGGGAATAGGAGTTTCCAGACAACTCCCAGCGCCCTTAACAAGCTACGGTTCTCAGGATTATTTGGAGAAAGGTATGCCTGTTTAAAGTGGTATGTTACTGCTTTAATGTATAGTGCATATGGGCCTCAGACTACCGGAATTTCTACGCCCTTGTCAGTTAAGCATCCTTTGATGTCAATGGAATCATCATTTAACATACAGATGGAAGGTAGCAAAACTGGGATTAGCTGCTTTTCTGTCTTTCTTTCTTCTCTAAGATAAACAAAGCCCTATTTATTTTTACATACACAAAAGCATGTGCAACAAGAGAGGGTCATCGGGCCAAAGCTCCCAATAAATGCAGCTAACCCTGGAATTCATTGATCTCCCAAAGATTTTGCTATTGGATCTTCAGTTTCATGCACCAACCTCTTACATATTTGTAGATAGTCCCTCCCTAAATAAAAGAGGACAATGTTCATCTAGGGCAGGGTTAAAGGATACACTTCATATGCTAAAACACAGTGTTCAAATGAAACTGGAAACTCTTTTACAATGGCATTATCCAACAAGCTGAATGAAGAGCTTGACTTCCAAGCTCCCTGCATGGTTGTGTTATCATATGGCAGGGAAGCGGAGGCCTTGTTCAGAGGCCAGCCATACATCTCATCCTGTCCCTCATTGCTAATCCATTATCCCTGACTTTCTGAGGTGGCTTTGCAAAGACCCACCTCTCAGCTACCCAAACCATTCAACATTTGGAAAGCAGATGGGACTCTGCCAAATGCAGTCTATTTATCATCACAGACGTCGCTTTGGAGTGTATGTTCTCAGTTGCAAGGGAAATGGAACAACTCTGTTCCCAGTTCTGTGACCTTGGAACATGGCTCAGTGCAAGAACTCCTCCTCACTCTCACCCCAGCCCATTAATTTCATCCTGTATACCTCTGCTCAGCTGTGGAACAGGCCAAACCCATCCACTCTTTAAAAAGCAAACCTATCAGTATCAGCCTACTGATAGAAGGGAATAGGCATGCTGTAATAATACTTAAAATCCAAAAATGGAGAGGAACAGTGACTAAAGTTGCTAAGGTTAACACACCCAAACCTTCCTGTGATAAAGGACCAGAGAAAGTTCATCACCGTCTCCGTCTCCCTCTTGCCCCAATAACCTATAATCATAATGCCTACCAACACTACTGCTCCTTCCAACTAGTGGCAGCTGGTGGCAACTGGATGTTGGTGGGGCTACTTGGCAGCCAAAGAGGTCATGAATGTGTGTCCAAAGAGGTTATAGGGGTGTGGCCAAGTTGTCCTGGTTTTCTCCTCATCCTCCTCCCTTGCAAAGCATTGCAGTGCTCTTCTTCTTCTTTGGCGATCACTTGTAGCCGAGTAAGATTGTCTTCCATGAACACAATCTTAACAGTGAGTCTGTTAGTGACTGTGGAGGGCAATTCTGGATCCACATGTCCTTCCACAGTGTGGACATCGGTTTCTGGGCAGGAGTTGATCAAGGCGAGGGTTGGCCAAGCGTGCCTTCCTCTTAGCACATTTCTCCCTTTCGTTCTGAGTTTGAGCATCTTCAAAGTCCATGGCACCTTTGGTAAAGGCTGTTCTCCAATTGGAGCGCCAGTGTTTCCCAATTGTTGGTGTTTATACTACATTTTTTTAGATTTGCCTTGAGAGAGTCTTTAAACCTCTTTTGCTGACCACCAGCAATACGCTTTCCATTTTAAAGTTTGGAACAGAAAAGTTGCTTTGGAAGACAATAATCAGGCATCCAAACAACATGACCAGTCCAACGAAGTTGATGTTGAAGAATCATTGCTTTGACACTGGTGATCTTTGCTTCTTCCAGTACACTGGTGGTCTGGTACAGTACACTGGTATTGCTGGTGGTAGGCAAAAGAGATTTAAAGACTCTCTCAAGGCAAATCTAAAAAAATGTAGTATAAACCTGTCTTCCAGGTGATGTGTACAATTTTTCGGAGACACGGTTGATGGAATCTCTTTAGGAGTTGGTCCATGTTTCACAAGCATATTTTGGTTTCCCTGTGAATGTCCCAGTCCTCAAATACTGTACTCTGCACCTCAATTGGGAGAAACCTGCACTCGCAGAGCTCAGGCGATGCTGGATTTCGGCATCAGGTAGGAGAAGTGATCAACACTTTCCAACGTTACACCGTTGGGTTGGATTTGTGGCGCTACAGAGGGGTTGTTTTGTGCTTGTTGGTGCAGCACTTTGGTTTTTTGGATGTTGAGTGATAGGGCAAGCTTTTTGTGGGCTTCTGCGAATATATTTTGTTGTACAACCGTTGTACGAACAGCTAACACGTAACTAAACTGAAAAATACTTTGGTTCAGAAAGGGTCCCTGCTGTCACAATTGCTTCTTTGCTAGGAGAAAAGTTGTGTGGCCATCGCTCCTGAAGCCCACCCTAGAGAAATGGGGCTTTAACGTTGTTTCTGATTTCCTTCCTCTCAGACCCCCTTGGAGTCCCACTTTGTGGCCAGGAGAGGAGACAAGAACACAAGGATGGGTTTTGACTGAGCAAAAATATTAAGGGCGAAGTAGATGTTATGCATCGCAAACTCTCAATAGTTTATTATTATTATTTTAAGAAAATCAGCTTTGATTTGATCGAAATCCCTCAGTCCAAATCTTCCTCCCCAAATCTTCTCCCTGGTGGAGAAGCCAAGCGGCAACAGCTTGCAGCACACTGAGAGCTGCGGTGTTCCGGTGAAGGAAATGGTGTAAGGGGCACAGAGAGCAGCCATTTCTATTTCACCTCAGGTGGCCAAATCAGTCAGGCCTTGCCCATACCTGCCAAGTCCTGGATGGAAAAATCCGGGATCGGCAGCCTGCGACAACCTGCGACTTCCGGTGGCACTTTGCCCTTCTATGGGCACCAGAAATGGCGGTGCCAGCGCCGGAAGTCGCTTTTACGCATGACCGGAAACGCGTAAAAGCGACTTCCGGCGCTGGCGCCGCCATTTTCTGGTGCCCATAGAAGGGCCAAGCGCCACCGGAAGTTGCGTCCACACATTTCCGGACACACGTAGAAGCAACTTCTGGCGCCGGTGGAAATGCCAACAGAAGTAAACACTCCTAGCAGATTTAAGTATGTGGCTTTATGTAATAGTCCAACAGATGATGGAAGGTTGGACTTCATGAATTAAAACCTCTTTTCAACCAGTAATGGCCTAGTTGACTCCTTTCAACTCGTTTTCCAACCTGCAGAATGGAAATAATGAGCCATAAGAGCATGTCAGTAGTGAGGGCTACTTTGCTACAGTGCAAGGCTAGTGAATCACTGGCTGGAGCTGGCATTCCATATATTTTTTTTACCCCTTTGGGCCATCCCATGATGTTGTTTATGATGTGGGTGGCAGGCACTACTGCATGGCTGGAGGTGGGGTGGAACCAAGCTGCATATAAGTGGCATTAAAGCACTGGAGTGCTCCTTCCTGTTTGTGCAGAAATTGGTGATCAGGAGAGGAGAGCAGCCAGCAAAGTGGGGAATCCAAAGGAACATTTGCTCATTCCTGTTTTGGCTCTATTATTGTAAAACAGGGGTGGCCAACTCCGAAGAGACTGCGATCTACTCACAGAGTTAAAAACTGGCAGTGATCTGCCCCCTTTTGGGGTGTTCAGGTCAAAGTTGTTTAGGGAGGAGGAAAACCCTGTTTTTAGGGATTTAGGTCAAAGTTGTTGAGATTTTCTGAGGTGGGAAGAAAGCCCTGTTTTGGGGGGTGAAGGGCTAAAATGTTGAGCATTTTTAGGGGAGCCAAAGTTGTTGAGCTTCTTTGGAGGGAGCCAGTGATCTACCAGTGATCTACCACAGACGTCCAGTGATCTACCAGTAGATCACAATCTATGTGTTGGGCGTGCCTGTTGTAAAACATTGGTCTCTGTTCTTCTCCTTGCTGGGGTGGGAAAATTTTCATTCATAGCATATATTTGAAACACTATGAGAACACTTTAGACCAGTGATGGCCAAACTTGGCCCTCCAGCTGTTTTGGGACTGCAGTTCCCATCATCCCTGACCACTGGTCCTGTTAGCTAGGGATGATGGGAGTTGTAGTCCCAAAACAGCTGGAGGGCCAAGTTTGGCCATCACTGCTTTAGACAGTCAGGGCCACAGAATTCTCGGAGCTGTAGTTTGTTAAGGAGAGTTGTTAGGAGACCCCTATTCCCCTGTCAGAGATATAATTCCCAGAGTTACCTGTGATGAGGAAACTCAGCTAGATGGGCGGGGTATAAATAAAACAATGATAATAATGATAACGATAATTATGATTAACCTCTCTGGAAATTGTAGCTCTCTAAGGGGAATAGGGGTCTTCTGACAACTCTGACAGTGCAGTTCAGCAACACCCACCTTTTCACCACACCCAGTTTTTTTGTCACTGGCATATAACCCTTGGAGGAGTCTCTAGAGGGCAATGTGGCCAATGGCAAACAAAAATGTTAGCCCTGCTGACAGGGCTGGCCCAAGACATTTTGGCACCTGAAGCAAACCACAGAATGGTGTCCCCCCCACTCCCTGCCAGGGAAGAAGGGGTGAGTGAAGACCTACATCAGGACCAAGGGGGAGAATAAATTTATCCGTCAAGATTTTCTGCCCCTATGGATCCTGCCGCCCAAGGCAGTCGCCTCACCTTGCCTCATGGGTGGGCCGGCTCTGCCTGCTTGCTGGACTGAGTCCTCTGTGGAGGTGCCTTTATGGTCATTTGTGCTGCTCAGTCTAGCTTTCCTGCAATGGGGACACAGTAGCAAAGCAATAAGCAAGACCCTTGTTGGGTGCCTGACCCTCCCTTACACACACATGGGCTCTCTTTGAATCATAGGAATTAACTGTAATAATGCAATATATTGTTGATTTTAGGCCTATCCAACATGATGTTTTCTCATAAAGAACAATGCATAACCCCCCCCCCCCCCGCGCCTCCATCCTGCTGAATGCAGGCCCAATTTGAATGAAATGCTGTTTTGTTTTTGTTTTTATTTAAAGATGTGAGAGTTTAAAATACTTCCATTCCAGAGGCGAAAAGGGGGGGAGTCTCCTAATTTTCTAGGGGGGAGATTAACAAGTGGGAATGATTAAGGGAGCAGTGATTTGGTTTTCTAATTGAAGAAGTCATACTGCATGATGTCATTCAGTGTTATTAGCACTTAATTGCATTCAGAGAGAGCTCATGGGGACCCCCTTTTCCCCCTTCTTCTCCCACCCCAAATAAATTCCCAAAGCATTAAAGTATAGAGAATGTAGCTGTTTGCACACGGTTGGTCTGTTTAAAGTTCATTTAATTGCATTAGCTTAGTACAAAGCACAGAGCAGCTCAAGGCCCAGCTTGGGTTATTTTTGGTTTGTTTTTATTTTATTCTTCATTGTCAGTCTCTCTTTCTGTCTCTCCTTCTGATGGATGGACTGATGTGCTGGTTGCACAACATTCATAACAAGAAACATTCCTAGCATCACATGACTATGCCCTGCATTCTGCATTTGGTTTAGCCACTGAGGATGCAAATACACAACCGCATTGTGAATTGCTGAGTGGCATTTACCATGTGTTCCAGTAGTTGTGGGGCTGCATCAACAGATGTATATAATCTAGTTTTGCATGTGCTATCGATCGGATCAAACGTGTGTTAGCCAAGGGTGGGCAGCAGATGTGATTTCATACTCTCCAACATATCTCCGATGAAAAGAGGCACATCCTATTCCATAAAAATGGGATGCGGGTGGCGATGTGGGTTAAACTACTGAGCCTAGGGCTTACCAATCAGAAGGTTGGCGGTTCGAATCCCCGCGACAGGTTGAGCTCCCATTGCTCGGTCCCTGCTCCTGCCAACCTAACAGTTCAAAAGCACATCAAAGTGCAAGTAGATAAATAGGTACCGCTACAGAGGGAAGGTAAACGGCGTTTTCATGTGCTGCGGCTTTGTCATGCTGGCCACATGACCTGGAAGCTATACGCCGGCTCCCTCGGCCAATAACGCGAGATGAGCGCCGCAACCCCAGAGTCGGTCAGGGGTCCCTTTACCCTTTTTATTCCATAATAATACTTTTGCTATTTATATCCCACCCATATGACTGGGTTGCCCCAGCTACTCTGAGCAGCTTCCAACATATATAAAAACATAATAAAACATTAAACAATAAAAAAAACTTCCCTACACAGGGGTGCCTTCAGATGGCTTGAGGGTTGGACAACTCCACACCCTCCAACATTTCTCAGATGAAAAAGCAGGGCATTCCAGGAACAAATCAGAAATGGCTTTTGTAAATCTGGGACTGTCCCTGGAAAATAAGGACACCAGACCCTCCAAGTGTCCCTATTTTCCAGGGACATCCCTGATTTAGAGAAGCTGTCCCAGTTTCTGATTTGATCCTGGAATGTCCCACTTTTCTTTAGGATGTCCCTATTTTCATTGGAAAATTTTTGGAGGGTATGGCATTATCTGACCCCCTAGCCGTCGGAAGGCAATCCTGTATAGGGAAGGTTTTAAAAAATGTTTTATTATGTTTTTATATATGTTGGAAGCTGCCCAGAGTGGTTGGGGCAACCCAGTAAGATGTGTGGGGTATAAATAGTAAAATTATTGTTATGGAAGGCGTATGTTGGAGAGTATGGGGCACTTGGAGAGTCTGTGATGATGGATTGAAAATCAAATGTGTGCAGCATCTGCCTCCCAGTACCAAAATGACTGCAGGGCCACCAGCCCTTCTTTAAACGTCTCTCCTCCACACCAGAGGCGTGGCATTGGGGGCGGGCTGGAGGGGCCGTAGCCCCAGGCACAGTTTGAGGAGAGGGGCACAGCAAGATTGTCAGGGGAAGAAAGCAGGCAAGATGTTTAGGGCCTAGGGTAAAAGACATGGGGCTAACCCTCCCGTGGACTACCCCTCTGCCTCCCTCTTTAGCACTTATATCTCAGCAAATGCAGGTTTGGGAACACTTGCTGAGATAATGTGTTGTTCTGCCCTTGACCCTTTGGCATATTCATACGTTATGCACAGCAGCAGGTAACATAAGTTTACAAGCAATGATTTGAAGCGTCACATGGGCTTCCTCCGAAAGAACCCTGGGAACCATAGTTTGATAAGGGTGCTGGGAATTCTAGCTCTGTGTGTGGTGGTAAACTACAGTTCCCATGGTTAGGCATAATAGTAGTGGATATTTGTGCCGCCTGGGAGGAAGTGTCTGGGAGGAAGTGTCAAATTCGCATAGGTTCAAAATCCTATGCTTTGAAAAAACGCAGCATTCCCACAACAGAAGTAAACTGTTAGGAGTCTTCTCTTCTCATGAGGTGGCCAAAGTATTGGAGCCTCAGCTTCAGGATCTGTCCTTCCAGTGAGCACTCAGGGCTGATTTCATTCAGAATGGATAGGTTTGATCTTCTTGCAGTCCATGGTACTCTCAAGAGTCTCCTCCAGCACCATAATTCAAAAGCATCAATTCTTCAGCGATCAGCCTTCTTGATGGTCCAGCTCTCACTTCCATGCATCACTCTGGGAAAACCATAGCTGCAGCCCTGTGATTCTGATTTAAGTCAGATTATTATTGAAGAGCAACTTAGCTCCCTGTTGTTAATTTGCCATTTTGTGAATTCTTTCATTACTGTGTACTATACGTTGGAAAGGCTGCACACATGTACATTCATCAAGAGGTATTAAAAGCAGCTAACAGAGCAATCTTAAACCCCTGATCCACTGTGTGGAGGCGGTTTGGATGGAACTGGGGTGTCCCAGCTTTGCCCAAATGGCAGGTGGGCAGAAGGTTCCCCTAGCACAGGCATCCCCCAACTCAGCGCTCCAGATGTTTTGGGACTACAATTCCCATCATCCCTAGCCAACAAGACCAGTGGTCAGGGATGATGGGAACTGTAGTCCCAAAACATCTGGAGGGCCTAGTTTGGGGGTGCCTGCCCTAGCAGCCTCCCCTGCTAACAAAAGTCCTAATAGAATCCTTAACCACTTTAATATGAAGAAATGTGTGTGGGGGGATTTTGCGTGGACAGGCGGAGTCCCCCCCAAACCCCAGGCGACCCCTGAGCGGAATAATGACTCAAGACAACATGATATGGGATTAAAATTGGCCACAACTTTATTAAGATTCAGATGTAGGAAGACCTTGGCTCAGGCATTGGGCGTTATCCTTCCCAGTCCCTAGCCGGGGTTCTGGGGGACTTCAGGGTTATCCAGAATGTACGGGGGTAGGGCTGGCTCTGGAGAACATATGTTCAAGCAGAGAGAGCCCGCCCCCGTTCGCCGCCGCTGGAGGGGGAAAGCAATGACAACCACTTGCTATATGGCCAATGTCTCCCCCCCAAGACCCCTTTAAGGGGGGGAACCCTCATCTTGACCCCGCAAAGGGGGTGAGGTCACCGCCTCACACCCCTTCCCTTTAAGAAGATAGCCAAAAGGAACCCGCCCAAGGCCTGGAACCGCCCCACTTTTCTGCCATTATGTAGGCATTTTGCTCTCTTTTTAAAAATTCTTTCCTATTGTGAAATCCATGCAGAGAAGCAGATCAGCTTAAAAAGGGTCAAACACCAGCACAGCCTTATTGATGGGGCATAGCTACTTCCTGTATTTGTCGTCATGTGCAGATGTTATGCATTATAATATTCTTGATCGTGATTTTCAGCAAAGGATAGAAATGTTGCCGGCGCATCCTCTGCCTGACCATGCAGAACAGTGCTGATGACAAATTCACTTACCGTAGCTGCTAATTCCAGAAGGGGACCGGTGCGTGATACATGCGCAAGGAATCTGAATCCTAAAACACGCTGGCGTTTAAAATATAGGACCTGAATTGTAATAGGTTATATCGCAGCCATGGTCCCTGGCTAAAGGCAATCTAAATGCAAAGGAAATTTTATTATATACAGTCCTGTAAGAACCTGGACAGGCTATAAATAAGAAGTAGGTGAACTGGTTTTGATGAAATAGGAACGTGACCTGAACTTGAGTTTTGATCACATTTTACATCTCCACATAGTTTTCACCAGAGAGAGGTTATTCCCAGGTTATTTCCAACCTAGTCAAAACAATATTTCCTGTACTGCCTTGTAAGGAAACCTGTTTAATGAATAACAACATTTTATTCTACCTCAAACTATTTAATGACAAGAAGTAAGTGGGTTTTGCAGCTTTCATTAAAGTTACTTGATCTGAGGGCCAGAATACAGAACATGGAACCGCATTTGTATGGGAATACCTGGCAGTATGGAGAAAACCTCAGTTTCACCCACTTTTTGCCCCTGGCAGTTCAAATCACTCAAAGGGCTTCTGCCTCTCCATATGGACATTGCGGTTCACATTAATTTATCTCCAGATGTGTGTGCACAATCAAAGACAGGAAAATCTTGGTTCTGAAGGCCTCACTCTTAGTAGCAAGACTCCTGGTGTGGCAGGGAAGAAGCTCCTATGGATGCGTGTGAAATATTTTGCTTATGCTTACAGTTATTTATTTATTTATTCTGTTAGAAGTGATGTGCATGCCAGGAAACTGCAACTAAGAGATGCTACCCTGATCAGATGCTGACAGGCTGAAATTAGCTGGAACTTTAAGGCTCATGCGGCCTTGACCCTTAAATTGGTATGGGATAAGTGGCAAGGTATCCTCAGCAACATGAACACACCTTGAACATTTTTGAAGATTAGTGCCTTGAATTAAAGTATCAAACTTTCTGATCCATTGTGTCACAGAGGAGGCGTTGCGACTACTCTAGAGTAACGACTCTCCAGACCGTTGCCGTTTCATGCTTTTATTGTGTGCAGACTATTTACAGTGCTAGAGCTGTACAGGATACATGTTCTTAGTCCGACCCAGAACCCTGGAACGGCGCTTCTCGCGTTTTCTTCCAACATAAGAGTCTGGGCACCCCAAATCTCCTTCCGCGTTTCCTCCTGCGTAATTCCGGAACCGGAGGGGAAAAGGGTCTCCTTTCCATGTTTTCCTTCTCCCCCCTTTCCCCCGCTCTCTCTTCCTCTCTCACTTGCAACAGGGGCTCTGCTATCCTGCCAGAGCCCTGTCTCCTGCTTCCTCCTTCCCCACTGGACTCTTCTCCCTCCCCGCTAGCTCCGCTGCTGGTGGAGGAACTGCTCCTCAAGATGGGAGGGGGCTCTCTGTACTGTTTCTCCCTCACACATTGTCTCCCCACAGAATCAATTCATGCTGCAAAACTTTGTTGTAAGTCCCCTTTGTATCTCTAAATGCTGTCCTGAAAGGATGGGGAATCACACTGGAACCTCTCTAGGACTGTTGGCTAAAGGACTCTTAAGTAATTACATCATGTTCCATTATAGATGGTCAAACATAAAAACAACCATTTTATAATGGAAACTTTTTAAAACCATTATTTATCATTTATTGTGCTTATTCTTTGTGCATAATGAGAATACAGTGACATTAATTTATGTTTTTCAACTGATAAATATTGGGCAATGACCGCTCCCCACATTAAACGGGGGTTGGGGGGTTGGGTGGTCGCGCGCAGCCCCCTGGACCACAGAGCGGCTTCCTGATAGTTCGGATCTGGTCACTACCTCTCCAGGCTGGATACCTGGGGTCTCTACCTACCCCAGCCAATCCCGCCTGGGGAGGTGTTGCCAGGGGACAGGGCAGGTAAGGGGGAGGGACTGTCCAGCTCACACAATAGGATTTGAATCTTACCTGCAAGCAGCAGTTGGCTCCAGAGCTTCTCCCACCCTCCACACCCTAACTGAAATTTTCTTTTGCAGGTTAACCTTTTTTCCCCACAGGTACACGGGCGCTGCTACATCGGGGTCACTGTTGAAGGGCCGGAAAGGAACTTTCCTGCACTGGCAGGTTTTGCCTTTCCCGTAGCAATACGTCACAACTTTGGCAGTTCCAGGCCTTGGGCGGGTTCCTTTTGGCTATCTTCCTAAAGGAGAGGGGTGTGAGGCGGTGACCTCACCCCCTTTGCGACGTCAAGATCAGGGTTCCCCCTGTTAAAGGGGTCTTGGGGGGAGACATTGGCCATACAGTGAGTGGTTGTCATTGCTTTCCCCCTCCAGCGGCAGCGAACGGGGGCGGGCTCTCTCTGCTTGAACATATGTTCTCCAGAGCCAGCCCTACCCCCATACATTCTGGATAACCCTGAAGTCCCCCAGATCCCTGGCTGGGGACTGGGAATGATAACGCCCAATGCCTGAGCCAAGGTCTTCCTACACCTGAATCTTAATAAAGTTGTGGCCAATTTTAATCCCATATCATGTTGTCTTGAGTCATTATTCCACTCAGGGGTCGCCTGGGGTTAGGGGGGGGACTCCGCCTGTCCACGCAAAATCCCCCCGCACACATTTCTTCGTATTAAAGTGGTTAAGGATTCTATTAGGACTTTGTATGTGAGCCTACAAGGCATGTCAATAATACTAAATCAATATCATTTATTTGAACGGTAAAGCTACAGAAGCCAATGGAGCAAATGGGTCTTTTAAAAAGAACTTCAGAGCAGAAGTAGATATTAGTGGTTCGTTTGAACAGGAGTAAGCAAATATGTGTAATTACTCTGAAGGATTTTAAAAGAGCAGTCAGGGGGGGGAAGTATTAGTAAGGTGAAAGAATTGGCATGACTTGTGCAATCCTAAACGCTGTAAAATTTGGCAGATTTTTAACTGCTAAATTTAATCAGTGGGTAAGGCTGCAATCTTTACTTTCTAAGGATTAAACCATGTTGAGCTAAGAAATTTACTTCTGAGTAAAGTAAGCTTTGTTCACCTTTGAATACAGTATACAGAAACATGTGCACTCACTTCTATATGCTGTTTTTGCCATGACATTCACATAATGATGAATGGGTATTCGAGTATTTGATTATGATTAAGATCACGCTCGGCTTTTAAGCAAATGTTAACAAAGCTACTAAAAAAAAAGTCCCGTCAAGTCCTAGCCAATCGCGGAAACTTCTCTTTGCAAGGACTGTGGGTGGGCAATACTGAACTGTTTATGTATGCTGGCCAGGAGACAACACTAGGAATTCCAACTGCTGGGAACCAGATGAGAAGGTACTGCATATTGCAATCAGACCACGGATGAGGAACTGGATAGAAAGCAATGCAAACAAGAGGTGCTGATCAGAGTTGTGCATTACGGAAGCTTTAGAAACCCAGAGAGAGAGAGAGAGAGAGAGAGAGAGAGAGAGAGAGAGAGAGAGAGAGATCGCCATGGACTTGACCTTGTCATTATCTGAGTGGCCATTCTTAATAAGCTTTATTTGTTTTAAGTTGCAAGGGATTTTTCAGGGAGTAGAAGAGAGTTCGCAGCCAAGGAAGAGCAGTGGTGGTGAGCAACCTTTTTAAAGCCAAGGCCCACACTCCCTTGAGGGAAAGTGGTTGGAAGCCACATGCAAACACTGGGCTGGGATAGAGCCAATAGCTGGCTGGAACAAAGGCAAAAGTGGTGGTAGTACCTATTTTCTCTGTATTTAAATCAACCTCTCTCTCACACACACACACACACACAACCCACCCATCCATGCACACATACACAGCACGCACATGCACTAAAGCTTGCAAACCACCTTCCTGTCCTATCATCTCCTCTTAGGCCTCCCATGCACACTTGCTCACAAGTAAGTCTCAGGAAAGCATTTCACAACAACACCATGGAGGCTTTACGCTTTCAGGGATGAAGTACACAGTTCCCACTTGAGACGACATTGCCATAGGGGCAGGAGGTGGGGCCTTGTTCCAGCTCTCTTCCTACTCCTGCTTCCTACTCCTTCCTCCTTCAAAGGGATGGCGTTCTAACTGAAGAAGGTCCCCTATAGATGCTGTAAGGCAGGGTGGTCCAACTTTACATGCTGAGTGGGCCGCAAGAGGATTCTGACATGGAACCTGTGAGCCCCACAATGCTTTGCCACATGTGAGAAGGAAGTGAAGCGAGGCCAATATTTTCACACACATACACACACACACACCAGCCCTCGTGCTGCCTTCCAAAAGCCGACTAAGCGAGGTGCCTGGCTTTGGGAAGAAGGGACAAGACTCTGGCAGTCTCCTAGAGCCCTCCCACCTTCTTCCCAAACCTGGGAAAGCACTAACTAGGCTTTGGGAAAGCAGTGTGAGGTCTGTGAGGGAGGGGTGTCAAATGTTGCCAAGGGCCACCCAA